>NC_134108.1:69696060-69999090 GCF_040939455.1 Microcebus murinus
TTGTCCCCATTTACAGAAATGGAAACCGAGACCCAGAAAAAATAAGAATCGCGCCCATAGTAAGCTGTGGTTCAAACGCCAGTCTAACAGACTCAAAAGCCCATAGCCTTTCTCTTACCCTTTCCTTCAAACTGCTTGAAGAATCAGTTATAAAATTTGCCTTTGTCATTCGTTATTATTTGAGTGCCTACTTATACATCCAGCAGGGCTTCCATAGTCTCTATGGCAGGAACTGGAAAACTCTGGGGTGACAGATTACCAAACGAAGAGTTTAGTGAGCTAGCTGTAACAACTTACCCTGTTCTTTTATCAAAACTGCATCTAAGCCTGAATAACCTGGGGAAGGATGAGTCACAGCACCAGAGGCTCTTGCTGACTCACAGGAGAGCTGCGCTGTGTGCCAAGGCAGGTCTGCTTAGCGCCGACTATTCAATGAAGAACCTGAATTCTGACTCGGATGAGCTCAATGACTGACACTGTCCCGTTATAAAAATCTGGAGGCAATGTAGTTCTCCTGGACTGCACTCTTTCGTGGAGCCAACGTGGCGTTACCGTCCTAATGTGTTGACAACAGCCAGAGTGACGTCAGAAGGTGAGGTCTTAGAGACCAAGACCTCGTGGTGGTTTTGGCACAGCGTATCCTACTGAGCCTTGTGCGTTTATGGGGAATATTAAACAGTCGTTTGATTGGTGACTGGGGAATAACAGACCGAGGGCTGGGAAACGTAAAGGGGTGGGGCCAGAGGGATTTTCTTGAAGACAGAAGATAAGGACTACAGGCAGTGGGGAGCTTTTATGAGACAGAGCAGCCTCTATGCTGAGGCTCCAGGCTGGGTGTGGAGGCAGGAGGCAATGAGGTCTGCAGAGGAGGTGAATAAAGAAACATTTCCAAGACATTTTAAAGGTGTGAAGAATTTGAGAAGACACACGGAAGAGGATAGAGGGCAAACCAACCTGACAGGCTTCCTGGCAGACTAACTGAGATTTCCTGACCAGAAGAAGTGCTAAATGAAGAGAGTCATGTCTTTTTCCTCAACAAAGAGAACACTGAAGAAATGCCACAAAAATTCCAGAGACACTGAAATCACCTCTTGTTTTATTAGGCAAGGCAAGAGGCTACCGGAAAAGAGAAAAAAACAAACAAAAACAAGAGCCAGATGGCTTCAAAAAACTCTAGCCCTGAATGAGGCAGGAACAGATATATTCAGGTTAGTTTACACCCCTACCAACAATATTGGCCCCAACGCCTTTGTGGGCGCTAAATGACTAACTAATGAAATAAGCACACCCAGATTTACAGTGGAACTTCAGGCCAAAATGCCTGAGTGATGCGATTTTGTATAGAAGTGGATTCAGAAGATACACAAGGGGAAATCAAGAAAGGGTTTATTTTTATTTTTTTTATTTTTTATTTTTTTTGAGACAGAGTCTCACTTTGTTGTCCAGGCTAGAGTGAGTGCCGTGGCATCAGCCTAGCTCACAGCAACCTCAAACTCCTGGGCTCAAGTGATCCTTCTGCCTCAGCCTCCCGAGTAGCTGGGACTACAGGCATGTGCCACTATGCCCGGCTAATTTTTTATATATATATATCAGTTGGCCAATTAATTTCTTTCTGTTTATAGTAGAGACGGGGTCTCGCTCTTGCTCAGGCTGGTTTTGAACTCCTGACCTTGAGCAATCCGCCCGCCTCGGCCTCCCAAGAGCTAGGATTACAGGCGTGAGCCACAGCGCCCGGCCAACAAAGGGTTTATTGCTTTATTTATTTATTTCTTTCATTTTTTGACTCTGCAAAAGTATCTCATTAAACTTTAAGCCTGGACCTTGGGCATATAGGGCAAACTAGGCTGTGTAATATTTTGCTGCTTAACAACAACGAAACAATTTTACTCTTAATGTAAAACCACTTGTGAAGAAGAGTCCTGGCTGGTTGGAGGAACTGGTCCTAGTAAGAGTGAGAGACCAAAGTGCCAAGCACTGGGAACAACATGAAGTCGTCGATCTTCAGCCGTCTTGGCAGGGATCGCCAAATGGGATTTAGGGCGGGACATCAGGTTTAAGGGGAGGCCTGGAATACTGCACAGGCAGAAAAGGAACTTGCTAAAAGAGGTTAAGGAGGATGCCAGTGATGAGAGGAAGGCACAGAGACAAGGACTTCGACCAGGCACCCGGGCACAGTGGAGTCTCAGGAAGAGGAGGCCTGAGGGTGCATGAGCCCTGACTTGAGGCCAAAGGGACCAGGTCATCCCAGGGAGAGCAGAGCCACTGTCTGATTAGCAAGGAGGCCCAGAGCCCTGTACTGGCCCCTGCCCTCTGCTTCATAGGAATGCACAATGCTAGACTCCATGTGGCTGCTGTGAGCAGTGCTGGCCAGGGAAAGGGCACTGGAGCAATGTAGGCTCTGTCGCAGACAAGATGGACCAGAGACCTCTGATGGGCACTGGCACTCTGGTAAGGGCACTAGAGACCCGATGGTGAGGATCTACAGAAGACAGCTGAGGCTGAGTGAGGCCCACGGAGGCCCAGGGACATCAGTGAAGGTCTCTAGCTTACCACATCATGTCCAGTCCAAGCCATTATCAGCACCAAAGAAATAAAGATTATATAATGGATTCTATTTTATTCTTTCAGTCTAATTCTTACATTATGTAGAATAGATCCTTCCTAACTGGCTTTTCTTAATTATGGTCAATAGACTCTATGACAGCCTCCATGATCCCCCAGCTCCTGGTAGTCATACTTTTGTAGAATTTCCTCCCCTTGAGTGCAGGTGGGGTCTGTGACTTGCTTCTAACCAATGCATATGGCGAAGGTGATGGGGTGTCACTCGCATGGTTTCATTATGTTATGTAAGACTAGGTGTCCTCAAACTATAGCCCGCGGGCCACATGCGGCCAGCCCAGGACATTTATCCGGCCCGCCAGTTGTTTTTGCCCCGCTGGGTGTTTTTGCGCTGCTGCCTGTCCTGTTTAGCAGCCGTCTTGTCCCGGGCCCACAGTGCGCATGTGTGGAATGTGCGCTGCACTCTCCAATGGCCCTACAACGGTCTGAGGGACAGTGAACTGGCCCCCTGTTTGAAAAGTTTGAGGACCCCTGTGTAAGACTGTATTGCCATCAGACTTACTCTGGAGTCTGTATCTCTCTCTCTCTCTCTTCCTCTCTCCATGGCTGCTTTTCAAGAAAACAGCTACTATGAATCCTATTAATATAACTGCAAGAACATGAACTCTGTCAATAACCTGAGGGAGCCTGAAAGCCCCCGCCCTGTGGCCAAGCCTCCGGACGAGACCGGCCCTGGTTGATACCCTGACCGCAGCCTTGAGAGGCCCCAGCTAAGCTGCACCTGGACTCCTGACCCACAGGACGTGTGTGATAATAAATGAGTACTGTTTTAAGCTGCTAAGTTTTTGGCAATTTGTTACACGGTGCAGAAAACTAATACACTAGTATCATACTCTATTCCCAGCAATATTGATTCTCAACACAGCAGCCAAAGGATCCTGCCAATATGCAAGTCCTGTCTCTGTTTAAAACCCTCTGGGGGTTTTCCCCAGCACAGAGCAATAGCCACACGCTCACCAGCCACACGCACCCACTGCCTCTCTGGCCTGGCCTCCTGCGGCATTCCCATGGCTCCCTTTACCCATTTGGCCACCTTACAGCTCCCCAGCAAGCCAGGCCTGCCTTCTGGGCCTTGGCTCCCTCTGTCTGGAGCACCCTTCCCTCCGACGTGCAGGTGGCTCACTCGCTCAGCTTTGCACATCTCTGCTCCAGTGCCACTCTCTCGGGGAGACCTGTCCTGATCACTCCGTACAACATCACAATGCTCCTGCCACCCGTCACTCCTCACTGCCCTTTCCTGCTTTTCTTTTCCCCATGGTACTTATACCATCCCACATACTATGTGTTTTACTTATTTGTTTATTGCCTGTCTTCTCACAGCAGAAGGTAAGCTCCATGAGCACAGGAATTTCTATCAGCTTTGTTCATTGCTTTATCTCCGGCACCTAGAGCAGGTCTGACATATAGTACATGCTCAATAAATATATGTTGATATAAATCTCAAAAATGCATATGAACTCTCTTTTTAGGTTCTATTTCCAACCTTATTTAAAAATCTTCTATTTAAACATGATATAAGAATCATTAAAAATTCTCAAGACTATTATCTAATATTATCTGCTATAATAACAAAGACTTGGACCATTTCAGGAAAACCAATTTGTGTGGCAGAAGAAGATCAATCCAACTCAGGGAAATCCTTGACATATCCAAATTTTCCTTTAGTTTTACGGATCTGGAAGCCAAACTCTGCTACCATAAAGGCAGACTGACCAATGGGGAACTCACAGAAAACTAAAGTACCAAAATCAAGATGTTTTCTGTATGACAGTGGTGTTCTCAAGCTAAAGTTCTATCAACTAAATTTCTCTATGGCTGCAAAGTGAGAAAGCTTGCTTCTTTAAGCAATTTTAAGAAAGAATGTTGCCAGCTCCTACTTATCGTTAGCTGGCAGAACTAAATCCCGAAGGCTTTGGATCTGGAATCTTTACCGGTATCTGCTGAGCAGCAGGAGTCCAGGCTTGGTGCTGTGGTCCAACCCCACACTGAGCAGGAGTCGTGGGGCACGGAAATGGCAAGATGGCTGCTAAGTAGCAAACAGAATGGCAATAAGTGCACATGCCTAGAGAATAAGAGAGAGACCTGGTGTAGTGGAAAGAGAGTAGACCTTGAAGTCAGAAAGACTTGCTTCGTTTAAATCCCAATTCTGCTCCTGACCTCTCACCTTGGGAAAGTTACAACATCTCAACTTCATTTCTTTGTCTATAAAATGGGAATATAGTTCCTGCTTCATGGAGTCATTATAAATAAATGTGACAAGATGTGTACATTCCTTGGAATGGCGGCTGGCACAGAGCTAGGAGCTTGGTCAATGGTAGCTATTATTAATAATAAAGATGTATCAAAGAACACCTTCAAGCAATGCAGTGCATCATTGGTGTGGAATAAAAGCAAATACGAAAGAACAACTTTGAGAAGTGCATTATTTGTGTGGCCATAAAAACAGCATGGCTAGATTTTAATAAAATGACATAGATCCCTCGTGAGAGCACAGAGCTGGAATCCAAGGACCTGTCTTCACATATACGCAATGTAGGCATTTGCCCTTTCTGTGACACGTATGAATGAAGGCTGAATAGAAGGATTTTCTAACATTATAAATACTGTTTTTATGTTACTGGAGAACTAATATCGTGCTCGGTTTTCGTTTATTTATTTGTGGTTTAGTGTAGATATACTTCTCCTTGCTGGCAGGGTAGAGCTGTGGCTTCCAAATTTCCTTCAAGCCCCAACTCTAGTAACAGCTTCACCTAGGATACCTTTGCTTTATTAGGGTAAACTTCTGGAGCAGACACAGATGAATTCCGAGAAACTTAACCTTTCATCGTCACACCATCACGCCTGACAAGGCTACACGGCCGCGACATGAGCCAGGGGATGTAGCAGCACGAGAGCGCCAGCTTCCCAGAGCTGTGCTCTACTGCTACCATCAGACAGAGCAGGGGAGTCCCACAGGAACTTACGAGCTGATCCAAACAATAACCAGACTTTCCAGCTGGGGCAAGGGCTCTCAGTTGGGTGTGGTTTCTGGAAACAGCTTCCTGGCCTGCGGCCACGTTTTCTCTGCCTGTGTTGTGTCGGGGAGGTTTGCTTTCTTACAGTGAGGGTGGCGTTCTTTGTGCCCGGGTTGGCGATATCAGCAAGGTGATAACACCCTGCCATGGTGTCAGGAGAGCCACAAAACCTCTCCTTGGCCCTTTTGTTTCTGTAGTCAAAGCCTTTGTGGAAAGGTCTGTGGTCCTATTAGAGTCTCACCTGCCTTCACAGTCCCTCACTGTGCTGACCCCTCAGGAAATATAGTGGTCTGGACCAGGCTTTCCAAGCCTGTCCACCCTATCCCCTCCGCCAGGCCCATGCGTAACACATTAGCAGATACAGTGGTTTCCAGACTTTGGGATTTCAAGACAGGTAAATTTTTTCTAAGAGCGTTAAGGAAAAGCAATCGTAATCTACTATCAGAAAACAATACAGTTCAGCCTTTGGAGTCAAATTATCTAAATGCGTATCCCAACTCTGCCATTTGGTAGTTGTGGGACCTTGAGGAAGGCACGTGACCACTCTGTGCCTCAGCTTTAGTCTATCCTTCTAGGCCCCTTGTGAATTACCTGAGAGAGGCAGATAAAGCACTTAGAACAGTGCCTAGCACGTGTTATTCATTCAATCACTGTAGCTTATTATTATCATCCTCATTGTTATAATTTCATAACAGAATGATTATTTTAACACGAAAAAGGTAGAAAGTATCTCAGAGTAAAGGGCAATCTTTCCCAAGAAAAGCAACTGGCAAAATAAAAATAAATACATATGTATATACATGTGAGCAAAATGATGAGTTAAAATTTCATTATATAAATGATAAAATACAGGTTTTCTTGAGACCTGTTGGCCCAGTTTGCAGATACATTCAACAATGTTATGTAAAGTGAGAATCAAATTCAGATCAGTCCTGTACTTTGTTATTTAAATAGACATTGTTGAAAATACAGTTTCTCTTAAGCTTATTTTGAAAAATGGTAATAATACAACAGTGATACACCCAATTCAAAATAGACAGAGCTAATTACAAGAAGTCAAATATTAACAGCCCCCAAGGATGGTAGTTGGCCAGTGCCAGCTTCAGGAAAGTGTTGAGGATGGAGCTTTTGGGCAATCCCAGCTCAGAGCCTCTATGCCAGGGCCCAGGCCATAGGCAGGTTGCCACATCTCTCTGCCACAGACCTGTGACTACTTCCCCAAGTACTGAGTCCGGAACAGCAGCTCTAGCAAACCTCGAGGTCCAGTGTTTTTGTTACCTTACCCTCCTTGGTCCCCCTGGTCCTGTTCACCACTTGCAAGAAAAGTGGCACAAGTCATAATAAAAGATGAAGTAATACCTTTTGCAACAATCTGGATAGAACTAGAGACAATTTTCCTAAATGAAGTATTCCAAGATTGGAAAAACAAACACTACATGTACTCACTATTAAACTAGAACTAACGGATGAGCACACAAGCACACAGAGGGAAGTAAAACTCAGTGGAAAGCAACCAGGGAAAGGTGGGAGGAGGGGAGGGAAATAGACTAACCTAATGGGTACGATGAGCACTATTGGGTGACAAGCACACCTATAGCCAGAACTCAAGCATTATAAAAACAATCCATGTAAACTAACATCTGTACCCCCTTAATATTTTGAAATAAAAAAAAAAAGAAGAGCGGCACAAGAATGGACACATCACTCTATGCACCAAGTGACTGTCATACTGTTGAGAAATCTATCCTTGGGCTTATGTTACCGGATTGTAATTCTCCCTACATGAAGGGGGTAAAGGGCACAGCAGAGTAGATTCCTATCTGTCTTTGAAATATGTTTCACATCTTGAGGCAAGAAAATAAATTAGTTGACTTCTCAAGGTTTCTTCTAGCCCAAGTAACCAAGGACCAAACATCATAGTATTAGCTAACAGAAATTATATTGGAAAGATATAGGAGCAGGACAAGGGATAGTATACTGGGATTAGAAATTAGAGACCTACACTTGAAAAAATTTGGAGATAGTTGGTTATTATAACAATGCCAATGGCAATTATCTTTGTTACCATTATCCTTGTCATACCTAACATGAAAGAGCAGTGTTTTAGTCGGGGTGCCAGCTGAGAACAGAATTCACTGTAAGGTTCAAATGAAGACATTTTAATATCTAGGTGTAGGTAGGGTTAGGGAATAAGCAGAGGATAAGAAGGCATCCACTGACTTGCAGGAGTGGGAATCCTAAAAGTCCAAAGGAAGGAGACAGTGTTCCCAGGGCTCCCTGAGGAGAGTGGGAGGCATAGAGCAGGGGCTGCCTGTACAGAGCAGTAGCTGGGGAGAGAGCCAGCTGTGGGCACTAAAGCAGAGCTGAAATAACCAGCGAGAAGGGAGGAAATAACCCAAGGTCTCTCTTTCCTCTCACCTTTCAGTCTCCGGCTGGTGCTTCCTTTTGGGTTAACTGAGATGGAAGCCAGACAGCCAGAGGGACAGGCGGCACATCTACTGGGGCCAGGCTCCCAGGCACAGGGCAAAGAGGGGTTGAGAATGCCCCTGGGACAAAAAGAATAACTACAACAACTCTCTACTATGTGCCAGGCCCTGAGCTGGGTGCATTACCTAGATTATTTTATCTAATCATCAAAAAGACTCTGTGAAGTAAGTACTAGTATTATCTTTGTTTTATAAGCATGAAACTGAAACTTACAGAAGTTAAGTAACATGCTTAGCAACTCCCTTTGCCTGCAGGTAGCAAAGCCAGGAATTGAACACCAATAATTTGACTCCACTAGAGGAGTGAGGAAAGCTGAGCAAATAAAGTCTGAAATGTTACACTAGATCAGAGTGTCAGCAAAATATAATCCTTGTGGCCAAATCCAGCTTGCCGCCTATTTTTGCAAATATGGTTTTATTGGAACACAGCCAAGCCCATCTGACTATATTCTTCCTCTGGCTGCTTTTACACTAGAGCAGAACTGAGCAGTTGCAACAGTAATCAAATGTCCCAAATAGCCTACAATATTTACTATCTGGCCTTTTCCAGAAAAAAAATGGTGACCGCTTCACTAGATAAAAGAAATGATCTTATCTGGAGCCTCTTCTTAACTTCTCTGCTTCTTACTGTACTCCTTTAAAACACCCAGAATGAACCTCCTCTGATTTGGACTCAGCAGGTGCCTGCCTGCCTGATGCAATTCAGGCAAGAAAAGACGCGGCCATAGCATGGAACTACAGATGAAGGCAGCTGATTCAAAATAAAGTATTAATTTCAATTCTAAAAATTATGCCACTCAACAATATTTTAATTATACACAGACACAGGTCACTTTTACTTTTCACAAAAAAATGAGTTTGTACTATGTATACAGGTATTGTAACCTATCTATTAAACTGTTTTTTCACCTAAATGTTCTATAACATCAAAATTATTTTAATGGTGATTAAAGTAATAATTCAATTAAAATAATTGTTTATTTAAATCAAGTTAGTCTTACCAAAAATGTATTGAACACTTTCCATATGCCAGACACTCTACTAAGTGCTGGGAATAAAATAGTGAACAAGAGAGACATTGTACCTCCCTTTAGATAGTTTATATTCTGGAAGGGAAGACGTAGAACAGGTAAATAGAAAACTAAATGAAAGAATTTCAAATTGTAATCAATATCATAACAGAAAGGAAAAATAGAGAAAGATTATGCAGAAGAGAGAGAAATTATAGCCTGGTCAGAAAAGGTCTCTCTGGGGAGGTGGCATTTTAGCTGAGATCTAAAATGATGAGAAGGAATCAGTTTCTCAAAGGATGGGGAAAGAGCATTTCATGCAAAGGGAATACAATATGCAAAGATTCTGAAGATTCAAACAAAGCTTATTCAAGGAACAAATTGAAGATCAGTGTGGCTGGAGTTTAGTGAATACCAAGAAGAGTATCATAAAATGTGGTCTAAGGTAGATAGGGTATAAACACCTATAGTATACAATGAAATACTACTCAGCAATAAAAAGGAATAGATTCTTGATACAGGCAATAACATGGATAAAATCTCAAAATCATTATGTAGCGTTTTTTCTAAAAGCCAGACATAAAAGAGAAGACACCATCTGCTTCCATTTATATGAAGTTCTAGAACAGGCAAAACTCATCTATAGTGCTAGAAATTATAACAATAGTTGTACCATAATTAGGGAGTAGAGCAGGAATTAACTAAGAAGGGATATAAGGATATTTGAGGAGGTGATGGAAATGTTTTACATCATGATAGGGGTGTGTGTTACATGGGTGAATATATCTGCCAAAACTCTTCAAATTACACATGCAACATCTGTGAATTTCACAGTGTGTAAATTATACATCAATATAAAATTTAGAAAACAAACAAGAAAGTAAGCACAAACACACATGTAAGAGTAGCTGGGGCCATCTCTTGCAGGGACTTTGAAGTTGTGGTATGACTTTAGATTTTATGTTAAGGGCAGTGGAAAGCCCCAGAGATTTTAAGGAGTGAATCGTGTGATTTGATTTATAGTTTAAGGTGGGTGTTGCTGCTGTGTGAAGACTGTATTGGAGGAGGGGAAGTATGGAAGCCCCAAGACCAGTTCGGGTCTATTGCAATAGTTCAGGTAAGAAATCTTGGTGACCCTCAGGGCTCAAGTGGGGACAGTGAGCTGGATCTAGCACATAGCCCAAATCAGCATCTTACTCACTGATATTCGTTCTGTTTCCTTTTTGTATTATTTACATTAGAAACCACGGTATATTAATAGATCGATGTTTGAGTACATCTATGGTTATACTCATAAATAAATTCTTAGAAGCAAAATTGCAAGAGGAAAGGGAACAAACATTTTAATTTAGATACATGTCATCAAAATATCCAAAAATCAGTAAGATGAACATGAGTTCCCATGTTCCTAAATCTCCACTCAAACTGGTCATTCTTAATAACAATAATGATATTAATGGGAATGATAATGTGCCATAAAGCTGAAGAATATCCTCTTGCCATTATTAAAAATTAAAATTTTCATTACTGCAAATCTTGAAATATTGTTTAGGCATTTGCATTTACTTTTTGAATTATCTATTTTTTTAAAGGTGGATGTTCTTTAATAACTCGATGCTACTGGTATTACGATTTAAGCTAACGTAGGTCTCCATTTCTAAGCCTTGTAATTGAGTAAAAAAGGTCTATTGTACATTATAAATGCATCAGATAGCCAGGTTCCATTCCCTCAATAAAAACAAAATGTGAGGTATCAATTTGCCAGATTTCAAACTATACTACAAGGCTGTAGTGATTAAATCATCTTGGTATTAGCACAAGAATAGGGACATTGACTAGTGGAACAGAACTGAGAACCCAGATGAGACTTGTTTTGATATATCATCCTGGGTCAATCTTCTACCTGGGTCAGCATCCCTCCAGCAATACCTGTGTGACTATTTTCTGTTTCTCACTTTTCATTGTTACAATGAAGATATCAGAGAGGTCAGATGCTAACCTTGCATGAGATTCCAGAAGATCTTTGTCTGTCTTCTGTTTTCCACTCCTCAAGACCCACTGGCAAAATAGAGTTTTTAAATGATTGAGCCCATCAAACATATTCTTTCAGAAAGTGATGTTTCTCAGCATCAGAATCTGCAAATTTAATGGGGATCTGGTTTTCTACTGTGTTCCCCAGTGTCCCTCTCTCCAAATCCCTTTCTTTTTAATATTTATACATTCTCATTGGGCAAAGCTGTCAATGTAGATTTAATGTCTATTCACATCTGTGTGCTAACAACACACAGATTTACAGTGAAATTAATTGTCAAGGCTATTGTCTGCATTTTCTACCCAAATTTTATTAAAATAAAACTTCATGGATGTTTAATAACTACTTTAAGACAAAGGATTTCTGCCCTTTTATGGAAGGCTCCAGTATAATATTCACCTCTGTGCTCCATTCTCCTGGCAAGCCTCCCATTTTGTTCCTATTAATATTTAGTAGATGTCTTGAGCAGCCATCATTTTTAATAAAAAAAATTAAAATTCCTACAGACTAATATTTCTATCTAGAAGCTTGTTGGTTTTTTCCTTCAAAAATTCTTTGGTTTATTTTCAAAGTGGTGCCAGAATCTTCCCAGTTTTTCCTACAACCATTTGACTTTATTAAATAGGTTATTTAAATTCCCAACACACATGGTACAGGTAATGGCTGCACCACAAACTGTAAATTGTTATTATACTAACTTATGACTTTGGAGACTTGGAGACTTTAGGTTCCTTAAGGACCAAGAACATTTCCTGTATATCTTTAGATGCTTTCTAAAGGCTTTTTTTTTTTTTTTTTTTTTTGCCAAGTGTAGGGCCTGCCACATGATGGACACTCAATGTATGCTTTGGGACAACTTAATGAAAGAATAAACAAATGATGGATGAATGGTGAGTTAAAGACATAAAAATACAGTCCATGGCTCTAGAACAGTCTATGGAAGGATACTGTGTATTTTTTCTCCTTAGACCCATATTATAATCAGTCATACTCTCAGAACACTGAAAAGCTCAAGTATCCAGAATATATTCCACTCCAATTTTTATCAAGTGTCTTAAAATAAAATAGGCTTATTTATATAAATAAGTTTATTGAATGTATCAAATATTTTTCTCCCATGCCTAATTTGATAATACGCAATGAATTTAAGTATGTTGAGCCTGCATTATCCATCTATGAAACCCTCTCAACTTATAGTTAAGATCTACGAAAAAATATTGGAAACTTTTTCTGAGATGGCTTTGTAACTACTTAATTTATATAATGAAACCATAAAAATGTCTACCAACAAACATAACCATTATTAAAATCAGTGAATATTTTAGATTTCCTTAAAAAAAATATATATATATATATATAAATATGAAAAACATGAAGAAAAAGACATGACACAATTCAGTTAAGAAACTCTATATAGAAATTAAGCCTTTTTTTAAAAAACAGAAGACAGATGATAGTATATTCCTAGCCATAAAAAGTTATCTTGCTATAACCTAAAGTTCAATAAACATAACCAAATGAGCAAGAATGAGATGGGATGCCAGGAATAATGACAAACTTTGTTATTGTCTATTTCCTAGAAATAAAACTTGGGTCTTGAGTGAAACTCTGTGAGTCTCAGGTATAATTCCAGGACAGAGATGATGTACAAAGATCCTCCAGATGGTATGGGCTAGCCTTTTGTAGTACTGCATAATGATGCAGCCTCTCATGCAGTGTTCTTGACCTTAGAGGATTTACATTCTCTTAAGAGAAGAAAATGAAGTAAAGACCAAGTACCTGATCTAGTTACAATGGTGTGAACAAAGTTTGTCAAACTGTATGTAGGTCACGACTTTTAGTGGGTTATTATATCAACCTAGTTGATCACAACCAAATAAAAGAAAAGAGAAAAATAATGTCAGAGTGAGTGCATCACGTGGAATAATGTGTTATTTTGTGAAATTTTTGTATAAATTATATGCTTGTATGTAGATTTGTATTGAATATATTTTTTGGTTTTTGATTGTGAGTTGTGTCCTAAAACGTTGCTAAGCCCCTGAGTTAGGGGTCCGGAGCAGATTTGTTTTAAGAACTAAAATAATATTATAAAAATGGAGATCTGTAATCCAGCTTAGGGGGCCAGGCCATTTCTGCAAATGTTGTGTCTGGCAAAACATGTAAGCTGCCAACTGAGTTGCCATCAGTTACACAGCAGTGATACCAGCTGGGTTTGAATACAAGGAGCATGGAGAATGACAATGGCTGCAGGTGGTCCTGTTGGGAAACTCTTCCTCACCATTCCAGGTTGAACAGCCCAAGTTCCACCGTCACATTGAGAGAGCAAAGGACAGAGAATAAGGAGCTGAGCACATGAAAGCTTTAAGAGGCCTTGGAGACTATATAGCCCACCCCCTCTTTTTCTATCCTAGCCAAGTGGAGGGTGTGAAAACCTCCTGGTGTCCAGAGATGGCTTGAGAGCTTCCCTCCCTCTTCCCGAGCTCCACTCCTCCACTAGATAATCCTGCCTGACATGTGGGATTTGATGGGAGAAAAGTATGTTGGCATCCTCGAAACTGTGACCTCTCTACTTTACATAAAGCTAATCAGCATGAGGTCTTTCCCAAGCTGAAACTTGCCCATGATTACCAAATGATGTACAGTTGTTTGCAATATAGATAACATTCCAATAGGGACCTCACTAAATATCCTCTAAAAACTCCTATTATCCAAGACCTCTGGCTGAACTTCAACCCTCTGCTAAGGAGTGAAAAGAGTGGTGCTGTATCTGCTAACCCTCCTGATTCCACTGCAAATTCTAGAATTGTTAGGCAAATTATCCTGTTTACCTTGTAAAAATATTAGACAAAATGAAGCATCAACCCCTACAAGAGTGTAATTAATTAAAGATAACTGGATTGATTTAATTTAATACTCAGCTCTGGAGTGCCTATGGAAGGGACAGGGCAACCATCTATTATTAAGTTCTTAGTAGCTTTTGGCTTTCCTTATAACAGATGTTTTCCTGTGTTGGTCAGTAGTATCCTATGGGTTATAAAATAACGAAAGAATTCTGAACAATGGGTTGGCAAATTTCCCAAAGTTAGGTCAGCCTCAAGTATATGAGAAATGGTGCTACATGGAGGGCAAATACAAAAAAAAAATCTCAGTTTGGTTTTACAAAACCTATTCTAGTTGGGCTGGATGCTGGCTGAACTCCCGCAGCGGAGAAGGACAAGCAGTCAGTGTGTAATTCCAGAAATCGATACCGAAGATGTGTTTGTGTGATAGCACCACACGGTCTCTTTAGATTTGCTGTGGAGGCTGCCATTAACCTAAGAGAGTTTTTCTGCTTGTCACTGCTATTTTCCCTTAGAGTTCAGCGCAGTATGAACAGATTCCAATTGCAAAATTGTTTTTCAAATGAAAGACTGAAAATCCATGCTGACCAATTTTTACCAAACATTAAGTGTGATTATAAAAGTAATAAAACTCCAAAAAGCAGACATGCAAGAACTTATACAGCTCAGTGAAGCCATTTGTAAGGTTGCAGATATCACCTAGCTCTGCTCTCCTTGTTCAGAACATAATTGGAACTCATTCCTTGACTAAGCAGACCTGTATTATCTTAGGCAAGTTTTGTAAACTCTCAGAGCCTCCATTTCCTCATCAATAAAATGAAAAATTTTCCCATAGAAATCTATCAGTGGAACACAAATGCAGCATAATTGCAAAAATATTTTTGAGGATTAAGTAAAATAACACATGCAAAGTTTCAAACATAGAAATTTACCTTTTAGTAGACCCTTAAATAAAGGGACAGTGTCATGTTTTATGTATATATGGCTCCTTCTGCAAAACATAAACCTTCACTTTCTTTTGAAATACCCTCAGAAGCAAAAAAATAAAAGTGTAAACGTCATCATTCTACTTACCCTTCAACCTTGCCCCCTTCTGTCCATTCTCTGCACTACAATCAGCTCTGTTGTAGGGGAGGGATCTGCCTACTTTCTCTGCTTAAGGACCTCTTCAACCTGGTATACATTTAGAGTTCTTCATCATCTGGCTGCTACATAACTTCCCAGCCTAAGCCCCATGCTGAGGATCTCATTGCTAGGGCACCATCTCATGTCTTTCTGGGTTTGAACACAATTCCCCATTGCTTGCCATGTCTGTCCCTGATTATGGGCCCAACAAGCGCTGTAGCATAGCACCATTTTTTCACATTCTGCAGTGCGTGGCTATTCTCTTCCTCCACTGTGCTCCAGAATCACATTGCTGAGGCATTAAAATTGCTTGCTGGCACACTTGTCTTCTCGGCTAGAGTAAACAGTAGTGTCCCAGAGTGGAGACCACGGGAGAGTTACCGTGTGAAGAGTAAGAGCTCATACTCTGGAGCTCTGCTCTTTACTAGTTTGGGTGAATGACTTAACCATCACTCTAAACCTAATCAAGAAACAACAGTGTATGCTTCATAAGGTTATTGTGAGGATTAAATGAAATGATGGATATTTAGCACTTCACAACATTTCACAACACATCTTGTTTTGTTTGTTTGCTGATTTATTTATTTCTTGTGGCTTTACAGTAGGCAGGGCCTAGAACATAGTAGGCTCCGTTAATATTGAGTGAATTGGTGACTCAGAAAACATCTCAGAGATCTTCTTCTTAAGAAGAAGAACATACCAGAGATATAACTTTTCTTAAAAAGGTTTTTAGAAAGGATATTCTATGATTCACTCAAATAATACATTTTAGCAGCTTACAATTCATACAATGAGATGTGAAGAACTTTGGAAGAAAGACGATTCATTTTAAATGTATTTTTGCTAGAATGTGTATGTTGTTATGATTCAGCTATAATTCAAAAAAAGTGCTACTTTTCTGAAAAGTTGCTTTTCTGTGAATTGTGATGTGAATGGATTATTCACACTGACTTCACAGAAAGAAGCTTTCCCATGGGAAAAAGTGATTGTAAAAGTATACCAAAGGGGAAACAATCCTATGTATAGTGCCTGGAGCTACAAGCAACATCCTCAGACCAACTGGGCTTTTTACTGCCACAGTGTCTCTCAGTATATTAAAGGATGTGGGTTTTGTTGGGAGCCTTAATGGGAAGTTAGGTACCTGGCGTAACTCGTCTGTGGCTTGGGATGGTACCTGGTAACCCTGGCCTAAGGTTTACATTGATGCTTCCTACAATGCCACAAGAGGGATAGGAAGACAGGGATAAAAAATCCCTGGTTCTTCTATTGCCTTTCATTATTCCAGGAGTTCTGCCAAAAATTAGAAAATATAGATCCACTCCTATTTTATGCTTTACTATTTTATAATGGGACATGGCTTAATAGAATTTATTATTGATTTTTTAAACAAAAAATCTTTCAATTTAAATGAATTATATTTTTGATTCCCTTTCAAAAGTTTACTCTATCCCTGTGATTCCTATCATTACGTCTCTTAAATGTGCATACTTGTTTCTTCACTGGCAGAGAGAGTAGATGGTGTAACCTTTATCTTATATATGCAGCAGGGGAAGGTTTCATTATGTTAAAGATTTGTGTGCTGTACCTTTCCCCAGCAATATATTTCAGGGAGAAAATCTGCATTCTTTACGAGTCTGGCCCTACAACTCCATAGATTTGAATTATCCTCAAAGTCTGGTTATGTATCAAAAGATCTCATTTTTTCAGAATATGGCGCCTAAAATGAAAAGCTGCTAGGTTGTTCATACACTGTGCTTTGAGGAACAGCTTTTCACAGATGGAATGGCATAAAAATGATGGGCTGTTATCTTGTAGCCTGAGACTTCACTCTCTGAACACATGAAATATTGATATTAAATCAAGCTGTGCCTAGTTTCTCCCATATGAATCCTTGCAAGCTCTTGACCTCTGTTCTGTTGCTGTTTCATTTTAGGCAGAATTCCAGTGGCAGGGTGGGAACTGGCAGGGCCAGGCAGGGGGGCAGAATATGTGGACCTCAGTAAAAGACAATTTGAAATTGGACTAGCCTGTTTATGTATTTTAGTAAATTCAGGGATGGCAGAGAACAGTAAAAACAATTATCGTGACAATATGGTCAGACAGGTAACATTCACTCCATGTGAATTTTTCACTCATTTTCAGTGACATCACCAAAAGCTGACAAACAGTACTTCTAATATTTATAAGTAACAAACTTTGAATGAAAACTGATTCTATACAAGATACTAATTAGACATAAAATTAGTTAAGGTGTTCTTGCTGCTATAACAAACAAATTCAAAGCTTATAATGGCTCACACACTACTCACTCGTGTGTAGATGAAATGAATACTCTAGACTAACTGGGCCTCCCCTGTGAACACTGATTCACAGTGTTCCCTCAATCTCATGGCTCCACCAGCTTTAGGACACAGGTTTCAAGGTTGCTATACTCCTCTGCATCAATTCACTTGAAGGAAAATAGTAGAGAATCTATAATGTGAAATTTTTATGCACCAGGCCCCGAAATGCTACATATCACTTCTGCTCACATTCCATTGGCTAGAACTCAGTCACCTAGCTACATCCAAGTATAAGACAGTCTGGGAAATGTCTGGGCTTTTTAAAGCAAAAAGAAAAGCTTTTACTGATCATCTAGAAGTCTTTGCCACAGATAGCATACTTTCAATATGAGCATCTTCAAAAATTTTCTTCAGAGCTAATTTGACAAGATCATGAAACAGGTGAGTTATTGGTTTAAAGAGTCCTTTTCTCTATTAATTGTGTCCTTGGCTGTGTAGAAGCTTTTTAATTTGATAAGGTCCCATTTATTTATTTTTGTTGTCTCTGTGATTGCCATTGGGGTCTTCTTCATAAATTCTTTTCCTAGGCTGATATCTATGAGTTTGTCCAACATTTTCTTCCAGAATTCTTATAGTTTCATCCCTTAGGTTTAAGTCTGTTATCCATTGTGAATTAATTTTTGTGAGTGGTGAGAGGTGCAGATCCTGTTTCAGCCTTCTACATGTGGCTATCCAATTTTCCCAACACCATTTATTGAATATGAATTCTTTTCTCCAGTGTATGTTTTTGTCTGCTTTGTCAAAGATCAGATGGCAATATGAGGATAGATTCATATCTGGGTTCTCTGTTCTCTTCCATAGATCTATGTCTCTGTTTTTGTGCCAATACTATGCTGTTTTTGTTACTATAGCCTTGTAGCATATCTTGAACTCTGGTAGAGTGATGCCTTCTGATTTATTCTTATTATGTAAGGTTGCATTGGCTATTTGGGGTCTTTTCAGGTTCATATGAAGTATAGATCTATTTTTTCTAGATCTGTGAAAAATGGCATTGATATTTTAATGGGAATTTCCTTGAATCTGTAGATCACTTTGGGTAGTATAGACATTTTAACAATGTTAATTCTGCTGATCCATGAGCACAATATGTCTTTCCATCTGTTTACAACCTCTGCAATTTCTTTCTTCAGTGTTTGGTAATACTCCCTTATAAAATCTTTCACCTCCTTAGTTAAATACATTCATAGGTATTTAATTTTCTTTGTTGCTATTGCGAAAGGTATTACATCTTTTATTTGATTCTCAGGTTGGCTGTTATTGGCATATATGAAAGCTACTGATTTATGTACATTGATTTTGTAGGCTGATATTTTTGCTAAATTTATTTATGAATTCCAGGAGTCTCTTGAGTGAATATCTTGGGTTTTCTAGACATAAAATCATATTGTCATAGCCGGGCATGGTGGCGCATGCCTGTAGTCCCAGCTACTAGGGAGGCTGAGGCAGAAGGATGACGCGAGCCCAGGAGTTTGAGGTTGCTGTGAGCGAGGCTGACGCCACGGCACTCACTCTAGCCTGGACAACAAAGTGAGACTCTGTCTCAAAAAAAAAAAAAAAAGGGGGGGGGCGGAGCAAGATGGCGGACGAATAACACCGCCAGACAGAGGGTCTCTGCAAAAAAGACAGATTCTAGCAGAAACTAGAGGAAAGAAGCAAGAAGACGAGCATACAGCGGACAAGGGCCGGAAGGAGGGGTACCTGAGACCCCGGGAGACTCCACGGGAGGAAGCTGCGGAGGAGAACTGGAGGCTGAGACCACCGGAGCAGCCCGGAGACCAGCGGCAAGGGTAGGTGGATTTGCCGTTTCCCCTCCCCTGCATTCGGGACTGCTGGTGGGCTCCCCAGCGGGTGGAGAGACCTGCGGACACCAGCCCAGAGACTGCCGCCGCCTGCCAACGGTGAGCCTGTAGCAGACATGGCACCAGGTTCCCAACTTCCTCCGGGCACCTCCGTGTGCACAGACCCGAGCCGCGCGGCAGGCGCCATATTGCCTCCTCCCCCCCTCCACCGACCCTACCCGCGGATGCCCAGAGAGACAATACAGCCACCAGCCGGAGGCACCTCCAGGGAACGGGACCTTCCCGTTTGGGACCCCGCCCGCCCTCCCAGGTGCTGCTGGCACCGTGTTCCCAGGAAAACGGTGCCGACTCAGAGGCTGAGAGACATAGACCCAGCTTGGGCTCCCTGTGGGTGAATTAGGACCGGAAATCCTCTCCCTGGTGGGAATACAGTTTGAACTCTGGGACCCAGAGGTCGGACCTGCAGACCAGATCCCCTGCACCGAGGGCTAGCATTGCCTGGGGCACAGAAGGGTTATACGTGAACAGCCTACTGAGGTCTGTGTGCCTCCAGGGGCGGATCGGCGTCCTAGAGGGCAACCCTCCTCCCAGGAGGAGGCCGTGCGCCCAACCCAGGTGGCGTTCCTGTGCAGGGAACCTCCCCGCCGGCATCACAGTCGGGGAGGCCTGGTAGCTTGTGGTCTGGCCTGCTGGCAGAGGCCCAGGAGTAGCTGCGGAGTTGGGGAGGGTGGAAAGAAGCGAGGCCTGCTGCAGACTGCGGGTCTCAGACAGCCCCACCCCCACACCCAGACTTTCTGGCTGAGCGGGACCATTCCAGCCCCGCCCTGACAGCAGAGAACAGAACTTTGACCCCTGCTAACGGCCTGAGGGCAGGCTTACCCAACCCAGCTCCGCCCAGAACGAGAGCTGATAACAGGACTCAAAATCAACACCATAGCCTGTTCCTCCAAACAAACGCCACCTACTGACAGGGACGGCATCTTGCACAGCCTTTCCACGGCACCCACTGACTCAATATACAGGGAGTGGTCCAATTTCACCCACAGGCACCACCTAACGCCTCAGAAACTAAACAAGGTGTGTGAATACCCAAACAATAACCTAAGGAAAGAAACAACAACTGATCGACATGGGAAGAAATCAGGGAAAGAACTCAGGAAATATGAAGAACCAAACAGAAAACACACCCCCAAAGAGGAGCACCAGCCCCCTAGAAACGGACACCGACCAAAACCAATATGGCAACCAATATGACAGAAGAGGAATTTCGTATGTGGAACATAAGAACACTCACCAGCTGCAACAACAACTCAACAACCAGCACCAAGAAACCACAAAAAATCTCCAGGATATGAGAAAAGAAATAGACACATTGAAGAAAAGTGTAACCGAACTCCTGGAAATGAAGAATCAATTCAAGGAACTACAAAATACAGTGGAAAGTCTCAAGAACAGGGTAGATAAAGCAGAAGAAAGAATCTCAGAGCTTGAAGATAACACCCTCCAATTAAATAAATCAGTCACAGAAATAGAGCAGAGAAACAAGAGAAAAGAGCAAAGCCTACAAGAGCTGTGGGATTATGTGAAGAAACCTAATGTGAGGGTCATAGGGTTGCAGGAAGGGGAAGAAGACAACACTCAAGGGTTGGACAAGCTGTTTGAAGATATAATAGAGGAAAATTTCCCAGGCCTTGCTCAAAATCTTGATATACAAGTTCAAGAAGCTCAGAGGACCCCTGGGAGATTCAACACAAACAGGAAGACGTCACGACATGCAGTCATCAGACTAACCAAAGTATCAACTAAAGAGGCCCTTCTAAGAGCTGTAAGACAAAAGAAGCAAGTAACATACAAGGGAAAGCCAATTCGAATAACATCAGACTTCTCTAATGAGACTTTACAAGCAAGGAGAGACTGGGGCCCCATTCTCACTCTTTTGAAACAAAACAATGCCCAGCCTAGAATATTATTCCCTGCAAAACTAAGCTTCGTATATGAAGGAGAAATAAAAACATTCTCAGACAAGCAAAGGCTCAGAGAATTCACCAAGACAAGACCAGCCCTACAAGAAGTACTTAAAACAGCGTTATGCACGGAACATCATAAAAATAACCCACGAATATAAAAACAACCAAAACCCAAAGATATTAAAGGCCAGATATTACAATGGCTCAAGACAGAAATCATAGCAACAACATCCAACCCAACAGAATGATCAGTAATCTACCTTACCTATCAGTTCTCTCAATAAATGTGAATGGCTTAAACTCTCCACTCAAGAGACATAGGCTGGCTGAATGGATAAGAAAATACAGGCCAAGTATATGCTGTCTTCAGGAAACACATCTAACCTGCAAGGATGCATATAGACTAAAAATAAAAGGGTGGAGATCAATATTCCAAGCAAATAGAAGCCAAAAGAAGGCTGGTGTGGCAGTTCTAATTTCAGACGATTTAGTTTTTAAACCAACAAAAGTAGTAAAAGACAAAGAGGGTCATTATATAATGGTGAAGGGCACAGTCCAGCAAGAAGAGATAACAATTTTAAATATATATGCACCCAAC
Source organism: Microcebus murinus (assembly GCF_040939455.1). Taxonomy (NCBI): domain Eukaryota; kingdom Metazoa; phylum Chordata; class Mammalia; order Primates; family Cheirogaleidae; genus Microcebus; species Microcebus murinus. Next base: position 69,717,893 of record NC_134108.1, read on the forward strand.
TTAGGTGCACCCAGATTCATAAAGCAAACCTTACTGGAGCTAAGCAAATGGATTAATAGCAACTCCATAATCGCCGGAGATTTCAACACCCCACTGACGGCACGAGACAGATCCTCCAAACAGAAAATTAATAAAGAAATATTGGACTTAAACAAAACTCTAGAACAATTGGGTCTGACAGACATCTACAGAACATTCTACCCAAAATCCACTGAATATACGTTCTTCTCATCAGCTCACGGGACATTCTCTAAGATTGACCATATCCTAGGACACAAAGAAAATCTCAAGAAATTTAAAAAAATAGAAATCATACCATGTACCTTCTCAGATCACAGTGGAATAAAACTAGAAATCAACCCTAACAGAAACTCACATTTCTACACAAAAACGTGGAAATTAAACAACCTCCTACTAAATGATTACTTCGTAAATGAAGAAATCAAGACAGAAATAAAAAACTTCTATGAAGAAAACGACAATGGAGAGACAAGTTATCAACTCCTCTGGGACACAGCTAAAGCAGTTCTGAGAGGAAAGTTTATCTCCATAAATGCCTATAACCAAAAGGCAAGAAGATCACAAATAGACAATCTAATGAAACGACTCAAAGAGCTGGAAAAAGAAGAACAGACCAACCCCAAACCCAGCAGAAGAAGTGAAATCAACAAGATCAAATCAGAACTAAACGAAATTGAAAACAGGAAAGCTATTCAGGAGATTAATAAAACAAAAAGTTGGTTCTTTGAAAAAATAAACAAAATTGACACGCCATTGGCTAAGCTAACGAAAAGCAGAAAAGAGAAATCTCTAATAAGCTCCATCAGGAATAAAAAAGGAGATATCACAACTGATCCCAAAGAGATACAAGATACAATTTATGAATACTACAAAAATCTTTATGCACACAAACTGGAAAATGTGGAGGAAATGGACAAATTTCTAGAAACACACAGCCTCCCTAGGCTCAACCAGGAAGAAATAGATTCCCTGAACAGACCAATCTCAACAGCTGAAATAGAAACAGCAATTAAAAATCTCCCTAAAAAGAAAAGTCCCGGTCCAGATGGCTTCACACCTGAATTTTACCATACTTACAAAGAAGAACTAGTACCTATCTTGCAGAAACTATTCCACAACATCGAGAAGAACGGAAACCTCCCCGACACCTTTTATGAAGCGAATATTACTCTGATACCAAAACCAGGAAAGGATGCAACAAAAAAAGAAAACTACAGACCAATATCCCTAATGAATATAGATGCAAAAATTTTCAACAAAATCTTAGCTAACCGAATCCAGACACTTATCAAAAAAATAATCCACCACGACCAAGTGGGCTTCATCCCAGGGATGCAGGGATGGTTCAACATACGTAAATCTATAAATGCAATTCACCACATAAACAGAAGCAAAAACAAAGACCACATGATTCTTTCAATAGATGCAGAAAAAGCTTTTGACAAAATTCAACACCCTTTCATGATACGAACACTTAAGAAAATAGGCATAGAAGGGACATACCTAAAAATGATACAAGCCATATATGACAGACCCATAGCCAACATCATACTGAATGGGGAAAGATTGAAATCATTCCCACTTAGAACTGGAACCAGACAAGGCTGCCCACTATCTCCACTTCTGTTCAATATAGTGCTGGAAGTCTTGGCTACAGCAATCAGACAGGAAAATGGAATCAAAGGTATCCAAATAGGGGCAGAAGAGATCAAACTTTCACTGTTTGCTGATGATATGATATTGTATCTAGAAAACCCCAAGGATTCAACCAAGAAACTCCTGGAACTGATCAATGAATTTAGTCAAGTCTCAGGATACAAAATCAATACACAGAAATCAGAGGCATTCATATACGCCAACAACAATCTAATGGAGAACCAAATCAAAGACTCAATTCCCTTCACAATAGCAACAAAGAAATTAAAGTACCTAGGAATATATTTAACCAAAGAGGTAAAAGACCTCTACAGGGAGAACTATGAAACACTGAGGAAGGAAATAGCAGAGGATGTAAACAGATGGAAATCCATACCATGCTCGTGGATCGGCAGACTCAATATCATCAAAATGTCTATACTACCCAAACTGATCTACAGATTCAATGCAATACCTATTAAAATCCCATCAGCATTCTTCACAGATATAGAAAAAATAATTTTACGCTTCGTATGGAACCAAAGAAGACCCCGAATATCAAGAGCAATTCTAGGCAACAAAAACAAAATGGGAGGCATTAATATGCCAGATATCAAACTATACTTCAAAGCTGTAGTAATTAAAACAATATGGTATTGGCACAAAAACAGGAATATTGACCAGTGGAACAGATGTGAGAATCCTGATATAAAACCATCCTCATATAGCCATCTCATCTTTGACAAAGCAGACAAAAACATACGCTGGGGAAAAGAATCTCTCTTCAATAAATGGTGCTGGGAAAACTGGATAGCCACCTGTAGAAGGCTAAAACAGGACCCACACCTTTCACCTCTCACAAAAACCAACTCACGCTGGATAACAGACTTAAACCTAAGATATGAAACTATTAGAACTCTAGAGGAAAAAGTTGGAAACACTCTCCTAGACATCGGCCTGGGCAAAGAGTTTATGAAGAAGTCCCCAAAGGCAATCACAGCAGCAACAAAAATAAATAAATGGGACATGATCAAGCTACAAAGCTTCTGCACAGCCAAAGAAATAGTCATGAAAGTAAACAGACAACCTACAGAATGGGAGAAAATTTTTGCATCCTATGCATCCGATAAGGGACTGATAACTAGAATATACTTAGAACTCACAAAAATTAGGAAGAAAAAATCAAATAACCCCATTAAAAAGTGGGCAAAAGACTTGAACAGAAATTTTTCTAAAGAAGACAGAAGAATGGCCAACAAACATATGAAGAAATGCTCAACTTCTCTAATCATCAGGGAAATGCAAATCAAAACCACAATGAGATATCACTTAACCCCAGTGAGAATGGCCTTTATCAAAAAATCTCCAAACAATAAATGCTGGCGTGGTTGCGGAGAGAGAGGAACACTCCTACACTGCTGGTGGGACTGCAAACTAGTTCAACCTCTGTGGAGAGCAATATGGAGATACCTTAAAGCGATACAACTGAATCTACCATTTGATCCAGCAATCGCATTGCTGGGCATCTACCCAAATGATCCAGTGACACTCTACAAAAAAGACACCTGCACTCGAATGTTTATAGCAGCACAATTCATAATTGCAAGGCTGTGGAAACAGCCCAAGTGCCCATCAATCCAAGAATGGATTAATAAAATGTGGTATATGTATACCATGGAGTACTATTCAGCTCTAAGAAACAATGGTGATATAGCACATCTTATATTTTCCTGGTTAGAGCTGGAACCCATACTACTAAGTGAAGTATCCCAAGAATGGAAAAACAAGCACCAGATATATTCTCCAGAAAACTGGTATTAACTGACTAGCACCTAAGTGGACACATAGGTACTACAGTAATAGGGTATTGGGCAGGTGGGAGGGGGGAGGGGGGAGGGGGGAGGGGTGTGGGTATATACATACATAATGAGTGAGATGTGCACCATCTGGGGGATGGTCATGATGGAGACTCAGACTTTTGGGGGGAGGGGGGGAAATGGGCATTTATTGAAACCTTAAAATCTGTACCCCCATAATATGCCAAAATAAAAAAATATATATATATAAAAAAAAAAATCATATTGTCAGCAAAGAGTGATAGTTTGACCTCTTCTTTCCCCATATACTCTTGATTTCCTTCTCTTGTCTCATTGCTCTGGTGAGGACTTCCAGCACTATGTTAATAGAAGTGGTGAGAGGAAATTGAAAACCTAGAGAATAGGAGAAATATTTGCATTCTATATATCCAATAAAGGGCTGATAACCAGAATCTACAAAGAACTCAAGCAAATCAGCAAGAAAAAAATCAAACAACTCCATTAATAAGTGGGAATAAAACATGAACAAAAGCTTTTCAAAAGAAGGTAGACTAATGGCCAAGAAAGACATTTAAAAATGCTCAATATCTCTCATCATCAAGGAAATTCAAATCAATGGAGACTCAGACTTTTGGGGGGAGGGGGGGAAATGGGCATTTATTGAAACCTTAAAATCTGTACCCCCATAATATGCCAAAATAAAAAAAAAAATAGCAAAAAAAAAAAAAAAAAAACCACAATGAGCTATCATTTAACTTCACTGAAAATGGCTTTTATCAAAAAGTCCCAACATAACAGATGCTGCATGGATGAGGAGAGAAGGATACACTTATACATTGTTGGTGGGACTGCAAACTAGTACAAGCTCTATGGAAGGTAGTTGGAGATACCTCAAAGAACTAAAAGTAGACCCTACCATTTGATCCAGCAATCCCACTACTAGGTATCTTCTCAAAGGAAAAAAAGACATTTTATTAAAAAGACACTTGTACTTGAATATTTATAGCAGCACAATCCACAATCACAAAGATGTGGAAACAACCCAAGTGCCCATCAATACATGAGTGGATTAATAAAATGTAGTATATCTATACCATGGAGTACTACTCAGCCACACACAAAAAATGGTGATCTAGTATCTTTTGTAACAACCTGGATGGAACTGGAGCAAATACCACATGTACTCAATACTAAATTGGAACTAATTAATCAACACTTATGTGCACATATGGAAGTAAAACTCAAGGGAAACCAAGCAAGTGGAAGGCGGGAGGAGGGTATAGGTAAATTCATACCTAATGGGTACAATGCACACTAACCGGGTGAAGGGCACACTTAAAACTTTGACTCAAACTGCACAAAAGCAAATTATGTAACTAAAATGTGTGTACTCATGTAAAACTCTGAAATAAAAAATAAAAATAAAAATGAGTCCTTTCCATAAAAACAAAGCAAAGCAAGACAAACCAAAAGATGGTTATTTTTATATATCCTGAAGATGTAGTCTGCCTTTTCAGTTCTTGTAATTACTTTACTGTTCTATTCATAAGCAATACAGTAAAGAGAAGCCATATATACCTGGAAAGACCTTGGGTAAATTCCTCAGATATCTGATCTTTACTTTCCTTATCTAGAAAATGTGATAACAGTAGTGTCTAGATCCTCAATCGTTGTGATATTCTGTGATGGTTCCTGGTGTTACATTAAGTTTAGCCTAAAGCTGTCATATGCTTAAAATATAGAAGCATATTTTAAGTTCAGCCTAAAGGTTCCTCTCAGCAACGAGAACTGTTACCTAACTGGCTGTGTAAACAGACTGTAGCCAACTCTTGTAACAAGTAGGTGAGTCTCAGTCAATCACAGCAGATGAGTTTTGGTCAATGACAGGTGGCCAACTGTTCAAACCATGTTCAAATAAGGAATAGCTGAGCTGTAAACAATTCCGCTGATTCTGTACCTCACTTCCTTTTCTGTCTGTCACTTTCCTTTTTCTGTCCATAAATGTTATCTGACCATGTGGCAGCCCCAGAGTCACTCTGAACCTATTTTTGTCCTGGGAATTTAATTCATCTAAAGTTTTTCTTTTAACACTGCTAAAGGACTCCATATAGTTTTTGGTCTATAGTAAAGACTCAATAAATATTAACTGTCATCCTCACACTTTAGGATATTGCCCACTGGAGTGCCTCTCTTCTTGCTGGTATTTCCTCATTAGGCCTACCACAAGTTTTCGAATCCTATAGCTTATCTGCCAATCACTGGATAGCTCTGTTTTTAGGATGTGGAGATACTAACAGAACAAAGATTGTGCATGGATTCAAGTTTCTGCTCCCCCACTCCCCTAACTCTATGGCCTTGGACATTCTCTCTAATTTTGTAAGGGGACAGAGCTCAGGACATGTGGTTTAATTCAAACCTAGCAGCATAACCAGGCAAACAAATCAAAGTAAATGTCCTATGAAGCTATCATGTGTGTAAGCTCTTATGCCAGGTGTTTGTCAAATACTTTCTCACTTAAACCTTACAATAACTCTAAGGCTGGCATTTTAGCCCCATTACATGTTTAAGGAAACTGAACTTCAAATAGTTAAGAAAGCAGAGACAGCAATCAAACCCTTATCTGTCAGCCTTCAATACCCAAACCATCATACTCAAGAGGAAGATCCTTTCTCATTGGCTACACTGAGTCTAGTCCACACCTTGGTTCTTAGTATCTGGTAGAATAGCTATAGAGTTATGGCAAGGCAGAAGGGAATCAAGAGGAAGGAAGTGATATTTCTGGAGTGTTAGCCATAAAAACTTTCAGTGTCAGTAACAGGTAACTACTCTTCTTTCCAGTGACTCCTGGAAAGGTAAAAATTATTCCAAGTTTTCTTAGAAAATTTGGAATCTTGGAAAATTATTTCCAAGTTTTCAACTGCAGACTACTTACATCCATCCTGGGGATAAATTGTACACCTTTTAGAGGTTAATGCTTTCACATAGACCTGACACATAATTTAGATGAAGAATTCACTAATTGGCTCCCAGGGGGCCCATCCACCAACAGGAAACTACTTTATTTTCTAAACCAAATTCTGTTTATACAAGTTTTATATCTAGCTTTAAACTTTGTATTTTAAAATCAACCTTGTACATATTCTTTGAAGTATGTTAGCAAAATAAAAGACTGACATTTTTAGATTGAAATCCACTCTGAGTTTACCCCTTATCTTGGTTCTTACCCAGAACTGAACCAATAACCAATATTTTCTTCTAAACACAGGGTTTTTGTGACTCAAGAATTAGAATTAATTTTCTTAAATAAAAAAAAAAATTACGTGATGACTTTAACACATATCTCCAGCTTTCCTCCAGTTTGTGACCATTTTGTTGAGTATCGATTAGATGAAGACATCAGAGCAGGTACTTTGAGTATAAAATGAAAAAGAGTCTATGTTTTGTCTCCTCATACAGGCAAAGGTGGAGAAGTAATATATATATATATATATATATATATATATATATATATACCCGTATGAACCAAAAATATATACTAAGGAATAAATAACAAATGATAAATTCTCTCATATAATAATAGCAGTTTTAAGAAGTATTTCTGTTGGGTTAGATCATGAATCTCTAGAAATGAATTATTTAACAGAAATTTATATGCTATTAATGTGTTTTTAAATAAAATACTTTAAAAAGCTAAAGAATAATCTAATAACCTGCTTTAGTATTTAGGATTCATAAGAATGAGTAAATAGGCCGGGCACGGTGGCTCACGCCTGTAATCCTAGCACTCTGGGAGGCCAAGGCGGTGGATTGCTCAAGGTCAGGAGTTTGAAACCAGCCTGAGCAAGAGCGAGACCCCATCTCTACTATAAATAGAAAGAAATTAACTGGCCAACTAATATATATAGAAAAACATTAGCAGGGCATGGTGGCGCATGCCTGTAGTCCCAGCTACTTGGGAGGCTGAGGCAGTAAGGATTGCTTGAGCCCAGGAGTTTGAGGTTGCTGTGAGCTAGGCTGACACCATGGCACTCACTCTAGCCTGGGCAACAAAGTGAGACTGTGTCTCAAAAAATAAATAAATAATAAAGAATGAATAAATAAAGTAATATGAAAATATAAGAATTAATTCTATAAATACATATGTTAAGAAAAAGAGGAAACCCCATTAATAGAAATTATTCACTTTCTGAATATTAAATATATTTTTACAATATATTTTAAAAAATCTCTTTGATTTATTAGAAATGGGTAAAAAAAATGCTGCATAACTTTAGTTTTATATGCTTATTGTTCTTAAATGAGAAGACCTAGTCCCTGAAGCTACTGTTCTTGCATGAATCTTTGAAAATCAAATGTTTTTAAGAAATGGAAGAAGCTAGTCATAAAAGAACATATTGTAGGATTCCATTTTTATAAAATACCTAGAATAAGAAAACTATAAGACAGACAGTAGATTTGTGATTACCTAAGGCTGGGTGTGGGGTGAGGCTGGGAGAGGACAGGAAGTAGCTGCTGATGGGTTGAATATTTTGGAGGAAGAGGAAAAAATATTCTAAATTAGCTTGTGATGATGATTGCACGGTAGTGTCAATTTATTAAAACTTTGTATTGTACATTTAAGTCAGTGAATAAAGCTTTATAAAAAAAGAGAAAAAAAGAAATGGTCCAAAATGAAAGACCAAGAAAAACATTTGCAAAACCTTAAGAAAAATAGCAGGAAACTTCATGCAGTAATGTAGATAGTATTGATTTCATTAGCCCATGTTAAAAAGCATTCCAATTGTAGATTTAAACCAAAATAAAAAATACAGATTACTCTTCAGTTAAAAAAATTAGTTCACCCAGTTTTCCCAATTAGTTCTCTCAACTGGGATGAGGGAAACCCAGGCCTAAGTTATACAGCAGTCAGGATATGCCTGAAAATGAAAATGGTGATCAAGTAAAGTGGTAAAGCAGCTGTACTTTTGTTCTAAAATACAGTAATATGAAACTACTGATAGAAAGTCAGTTTGTCTTGGTTCTAGTGGTCTTGATTCTTCAATGAAGAATTTGCACTCTTAAATTTAAACTGGTCAGAGCGGTGTGGTGAAGATGACAGACCCCTGGACCTGGAGCCCACGGCTTCCCCTACTACTCCCAACTGTGGGGACTTGGGCACGCCCCTCACCCTGCATGCTTTGTCCCCACCTTGTGTACCTCAGTGCACTCCCTGCCACCTGCTGCCTCCCACTACCCGCCATTCTGCTCTCACGGTTCTGACAAGCTAACGACCCAGAGCTGCTGGCTGACTGCGGTAGGGTGAGTTTGGAAGATGGGTGGTCACACAAGAGAGCTCCAGAGGGAAAACCATGCTAGATGAGGTCTTTGAAAGTCTTCAGAAAAGACAGCTCATGCGTTTCTAGAGTCATAAATTGTCACACTAAGCCAATGATCTCATTTTAGTGATATTTGTTATTGAAAGAAATATGGGTAACAACTTGTCTTAAAATCATTTCATGATGTTGTAGTAAACAGTATCAAACCAGGGCCAGGGCTCTGGCATTTTACATTGCTTTTAAACATTAACAAACAAAAAAACAAACGAGAAACCTCTTGATCCTCCTTGAGCAAAAAAGGAGATGGAAATGAAAAATCATATCTATTTGAAAAAAATGTATTTCCCCATTTTCATCATGAAGTATATAGTACAGTGTTTGCAAGGTTATTTTTATTTTGTATGTACACTATACTGCTCAACATTTTAATTGCCACTTCCTCAATAAAATTATTGGAAATCTTCCATCTTGCCATTAGCACTTGCAAAATAACTGTTAACAATATGTTATCCAGACACAGAAACTTTATAATTAATGTTGGAATAGTCTTCAAAGTCTGGTGACTAAAATATATCCTATAAAAATTACTGGACTTCATTCAATGCTGTTCTGCTGTTTTAAAGTTCAATAAATGTGTTGGGGGGAGATATTTGGCAAACTAAGTCAGGCAGTCTGGCAGGGAGACCTGAGATGCTGGAGAGCTTGGTTTCTGTTGCGTGGTGAGTGTACGAAAGGCCCCCAGTGTTTCAGTGCAGCCCCTGAAAGGCTGAAGGAGATCTGACCAAAAGCATCTCCCAGTGGGATTCTGAACAGTCATTCGGGGCTATATTCCCACTTTGTCAGTTGATGAGGCGCTGGGGCAGGTTCCATTTAAGCAATAAAATACAACAGGCCATGTATGTATCTGGGTGATTATAGCATAACTCAGATTGTGTTATAAGTCATGAGGCTGAAGGCCAAGTGTCTTAACTTCATGAGAAGTGCAATATTGGCCCTGAAACACACTGCCTGAAGTGTCTTATTGCTGTCAAGAAATGGAATTTCTACAGTACATTAAGAAAAGGAAAACACTTAGCACAGTGGATTTAAAATAACCATGGCTATGACATCACTGACAGCTAATCAAATCTCTAATTGCAACCAGAGTTCTGAGGCTATTGTAGGAAAGGTCTTAGCAGACACAGGCATGGACACTAGGTACAACAATGCTTATGCCATGAGAAGACCTTCAGTAGCACAGGATCCCAAAGCAAGAATGGGGTGGGCTGGCAAATTTCAGACAATCTCTTTGGCAGTGAGTTGATAACTTTGCAGTTAGTTCACCTTGAGGGATTAAACCAAGAAAAACAGTGTAAACACTCCTTGAATATTCTTTCTGCTTCAGTTGCAACCTTCATTTTCATAGAGTTAAATATTGCTTTAAATGATTAAGAGATGAGACAGATAAATGGCAATATATATACACACACACACACACACACACACACACACACACACACACATATATACACACATATCTAGTTCAGATGCCCTGAAAGAGATGAAAGGTTATAACAAGCTGAGAAGAATTTGGGGTCACATGGTGCTCATGATCCATGCAAGGAATTTCCAGTGATATTAAGTTGAAGTTGTCCAAAAGGATTGAAGTCGGTATGTGGTCATAAGGACGCAGTTCAGATTTTTACATCTGAATCTGCCTAACACCACAAAGTGGAACATACATTTCAAGGTCCAGTTAACAGCCTCAATAAATTTAGCCATGCCAAAGCACACACTGAGAAGGTATGTTCAGAAGGTGCCACAGAGAGGCACATAACATCATAAATGAAAGCAAAAGAGGGCTTGTTTCAGGAGGCAGAGGATTTGGGTCTAATGATTTTCTGGGTCACCGTGGATAAGTATTTAATTTTGAGGACTTTATTTTCCCTCAGGCTACCTCCCCAGACTCTGCTTACAGGCATTGCTTCCTCAGACCCAAAATGAATCTACTCTGTGTCATTTCCTGAACGTTCATTGACAATGTATAAAGAGGTAAAATATAACTGGGAAATGCTGCCTTTGACAAATCATGGAACACGTGTGTATTTGGAAGTGAAAATCATGTAAAAACTTTGCCTTCAGTTTATAGCCTTACAGATAAGAGATTTCTAATTCACTGTTACTAATGTCATCAAAGTAACAAATTCTTCATGTTCTTATGGGAGAAAACAAGCAGGAGTTTGTCCTATCAAAGAGTACACTCAAATTCTGGAACAAAAGCCCTACAAGAATATGTTTCTCCCATTATTTCTCAATTTATTGAACATTTTTTACCTACATCATATCTGTCAGCCATGGTTATAGTCACTTAGAGGTAATAATTGTAACCTATGTATGATAAAATATTTCTAATAGTTGTATCCATCTATATTTCTGATAATCTTTATATTAGGTCGGGTTCCTTTGGAAGAGTAAAAATGTTAAATAAGTAACCAAATGACTAAAGTTGGATAAAAGTAAAATTTTAGTTCCTTAAAAATATTATATTCTTATGAAATGGAACAATTATTTTATTTTGTCAAAATGTTATATATTAGGATTTTAAAATTTAGTTTTGTTTAGGCAATCCATTAAAGATGGTTAAGGGTCCTTAAAGATGGTTTTAATGGTATTTGAAATAAGTTGAAATAAGCCATATTTCCAAATTTGGTTTCAATTAATGATCCTATAATAGGCTCTTAATAAATGATATTCTTTATAATTATAATAAACTTCTCCACATGTAATGACAAAGACAAATAATGTAATAACACCAAAGAGCTAGATTCTAATATCTATTCAATTAATAACTTAGGATGTAAAATATTGTTATAATCTCTAATTTAGTCACTTATTAAACTGAATGAATTTAATAAGAAACATTTCACTAACACTACTGTTAAGAGAGCATTGTATCTAATAAAAATAAAGTGTTATACAGAGATACAAGCACTAGGGTCTAATGACCAGATAGTAACACATTAGTTAGAGTCACTAAGAAATTGTACATATTATCTTTTATTGTATATCAATGTAATGATTAAGTGCTTTTGTCTCCAGTAAGAGTGCAACATAGTTTCACCTTTGAAATGACCTGCTGAGGAACATACCATGGGCTGCCACAATGTGGCCAATCCCCAATGAGTTAAACTAATGAATGGCCTGGATAAGTTAAGTCAACAAATAAACCCAGCTCTTGTAGAGATTGCTTGTAACATACTTGTTAGAAGTGTTGCTGGGGTGTTGATTATATTTGGCTATGGGACCCAAAATGTACATATTCTGCTTGGACAATCATCTCTCTTCAAAGGTTCCTGCTGGGCAACACACACATGCACCCCCCCCCCCAATACACACACACATACACACACACCCCGATAGGCAAAATGGAAGCAAAGAGCAAAGTGCTGGGGGGTGGGTTTTTATTGGCTTTTAGCCCTGCCTAATCACCTCCAGTGCAAAGTGAAGGTAAAACTAGTTTGGACTTCTTATGCATCATAATCTAAGCAACTAAATGGAGCCTCTTCTTATCACCAACCCCTAACACATATTAGGCTCTTACCTTCTTCTGGCCAGCCATATGGTCCAGAAATCAAAGCAATGACCTACAAGTGCAGGCATGCCCTGAGAGAGAACAAGACAGCATCTGGCCTTCTAACTGCACCAGCAGCAAGATGGAAGGTCCAGCAAACAGTCCATGGGTACATGGGCATGAACACAGTGACCCTGACCATCAGTGAATCATCTGGACTCTGAATCACCAGCTTAGCAACTCTTCCTTGCTTGGGGAAGAGTGGGGAAGAGTGAGGAAGAGGCCGAGCAGCAAGGGGTTGGAAAGGTTGGAGCAGCCTCTCCCTCTCTCTCTCTCTCTCTCTCTCTCTCTCTCCATGCTTCAGTTTCTTCTCTGCCCAACAATCCACTAATTCTATATGTTTAATCACATATGCTGTAAAATGGGAAAGAATTGTAATATATTTTTAAGTGATATGTTAAGTGGGGTCAAAAGAAAGTCTGTTTACCAAGGGTGTCCTATGAGGAGTAACTTTAGGGAAGACTACCCTAGGAAGGTAGAAGTTGTAGGGTGGGCAATAGAGGTCTGGGAATTACCTCGCAAGGCATCTTGTTGAGGTCTATGGACTATAAAACACCATCCAGAGAAGGCTGCTGATGGCTCATAATCCACTGAAATCCCTTTCTTCCACCAACCCATATCTTTCATGTAGCAAAGGAATGGTGAGAATATGAGTCCCCACCATGTGAAGGTGGTTGGGGGGGTTGGTGGGGGGACAAACCACTTGCCTCACAAACAGAACTTGTCTACTGAGTAATCATTAGAAGGATGTAACTTGTATCTTTCTCCCCTGAATGAGAAAACAATTTGTTTTTCAAAAAGAAAAAACATAAGAAAGGCTAAAAAGATGGGAATCAAGTATCATAGAAGAAAGAGAAAATATGGGCTTAAAGGAAACCACAAAGAGGGGAATCAGAGCTTGAGTAGTTAGAGTGGTAGATACTATAATAAATTGAATAGTGTACCCTGAAAAATCCATGTCCACCCAGAACCTGTGAATGTGACCATATTTGGAAATAGGATCTTTGCAGAGGTAATCAAGTTGAGGTCATTCTGGATTAGGGTGGGTCTTACGTCCAATATGGCTGGTATCCTTATAGGAGTAAGGAAATTTTAACACAGCCACAAAGGGAAAATGGCAATATGAAGGTAGAGGCAGAGATTGGGGTTACGCTGACACAAGCCAAGCAAAGCCTAAGACTATAGGCAACTACCAGTGGTGAGGAAGATGCAAAGAAGGATCTCCCCACAGAGCCTTCAGGGAGAGCATGGCCCTGCTGACACCTTGATTTTGTCCTGGTAGCCTTAAAAATTGTGTGTGTTAAGCCACCAGTTTGTAGTAATTTGTTATGGTTCTAGGACACTAACACAGACATTAATGGTGCATTGCTAGAACCTGTACGTTTGTTACACTGTTTTTCCTTTACATGACAATTTATTCCATACACACACACACACACACACACAAAATTATCCCTTTGCATAGGAAAATAATACTATTCACTCACTTTCATAAAAACATGCCCTTGAAATTATCCTTTGTTAGTGGTAACTGATTGGTACCATACTATCCCTCCACTTTCTCTCCATTTTTCTTGTGATCATTATCATGCATTTGCAAAATGGAATATCAGACTATGAGTACAGTTTTCAATCATGGAGCAGAATGTTTCTGTGTGCAATGTGGCTTACATGGAGATAAAATCTGCAACCCAGCCTCATTAGGACTATTATCTCCTAAATGACCAAATAAACTAATTGATCCAAACCACAGTGAGGTCATGCAAATGATTACATAGATAATGTAGACAAATTGCAGCATAATTTATCTTAAGGTATTGCTTTCTTTTCACCATAATATATTATATATTCAAGAATTATAAAGTACTTAGGATAAAAGAGCCTTGCTTTGCTAAGTTGTAGTAATGCCTTTTTATGTGCTTAAAGAATTTTTTCCTCTACCTTATGCTACTGATTAAGAATTTCTTCTCTAAATTAACTCAATTGGCATCAGGGGATACATAAACAGGAATAGCATTAGACTTTGGCTTATAAATGCACTCAGAAGTAAGGATGATTAGAACTATCCTGCTGTGAATTTTATCAATAACAGGAATATTGGCAAAAGGTAGATTTATCATGTAATAGGCCTAATGGGACTCAAACTTTGGTTGCACTTAGATGTTGCCAAGTATCCTGACTTGAGCAGAGGTTTTGGTCATAAGCCCAGCTCTCAACATTCTTATCTCAGGCCCAATGACTGAGGCTTGAATGCAAATGATAATCATAACAATAACAGCAATGAGAATGACAACTAACATGCATTGAACACTTACTATGCTTTAGGCACTGTGCTAAGAATTTTACCTATGTCACTTCATTTAACCATCATAAAAATTCTATGATGTAAGTACTATTATTATTCATGTTTTATAAATGAGGAAACAGATTCAGAGATGAAAGACAATTGTAATTATACCAGATGGGATCCATCCCAGCAGGGAACAGATGGCACCTTCAAAAGGCGCAAATAAAGAGAGTTTAATGAAGGGCCTATTTACAAAGTTGTGGGCAAGATTAAGGGAAACTAGGTGATGGTGATAAGTTAGCACCATCAGGAAGTCCTTACTTCCCCAAGCTGAAACATTGCAAGACCAGCCAACAGCAGCTGAAGCTTTTGGTACAAGAACACAGCCACTGCCAAATTGTGACCTGGCAGGAGAATAAGAAGCTAGGAGAATAAATAGCCTGACCTCTGTCCTCCCTCTCTTGGATCTCCTGAAGCATCTTCCATTGGCTGATCCCAGCTATAAATCAGAGGGCAAAGGAACTTGGCAATGCAGTCCCTAGAGGGCAGCCTCCAGTGATGATGATTAGAACTATCCTGATACATCCAAGCTACAGAGCAGGATGGAGAAGAGTAGAGAATAGATTTGGAGGGGCAATGAAGTCTAAGCAGCACAGTAACTTGCCCAGGGCATAAACTGCACTTTGGTGAGTAAAAGCAAACTGCACATCTGGGAAGGACTCACACATTCAACCACTAACCTGTCTACTGAGAAGGATTACAAGGGATGATGTTTCTCTCTCCTACCCTTCTTGAAACTCACCACAGCCTCCCTGCTCCTCCTGAGCTAATCTTTTCAGAGAGCTCCTCTGATGTAGACACAAAGGGTTTCTACAGAAATGAAGGCACACACAGCCTTACCCGACTAGAATGTATGCTCCCTTATCATGGAGATTTTAATTAGCTTGTTCACTGCTATCTCCCTATAAAGTCAGTCTCTGGGTTACAAAAACTGTCTTTTGGATCAAGAGATACTGAGCTACCCATGTTCAAAATGAAACCTCCTGGAAACAAAAATCAAGGAAATTCTGACCTCCTGCTTATCTTTCTTGTTTCTACTCCGTCATTTCTTTGATCTTTATAGTGGTGAAATGGTTCTAGTCTTTAATTAACTGTTGAGTGTTTTTTAGAGTGGGAATCTATGGAGTGTGATGTGTCGTGTTTTGTGCTAAGAGCTTTATGTATACTATTTTACTTGATCCTTATCACACATACCTCTGAGATCAGCACTATTATTAAATGTTACCCCAGTTTTACTAGTAAATAAACTAAGACTCAGATGCAGGTATATCTGAATCCAAATGCCAAACTTGAAACAACTTACCCCATGCTGCCTTCCTGATTCTGGTTCTCAGTATCACTGCTTGAAAGTAACAACTCATCTGGCAAGGCCACACGCCTGATGGTACTAGGCTCCCATGGCCACCTCTGCTGACTCATCAACCACCACTCTTGTCTATTGCAGATCACAACCTAGCTTGAGCTCTGCTGGGGTGAGCCAAGACACTGTCAGCCCGGTGACCCTGCCAAACCTTAGTATCTTCTTTATTATGCCTGCCATGTAAGCCGCCTGAAACCCAAACAGCTATTGCCTATCTCATCAAGCTATCGGTGCCTTGCTCCATCAACCACTCTCTTGATGAGTGCTGGAATGTTTGCTCCATGGCGCAAACTTCCCAAGGCAGCAGTGTGCTGTTCAGCTCCATTACTGTTGGGAACGTAAGAAACTAATGCTCATCCCTGACTTTTTCTGTCTCTCTGGGTCCACCACAGCTTTCACACTGAGGCCACATAGCCCACAAACTGTTCCCAGACAATGACTGAGCACTTGGGGGCACTCGGGCAGGCCCAGTCTGGCGAGATGTGGGGGTTTTCCTATGGGTGATGTTGGCTTGAGGACTCCCCATTAGCCGGGCAAGACTTTCTTGCAGTGGCACTGCTGTCCAAGACTCCTCTTTTCCAATCTACCTTCCTTCTCTATCACATTCCATAGGTACCAGGTCTGAATTGCGGTCAGAAGTCTTTCAACCACTTCTCTAGCATCCTACCCCAATAAATCTCTTACAAGGACAGTTCCATATTGGCATCTGCTTCTTACCAGGCATGAACTCATGCAAGAGGTCTGAGAAAACAGGTGGCAAGATGAGGACATGAGATTAGCTTACTCTTCACCTGAAGACAAAGAGGACACCATCCTGAATGATAGGTGGGGTGTATAGTCCCTGGCACAAGTTGGCAGCCCAATTACTAAAGATTTTACCAGTGGTTACCTGGGAAATGTCTGAGTGGAAGTAAACATCATTATAGATTAAATAATTCAGGCATTTGAAAGACATGGGGTAACAATAACTACAAGAATAGTGGAGGTGGCTAGTTATGTCTAGGTTGTTCTGATGCCCTACAAAGGGATAAAGACAACTGTGAGCCATTAACAAGCTGTTAAAAGCTATGTATGACAGTCTGAACACCAGTTTGGTAGCTTACAATGAGACCCTTATCTCCTGAAGTCGGAGAATGGAAGTAGTTGAACAACAGACTGAAGGTCCAACAGTTGAGTCTCTGAGCTCCAGAGATTCTTGAATGTTCACCCAAGGCAAGTCTGTTATGGCAAGGACACTGGTTGGGAAAACCTGAGACCCTGAAATACAAGATGGGACACCTGGATGGATGGCCCTGAAGATGTTGGTTCCACAGAGTTCCCTGGGACAACTGGAACTGAGTGTTTTCTCATTTCAGGGAAGCGTAAGAGAGAACTTCTTCACTTATGAGAAGAATAGCTCTATCTTGTTAGAAGTATGGAGCTGTTTCTTTGCTGCATGGCTGTTCTCACGTGTGTACAAGAGTGCCTACGGAAGCTGGACAGTTTCCCTTGATGGCCTTGCCGCCCTTGCCTGGGCCCAGTGACTACCTTGCTGCAATCTTCCTATTGTCAACACTGGTGTACCCCGGGACTTGCAATGACAGTGGCACCCCGACTCCTCCACACCCACCAACCTCAGATCACCTACACTCTAAAGGATTATTTCCTGCTGCCTGACAATGGAAGACCCACTCTGCCCCCACCACACCCCCAATAAAACCGGCAAACATTTCAGCCATCCAGTTGCAGCCACACCTACTCCAATGAAGTCTGAACTGTGGCCTTGAGGGGAACCTTCCTCCCAAGCTGTTCCTTCTTTGAGTATGTTTCCTCATCCCTAAGACTCACTTTAGGGTCATTTTTACATCTTTATAATTACTCCTCACTCTTTATATTTAAAACCCCTTGTTCAGATCACATTGTAGTTTCTGTTTCCTGATTGGACCCAGATTGGTAAAATGTCCTTGATCAAAGGATCCAGAACATAAGATTAAATAAGCAAAACTTATTGGCTTGAGGGCACTTTCTCAGTGCATTGTATTTACTACCTTGTCAAGGACCCAGGTTATGCAACAAATGCACAGCTAGAATAGCTCTTAGATGCTTGAAGAAAGCTATGGAAAATGGTAAGAAAAGTGGAAATGCCTGGGTTGCCCTGGCTGATGGTAGAGGAAGACATGAAGAGGCTGAGGGAAGTAGATTTGATGGTTATGCTGCATTATGAGGCTGGAAGATTCTGTTCTACATAAAGCCTAGAGAACAAGCCATTCACTAAGGCTATTAAGAGTGTGTTGGTGAGAGGTGCACGAGCATCTCTAAGAAGTACATGGTAGCCCTCCTTTGTAAGGGAAAGGAACCATGGAACTAAATTCATTAATATCCATGGAGTACAAATGTAGTAGAGGCTAGGTGGAGGTACTTACCAGAAGCCAGGATACGACAATCACCATGATCACTTGCAAAGTTGGAGAAGTAGCTAAGGGTTTTGACCCACAGGAAATTGTGGAGATGGCTAACAGAACATGGCATCCCCAAAGCCAAAATAGACCAATAGCCAACAAAGGTGCTGCTTAAACCTCTTCAACCAGGAAAAAAGAAAAAAATGGAAGAGCAAGAGGCTAAAGACAGTCACCCCCATAAAAATTAGCATTTCATGCTCAGTTTCTGAAGTTGTCCTAATTTTCAGATCCGAAGCCCCTTAACTTGAGGGGGTCCCTAGAAGGAATAATATTGCAACACTGCAATAAATATATACTATATTGACCTCTCCAGTCCTACCCCAGAGGGACCTATGGCCATACATTTGGGTGACTGGGTACACTGGAAAAAGGAGAATACCAACATATGTCAAGGACTAGTGGACACAGGTCGGAGTTGACATCGATTCCCAGAGACCCAGAGTATTATCACAGTCCTTCTGTTAGAGTGGGGGCTTACAGATGCCAGGTAATAAATGGAGTTCTGGTTAAGGTCTGGCTTAAAAGGTCCACAGACCCAGTGGTCATTTCCTCAGTTCTCCAGTTCATAACTGGAATACATACTAGGTAGTTGCATTTATCCCCACATTGAGTCCTCAGCCTATGGAGTAAGAGCTAGCATAGTAGAGACAACCAAATGGAAACTTCTTAAACTGCTCTTGGCCCACAGATCAAAATAGTAAATAAAAAACAATATCATAAGCCATGAGGGAAGAAGTTATTGCCACCACAAAAAACATGCAGGGATGGTGGTCCCAATTACATTTGTTTAATCCAGCTGTCTTCTCCTTGAATAAACCAGGGATTTCTCTGCAAGCTTGAAGATTTTTTTATCTAGAAATAGAACAGAGCATTATTTTGTTGTCATAATTACTACATACTCAAATTTCATCACTTGACCCCTGATTAATTACTCAATTATGAATCCTTACAAATCATACCAAATTAGAACTGTTTTGGTTTTTGGTTTTTCTGGTTCTGGGTGTTTTTTGGTTTTTTGTTTTTGCTTTTAGCTTTTGGGTTTTTTTTTAAGAATTCTGGAGAAAGAACAACATGGCTATCATTTTGGACAAGGAAATCACAACATGGCTATCATTCGGACACATTATACTCACCTTGACTATATTTCATCAACAATAAAATTCATGACATTCTCAAAAATTGCTGCCTAGTGCTTCACTTCTCCAACTTCCTCTGCATGGACTTCTCCCCTCCCCCCATATTTTGCAAGACACATTACAGCTTCCATTTTAAGACCCAACACAAAAGTCACCTTTCCAAAGAAACCTCCTGACACTCCATTCATACACCAGGCTGGTTTAGTTGTTCTTTCTTGGTGCTCTAGTAATGTCTCCTGCAGTTTTAAAATTGCCAGTAACATCTCACCTTCTTTTATAATTGTCCTTTGATATCTCTGTCTCCCCCTTATACTGGGAGCTCCTTGAGGGCAGGGACTATATTGCCTTCATCTTTGAACCTCAGTAGTTTAGTATAGTGCCTGGCACATGGTTGTCAGTTCATAAATACTTGGTGAATGAAGGAGTAAATGATAAAAATATGTTATTCTGATGTTTGCATTGTGTACCAGGTCCTCAGAATGCAGCACTTTATGAGTGATTTCTTCCAGAGCACATTAGACTGTTTCATGACTGTGTATGTAGGCAATTTTCCAATTTAATCCTTTGAACTAGAACAACACCCTGCTCCAGACCACCCAGCAAGGACCAGTCTCTGTGGTCATCTCTCTGCACCCAGACTGAAACACTGGCCTTCAGTTTACTCCAGGTGGAATTTTTGGCACACATCATCTCCACAGATGTGTCCACGGAAGGTTGAAAGAGTTACCAAATCAGTAAAATTATTAACTGACTTGTAGGATACAGGGGGCTCAGGTACTACAGGAGCTCCACACTTACCTAGGTCCTTTTAAATGATGCATCTCTTCCCTCTCAGCTTAAAGCATCACTTTGCCAGCCTCCACAGAATCATGTTTGTCATGTGCCCACAGAGAAGAAAGCTCGAACATGGTAGTATGGTCAGTCATAGCTTGACCTGACCACAAACTATCTTAGGCCATATCTGGTATTACTTCTCAAGCACACAAGCCTGATTTCACCACCGAGAAGAAGAAGCTGCTGCACTGAAAACTACAACCAGGATCGGAGTACACCATGTACAGAAAGCCACCAAGCATTATAGCACAATTACCATAAATGGTTAAATCCCCAATGGCAATTACAGCAACAACAAAAATAAATAAATGGGGTTTGATTAAACTAAAACACATCTGCATAGCTAAGAAAATAATCAACAGAACAAATAGACAACCTACAGAATGGGAGACAATATTAACCAACTGTATATCCAATAAAGGGCTAATATCCAGAGTCTACAAAGAACTCAAGCAAATCAGCAAGAAAAAAAAAAAACAAACAACCCCATTAAAAAGTGGGCAAAAGACATGAACAGAAGCTTTTCAAATGAAGATAGACAAATGCCCAACAAACATATGTAAAAATGCTCAACATCACTAATCATCAGGGAAATGCAAACTAAAACCACAGTGAGATAGCACCTTGCCCCTGTTAGAATGGCTTTTATTAAAAAGTCCAATAGATGCTGGTGTGGATGCAGAAAGAAAAGAACACTGTTACACTGCAAATTAATGAAACTTCAAATTAGTACAACCTCTATGGAAAATAGTATGGAGATTCCTCAAAGAACTAAAAGTAGATCTACCATTTGATCCAACAATCCCACTATTGGGTATCACCCAAAGGAAAAGAAGTTGTTTTATCAAAAAGACACCTGCACTCGAATGTTTATTACAGCACAATTCACAATTGCAAAGAATGAAATCAACTCAGGTGCCCATCAATTCATGAATGGATTAACAAAATGTGGTATTTGTATACCTTGGAGTACTATGCAGACATTAAAAATGCTGAATTAATGCCTTTTGTAACATTTGGATGGAACTGGAGACCATTATTCTAAGTGAAGCATCTCAAGAATGGAAAAAAAAACATCACATGTACTGGCTATTAAATTGGAATTATCCCAAGAGCACCCATGTACAGAGGGAAGTAAAACTCAGTAGAAATCAAGCAGGGGTCGGGGGTAAGAGGGGAGGGGCAAAAACTTATTAATGGGTACAATGAACACTATTTGGGTGATGGGCACTCTTATAGCTATGACTCAAGCATTACAAAAGTGACTCATGTAACCAAAAACATCTGTACCCCCTTAATACTTTGAAATAAAAAGTATAAAAATATAAAAAAAGAAACTTCCCAAGCCATGGAAATACATCACTGTTTTTACATTGCTGATTAAATCAGTATAGCACAAAAACACAAATTTCTCCCTTTTCTCTCTCCTCCACAAAGGACAGTCAACACCGAACCCCCGAGAAAGCTCAATTTTGTTATTCCTTTACCCTAAAAATTCTACTGGTGTACTTGAGAATTTCAGCTTGAGCCTCTTAAGAACCGCAGGCAGTTTTATGTCTATACTGTACAACAAAACATAGAAGGATCCTGATGTCACATTTTCTTGCAGTTTGCCAACTGTTGAAAATAAGAGCAGAGGCTTGAAAGAGTGGACAGAGGAACTTTACAGGCTGTAGAGTTTTGGTATTTCACAGAAATATTGAAAGTCCTGTTACACTTTTCTTTAAAAATAAATCACTTTCCACTTCACTTAAAATAAACAAATAAAACAATTAAATTAATGGTATTTGAAAACTTTTGTAAGGCTTTCACGACATTATATAAAAGTAATAAAATATTATTTCCAAAGAAAAAACAAAAAATAAATGATTAAACGTTCAAACATCTGTACACAGAGGCTAATATGTCAGTTACTCTTTTATACCTGTTTCTACTACCTGATTTATTTTTCCCAGAGTCAAAGTATAAAAATATAAGACACAATAAATCCAGATGTATGTCTTGACCAGAGCAGAAAGGATCCAATTATATATTAGGACCAAACAATTTCACACAGCTAGATCTCTCATTATTGTTCAGGGGTGTGAGGGAATGAATGGGAATATTATCAGTTTTTGAAATATGCCAACCTGGATTCTTATACAGCCTCCACCATTAACAAAAGTATGACTTTGGACAAGTTAATTCATCTTACTGATGCTCCATTTCATTGCCTGTAAAATGGGGCAATCTGTGCAATTGCAGAACTTCAGCTCCTTCCATTATAATGCTTCTCATTATAAGACATGCTCTTTGCCCTTGAATGTATGGATCCAAAAAGGGATAAAAGACAGAAAAATGAATAAGTAAAATATAATTTAAACACTTTCCAGTTACTCAAGGGGTATTGGTCCAGTTTCCAGGAAAACATTGCAGGTGTAAGAATTAGAAACAATGCATGCCAATGTCTACCCCAATGCCTCATACAGAATAGATACTATGGAATAACAATATCACTAGCACTTAAACAACTGGATCAGAGCTACCCATTTAGTCATCCTTCTAACCCCAGATGAGTGTTCATATCAGGTAAGCTTGTCCATGTAATGTACTTTTTTATATACAAATAAAGCCCATCAAGCCGATTCCATGTGCCCTTGCCATAATACTCCACCCTCCAGACCTTTCTGGCTAGTTGATCCCAAATTGAATCTTAACTCTAGTACTTACTAGCTATGCGACCTCAGCTTCTCATCTATAGAATTGGGTTTATAGGACATACCTCACAGGGTCAGTGTGAAGTTCAAATGTGATAGTATAGTCATTTAAAAACATTCTACCAATAATTATTAAGCTTTCATTTGTGACCTTAGCACTATGGATTCAGTTATGAATGGGAAACAGTTAACTGTTTATAGCAAAGTGCCTGCCACAATATACTGCTATGTTTGGTAGATTTAGAAATCTGATAGTCAGAAGAACACTCACAAGGGAGATATGTGGCCTTGCCATCTCCTGAAATCCTTGTCTGCAACAGGATTCTGTGCCTATGGTCCCTGTGACCTTTATTACTCAATTTTATGGGCATGGGCACACTCAAAGGTTATTGCGAAGCATTTTATAATAGTCTGGAGGACTCCAAGGATAATTTGTACCAACCCACATTAAAAAGCTCCCATTGATATATACTTTTGCTGCTGCCCATGTATACAACATTTCTTTCAACTTATTAAAAGGAATAGTATTTATTTCTAAAAACATTTCCAAGTGAGATGATACTACTTAATACCTATGCATAGTTTTGTATATACTAACCGCAACTGCATTTTATAGTATTTCTTCTAGCTGAGCTTCTGCTTTTCTCATTCCTCCACAGAGTAAGTTATCAGGTCTAATTTTGAAATATGAAAGCTATTATCCAAAATGCCCCAATTTTTCCAGGTGCACTTTATGGAAGTGCAGAACTATTTCTCAGAAGCATAAAACAGTCGATGAAAAATGCCTTAAAGTGCCAACAAGTTAAAAGTCATATGAGTTGAGCAGGGTCAAGCTCAGGGGAGCAGAACCTTGGGGTCCGTTTGCACCAGTCCCACATTCATGTTGGGCCTCATATCAGACGTTTAACAGTTTATGGCAAAAAGGGAATTATAATAAATTTTACTTTGAGGGTTAAAAGTATTATTTTTCCTTGTAAATATCTAAAATATACTACAGTAATTTTAACTCCATTTGGTGTTTATTTATTGTTTAATATACTGCATGTCTCAAAAATAGCCCAGGCTCTTTCCAACTTAGAGAAGACCTGCAGGAGAAGAAAGATCTGCAGACACCCTTTATATTCTAATACATTTGATCTGTCAAAGCTTCACATTGGAACATTGGTGATCAAATAACTTCTCTAGTGATCAAACTTTAGAAAAACTGAAGGTCACGAGACTGACCTATAGCAAAACCCAAAATTAATAGTTTACTATTAGAAGTACAGTATGTAGTTTATGCACAGGTGATCAGTGCATTTATACTAAGGACAGGAAAGCCTACTTAGGGAATCTCAGCATGAATAGAAGCAGCTTATTGATTTTATATCTTTTATTTATTCCATAAGCATTTATTGAACACCTAAAATGTTCCAGGCCAGGTGTTATTCAGGAAAAATAAAATAAAACAATTGCTTCAATTTATGGAGGACTTACACTCTGCCAAACATTTTGCAAATATGGTCTTCTCATCTCATTTAATTCTTAGAAAAACTCAAAAAGTTACAAGGCTCATTTTAACAAATAAGGAAATTAAGGTTGAAGAAGATATAAAGTAACTTGCACAATTATATAGTAGTGAGTAGCAGAACCAGGAATCAAATCCAGATCTGTTTTTCTGCAAAACTCCAGTTTTATTCCTTCATGTCATACTTTAATTTAATACAAGGGTCAGCAAACTATAGTGTATGTTCAAAATCTGGCTTGTAAGCCTGCTTTTGTAAACAAAGTTTCATTAGAATACAGTCATACTCATTTGTTTATGTATTATCTGTGACTGCTAGTTGTCAGTCATGTAGAATGTCTCCAAAGAGGCTGTTTGGGACAACTGCATCTCAGAACAGTTCTCACCCATCAAAGGGAAGCTGAGAAAATCAGTGGTATTAAAAGACAAAATTAAAACAGCAGCAACTGGGACTTCATAACTGAGAAATGGCATGAGCCATCACTTGGCTGCTCACGCTGGGCAGCAAGGCAATACCTGAGACCCAGGGGATAGAAAATGTCAAGCATATTGGTACTGGTGCATAAACTGGTCTAATACAGTCTACCCCTTACAACTGTCAGACTTACTCTCACCCTTCTACAATAACCAGATTTCATGTGAGAACAAGATGTCCTCACTTCTTCCCTGAGGGGACAGGTTGCAAGTGACATCCTTAACAAAAATGGCCAGTTGCAGTCTCCTAAAGAGACTTCAGCAAGATTATCAATCTAAGCTATGACTCCTGATGCTGCAGTTTCTCTTGGAGACACAGTTAATAGTTATAATCTCCCTACCCTACCTCATTCTAGTCTTCCCTCACCCTTAGCCAGCATTGTGCTGACTCAGTGAAATTAGACAGATTCTCATTCTCAAGGGGTCAAATCCCTCAATTCTCTTGCCATGGTTGATGGAATAGCCACTCACACTTCTCCCTAACTACAGAAGCACCAAGGGACAACCCAGTGATTCCCTTGGCTATCAGACAAAATTATTCCATGCCCTGAATTTTGTGGTCACGACCCAGAGTTCTCATGGTAATCAGAATTAACTATCTCAGCCTTTGCTTGTCCATTGTTATGCTTAATACAAAATGACCATGATATAATCACAGCTTCCAGGTCAGCAGATCTTTTTCTCCTGGAGAAAATGCAGCACCACCTATGATCTATCAGAGCCTAAAGATGCAGGACAGGGAAGCCAAAATTCCATAAATGGATCACTGGGGAATGATAACCAGTACAACCAGTCCTGCTTCCACCTTATATTTATTTGTATCATCCAAGAAATATCCAATATTGGATCATTTGTATAAGTTATTTATTAAGGAAGATGCCTGTGGTAGATAAAGAGAAAAGAAATAGGAATCGGCACTGAGAGAGTACAATGCAGGTCTGATACCTGTGAAAGGAGATGGGAAAGAGGTAATGCTATGGTTGATACGTAAATGAAATTGCTTTTGTTTCTTCCCCACTGCTGGGGATCAAAGGAAAGCATTCCCCAAGGTAATAACTGCATACCAAGTGTCAGAGCCTAGCTGATGCCATAGCAGCTGAGAATGAAGTTACCAATGCCTTCCACCACTATAAACATGCACATGAAATTTTCAGTAGTCCTCTTTCATCAACTATGATCCATTTGGTTTTTGTAGAGGTCTGTTAGGTAAACTGAATGGAGACCAAAAGTGTTTGATAGCAACAGTAATTTCTTAAATACTTTTCAGGATGCTTTGCATATGCTTATCCTGGTCAGTGAAAGCAGAGTTAGTTCAAGGGTTTGCAGTTAGCCTTCTGTGTGAGGATTCTACCATCTGCTAAAGATATATTTGAAGTATTGCCACAGGATGGATCTGTGAACTCAATGGACCCACAATGAGAAAAACTAAAAATCCACAAATTATCTGACTTTGATAAATCTCCACTTTACTCAGAACCAGCATGGTTCAGGTCACCTACTAGCAGCATTAGCTCAGCCCCCATATCTTACAGTCTTCAAAAAGTCTAGGTGTTCCACTTTTCCCAGAGGACAATCCCTTGGCCATAGGGTCTTTTAAGGAAGGACCTGTATATACAGTATTTATTATACATGTCTGAGTTGGCATTTCAAGTTGTTTTTCATGAGGAATAGTCTCTTTTTCAATAGACTCTGGTTCGGTGAACTATACCATAACATGATTTTTCCATTGCTGCAGCTGATGTCAGCCTTCTGCTTTCTGGATATCAACTGTTTTTGTTATACAAATCAAGCAACACCCAGGTCAACTTCCTTTCTCTCTCCTAGGAAATCTATAAACTATGAGCCATCACCACAGATCTATGGGGTAAAAGCTCACTGATTGCCACTCCTATCTTACTGCTCACTACAGTAAGTATGTCCCTTTTACTTCTGTTGACTAATGCTGCCACCAGCCTCTGTTATTATGTAACCCCATCATCCACATAGATACTGCAAATCCAAGTTACGTGGCAGAATCTCTCACTGTCACCTATGGCCTTCAGAGGACAACCAGAGCCAAACTTCTCAAAGATATTGCGGGCAGGGCATTCCTTATTGCTTTAAAGATGGGATTTTTTCTCTGTTGGCTCTCAAGAACATAGTCAGATGTCCCACATGCTAATTCTGTTCTAAGATTTCCACAACACGGGGCCTTCTGACCTTTTACTCAATATTCTGCCAAAAAAGTTCTGGCATCCTCAGCTCATTTACTATAGGCCATTGCCATGCCCAAGTTTCAAGGAGCCCTCTCAACAAATTACTAAGGCCAGCTACAGATATAAGTGTCAGAACACTAATCATGTGTGAGATCCCCAAGAATTCTCTCTTACCCCAGTCATATGCTGTACCTCACCCTAGTTAACCCCCTCGAGATCCCATCCTACATGTGTTCCCGTGTTCTTGCTGCTATGTATGTATATCATGTTTCTACAATTCTATTGGTATGTAACTCTTTCTGAATCAGTCTTGTACTTTCCTGCTCAGGCTGTGCTGAGACCTGACCCAAATCATCGTCTGGAGGCAAGGAGAGACCTTGATGACAAGGAGCATCATATTCTACTTAAGGCGAGGTCATTGCATACCCCTTAGGTAAGGGGAGTTTCCTGGCCTCTGGCAAGGGAAAAGGACTTGCTTCCAATGGCCTGGGGATTCAGGAAAATTGGGGGTTAATGGTGCTAAGGCATATTCACCCAAGTGTTGTTACCCCAGATCTCAGGCTCCTATTTAGAGGGTTGTTTTATCAGAACCCTCATTTAAACATAGAAGAGCCATTGAGGCTTCATGCTTAGTTTTCTTTGCAGACTTGCCATGTTATAATCAGATCAAGGGCCTGAATTTCAGCCCAGTCAATCCTGCAGCATCAGGAGATGAAAGTCCTCTAACTCTCACAGCACAGCATAGGGTAATAGTTTTCTTAAGCCTGTAATTTTTTTTTTTTGCAAGGCTTCTGATGATGTTAGAAGTCTTCCAATACCACAATCCTTATAATTATCATTGCTCCCATAATGTTCAAGTACAGGAGACACAATGTTCTAATGCTTTGTCATCCACCCGTACCTCAGCCAAATCAACCTTAGGCAAAAGCTTTAATAATTGTGATGCCAAAGCATATCAGTGGTTATTACCACAACAAGATAAGGCAACACTACCAGTTGCCTTATCTTGTGTTTTCTACAGGATTGTGATCCAAAATGTGATCCATGGACTAACAGCATTGGCATCACTTGAGACCTTGCTAGAAATGCAAAGTCTTAGGCTCCAGCCCAAGAGTATTGAATCAGAATCTTCACTTCATTGAATTCCCCAAGTTATCCTTATGAACATTAATATATGAGAAGGTTTGCTCTATGGAACAGATCCTGAATCAAAGCTAATATGCTGCCTTTTTAAGAGAGTGCAATCCTCGTGAAATAAAAGAAAGGGGAAACTGAGGCAGAAAAAAAAAGAAAGTGAATGCATTGTCAATTCACCACAACTTCTCAAGAAATCATGGGCTGAATATTAGTCTCATTGTATTTCTCCAGAGAGACCACAAGGAACCATAACAACTTGGAACATTATGTTTCCGGGAAGGAATGGGGGGAAGTAAGCAATTCATCTGCCGGTTCATTTCTGGTTCCTGTATTCCATTGGTCAAGACTGTTCCAAGACATGTTAACTTTCCAGCACTTCTGGACATATTACCTGGGCCCCACACACAGCCACCTGGGAAGCCACAACTTCTTTGGGTCTCATTAGACCACATCTGGGGGCTGGAGCAGTCAAGAATTATCAGACACACAAGAAAAGCCTCCATTAGAAAACATGAAAACCAAAGTACATCTTTAAAAATATCTTAGGATAAACAGTGTAGTGAGATGAAAACTTTTTAAAAAAATCTATTAATAGTTGCAGAAAAAAATAGAGTAAGGAAAATATATTATTTGTTATTTATACACAGTGTTAAATATTTCAATTGAAATTACAATTCAATTGTATAGCTTCCAGCTTAATTTATAATCTGTCTCTTTCCCACAATGTTATCAGATCTAATCTTGACATATGAAAGCTATTACCCAACAATGAGATAAGAGATAGAGATGGTACATGGGTAAGGCAAAAATAAAAGGATTTTAAAGGAACATTTAAAGAAAAAATAAATAACTCTTGGCAAATATGATAGTAGAAATGAAAATTATATAGAAGGAATGGAGGTAAAATTGAGGGAGTTTGGAAGTTGGTAGAGCATGAGGACTAAGTGAAGTAAAGTATTAGAGGAAAAGTAAAAAATATTAAAAGATTAGTTCAGTTGAAACTAATCATTCAATACTCATGGGTACATATGGAAGTAAAGCTCCAATGGAACCCAAACAGGTGGGAGGGGGGAGGAGGGGGTATTGAACTCACACCTAAGGGGTACAATGTACACTGGGTGATGGGCACACTTATAACTTTAACTCAAACTGTACAAAAGCAATACATGTAAACAAAATGTTTGTACCCTCATAAAATTCTGAAATAAAAAATAAAATAAGTAGGATCAGAAAAAAGAAAAGAAAAGAAAAGAAAAGAAAAGAAAAGAAAAGAAAAGAAAAGAAAACAATCAGTGCAGGAGGTCCAACAATAAAACAAAAGGAGTTTTAGGAAAAGATACAAAAGACAAAAAGCTAAGGAGAAACTCCACAAAGTATTATAATTTAAGAAAAATTTTCAAATCTGAAGGACTTGAGTTTCTAGATTGACCTAATGTTCAGCATAACAAATTTTAAAAAGATCTACACCAAGGTACATCACCATGAAATTTTAGAACACTGGGACCATAGAAATGATAGAATTTACAGTAGGAAATGACAGGTTACATCCAAAGTATCAAGAATCAGAAAATCAGATTTATCAGCAGCAACATAGAAGCTACAAAAAATGGATATATATTATATATAACTAACATAATGGCTAAAAAATTGGATATAAGAAATTTGAAGGGAAATTTTTTCTCAATGTGAAATTCAATAGCAGCAAAACCATCAGTCAAATGCTGGAGTAAAACAAATACATTTTCAAACATTCAAGTTCTGAGAAATTGTATTCTGCATGCATTTTTTGTCAGAAAGTTGTGGAAAGAGGTGTTCTATCAAATCAAGGAAGTACACTAAGAAATAGGGAACACTGAGTTCAGATTAACAGGAGATCCAAAAATAGAAAGGGGAAAAGGAAACCCCCAAGATTCCCTTAGATCCCAGAACCAGAGCTGTGCCCTACAGAGAAACTAGGGCAGACTGGAACAGGGCAAAAAGCTCTGGGATGAGAACCTAAAAGAAATGTAATCTGGTCACAAATAAGCTCACCTGTAATACCATTTACATAGTCATGATAATGTAAATACTGAATGTACCTCTCACTAAAATTATGATCTATTACTATATTCTGAGGAGGAGAGACAGGAAGTGTGTGAGTAGTGAGGGCGAGAAGGGAGAAGTATGAGAGAGAACTAATCTCTCCTCTTCCATGTTTAAAGTCAGTAATTAAGAATTTTTAAAACATATTTTATATGAAAACTATTTTGTTATCAGTATTTAGTGTTTTAACTGTGTTGTTATTAAATGTTTGATACCATCTGGACCTGTCTACCTTCATTAATCACCTTTTCAAATGTACACATGTGCACACATGCACTTCATTTATTTTTTAAAGAGCTTTACTGAGATATAGTTCATATATCATACAATTCACTCATATGAAGTGAACAATTCAATGGTTTTCAGCATATTCACACATATATGTGAGCACCATCACAGTCAATTTTTGGAATATTATACTTTAATTGCCCCCAAAAGAAACCCGTAGGCCTTAGCTTTCATATCCCTGCAACCCCCTCAACCTCTTCCAACCCCAGATAACCACTAATATACTTTCTATTTCTATAGAAATCCCTGTTCTGGACATTTTGTATAAATGGAAACATGCAATATGTAGTATTTTGTGACTGGCTTCTTTCCCTTAGCATAACGTTTTCAAGGTCCGTCCATGTCGTAGCATGTATCAGTACTGTATTCCTTTTTATGGTCAAATAATATTCCATTGTATAGATATACCACATATACTTATCCATTCATAAGTTGATAGTTATTTCTACCTTTTGGCTATTATGAATAATGCTGCCTAAACATTCATATACAAGTATATGGGTGGATATATGTTTTCATTTCTCTTGGGTATATACTTAGGAGTGAAATTACTGGGTCATATCGTGACTCTGTTTAAGCATTTCAGGAACTGCCAGACTGTTTTCTAAAGTGGTTGAACACTCTTTTACATTCCCACCAGACACATATGTGAATTTCAATTCTCCCCAATTTCTCCACATTCTCCCCAACACTTGATGTTATTATCTGACTTTTTGATTCTAGCCATCCTAGTGGGTGTGAAGTATTATCTAGCCCCACCTAGTGGGGGTGGTTTTGATTTGCATTTCCCTAAGGGCTAATGATGTCAAAACATCTTTTTCTGTGATTATTCACCATTGGTATATCATCTTGGAGCAATGTCTATTCAGATCCTTTGCCCAGTTTCTAATTGGATTATTCATCTTTTCATTATTGAGTTGTAAAGGTTCTTTATATAATCTAGCTCTGTGGTCCCCCAGCCCTGTCCACAGACCGGTACCGGTCAGCAGCCTGTTAGGGACAGTTCACAGAGCTCTGCCATGCACCCTGCGCCCCCCCCCCCATGCTCACCACCCCCTATCAGTCATGAAACTTGGGAAGGGGGGCTGCACAGCCGGAGGTGAGCAGTGGGGTGAAACAAAGCTTCTTCCGTATTTACAGTCCCTCCCCATTGCTCCCATCACTGTCTGAGCTCTGCCTCCTCCTCCCTGTCATCCGTGAAACCGGTTTCTGATGCCAAGAAGGTTGGGGACCACTGCTCTACATGATCATAATCTCCATTTAGACATTTCTTTCCTGTATTCAAGTTAACTTCAAGTATGCTTTGTAATTAAATCCTTAGAATTAAAATTCTAAGAATTCTAAGAATAAAAATTCTTAGAATTAGATGCATTGAATACATATCCAGCATTATCCTTTCCCTCATTAACAATTCTCTTAGATTCATACATACTGTACACACCAACAGATGGAGGCTGTACACATGCACATTGTTATGGTTATGTAGGGAGGGGTCACTGGAGTTGGACAGCCTAGGTTCTAACACTGGCTTCGCTACTTACTAGTTGTGTTGCTTAGGATGCTATTTCACCTCACTAAGGCTTTATTTCCTCACCTATAAAATGAGGCTAATGATAATATCTACCATATGGTGATGTAACACTGATTAAACTAGGTAAGATAGTAATGACTTGACCATAATTTCAGATAAAAATGTAATTGTCTATTATGTTTATCATTTTTATGAGTACTCTGTTCCAAGTATTCCAAAAATTTTGTCTATATTATCTAATTTAACCCTCAGAAAAATTATATAAAATAAATATTATCATAGATAATATTTTCCTTCTCTTAAGATACAGATATAATTTTAAAATATTATTGTTGTATAATCATAAAAACATTTAATTATTACTGCCCAGCTAAAAATAATTACTACATTAGAATATTTGTAAAAATTATTTAAATTTAATTTCTCAAAATCCTGGTTTGTTTACCTATTATTGTGGAGTTTAATTATTTAAACATAGAATGACTTAAAGCAATACTTCATTTGTTTAATAAAGAGTATTGACAGTGTTTATTTTGGCTTTCAGTTAAATTCTTTAGCAAATATTCACTTTTTTATTAAATAGATGTTCATAGTCTTTCCTGAAATATGTTTTAATGATTTATAATACTCATCACATTAATAAAATAAACATTAAATGATTAATTAAAATGTTTATTTTCAAAGTGACCAGAGGAAAATATTTCAGGAGACAGAATTTTTTTAAACAGTACATATTAAAAGGGAAAGAAAGAAAAAGTTTTGTGGCATGTAGTATGAAATTCAACTGTCTCTGAAAGCAGTCCTCAAGCCTTTTATATTTGTTCAATTTATAATTTATACATGGGAACACAGTGCCAATTATAAAAAAAAACATATTTTAGCAGGCTGCAAAAAGTTTGTAAAGGCAGTTATTGTTACCAAATATATTAATTTGTGTAAAGGCTATTTGTCTTCGGATAAGTAATGGGGATATGCTCAGATTCAACAATTATTTAATTGAGCACAAAACACTGAAGTGAATGCTAACATATCATTGGTATATTATTTCATTTATTCCTAAGAACAATGAGTAGAGGTAGTTTTGATTATTTTTCCTATTTATACAGAAGAGAAAACAGAGCTTGTATGTCTTGACAAAAGTTCTTCAGCTTAAAATATTAATGTTTAAGAAAAATCTATTCTACTGCTTGCATCACAAGTAAATGCTGAAGTCTTAATTAGTGAATATAGTGGACACTTTTTTTTTCTCCAACATCTCTTCCTTTAAGAATCCATCTCTCTTTCATCCCAAAACAACACAGTTGTTTTCCATCCTTGTTACTCTACAGCACTGATTCTCCAAGGGTGGTCCTGGACCCTCAACAGTAGAATTACCTGGCAATTTGTTCTAAACGCAAATATCCCAGACCTATTGAATCAGAATGTGGGGATGGAGGGCGAGTGTGGCCCAGCCTTCTGTTTAAATCAAGAGGTTTCCTAAGGTTCCTAAATTCTCTTTTTATCTCTGTTCATGCTTTTATTTATTTATTTATTTATTCATTCATTCATTCATTCATTCATTCATTTATTTTGAAACAGAGTCTCGTTTTGTTGCCCAGGCTAGAGTGAGTGCCGTGGCGTCACAGCAACCTCAAACTCCTGGGCTCAAGTAATCCTGCTGCCTCAGCCTCTCGAGTAGCTGGGACTACAGGCATGCACCACCATGCCCGGCTAATTTTTTCTGTATATTTAGTTGGCCAATTAATTTCTTTCTATTTCTAGTAGAGACGGGGTCTCGCTCTTGCTCAGGCTGGTTTCAAACTCCTGACCTTGAGCAATTCACCAGCCTCAGGCTCCCAGAGTGCTAGGATTACAGGCGTGAGTCACTGCACCGGGCCTGTTCACGCTTTTAATTGCTCAATATCATCAAGTCCCATAGCCTCAAACATCACACATATACCACTGACTTTCAAATCCTTATTTCCTCTCCAGAACTTTGAATTAGTGAATGACTTTTTCGCTGACATATTTGTTACTACGCAGCTGGTACAGTCTATTACCATTTGTTGGGGACACCACAAAATAAAGATAAATATTCCCTCAGGAGCAGATAATAGAAATTTACAAATGCCTGTAGAACATTAAAATTTCATGTTTTACAAGCATTATCCCAACATTCCATGGTTTACTAAGACCACCTTTCTCACTAAACTTTTTGAGTCCAATATCAGTTAATCTTTATCCACATTGAAACTTCCTGACTCCTCCCTTTCCTTCAGCCCACATACCTGACCAATCCCCAAGTCTTCTTTCTTCTTTAAAAACATACCTCACATGCATCTCCCTTCCTCATGGCCAGTGCCATGGGTCTTGTTCTCATCTATGCTGTAGGAGATTGTAGTATAATATGGACTAGATTGCAGTAGATTACTACCCGTTTTTTCATACTTTTCTTTTTCCCATCCAATATACCTTTCACAATGTTGTCTGGTGTACTTTTCTAAAATTTGAGATCTTGTCGCATCATTGCCTTGCTTAAAAACACCCAAATAAACAATGAAACACTGGCCGGGCGCTGTGGCTCACGCCTGTAATCCTAGCTCTTGGGAGGCCGAGGCGGGCGGATTGCTCAAGGTCAGGAGTTCAAAACCAGCCTGAGCAAGAGTGAGACCCCGTCTCTACTATAAATACAAAGAAATTAATTGGCCAACTGATATATATATAAAAAATTAGCCGGGCATGGTGGCGCATGCCTGTAGTCCCAGCTACCCGGGAGGCTGAGGCAGAAGGATCACTCGAGCCCAGGAGTTTGAGGTTGCTGTGAGCTAGGCTGACGCCACGGCACTCACTCTAGCCTGGGCAACAAAGTGAGACTCTGTCTCAAAAAAAAAAACAAAAAAAAAAAAAAAAAAAAACAATGAAACACTTCAATGGCTCCCAATTGCCCACAAAGACCAAACTTTTAACTAAAACATTTAAGTCCTAAATGTGGCTTTTTTCAACTTTCCTTTCCAACCCCATGTACTAGCCTCCCTGGGCTACCTTCTAGTACCCCAATATGTCATGAACTCTCTCTCCCCCCCATGACTCTCCTGCATAGAGAGACTGTCCCTGTGTAGAGTGACTTCATCAACACTTCTTCCTTTGCCAGTATCCTACGTCAGGACCCAGCTCCAATGTTATCTTTTCTGTGAAGTCGTCCCCATCTCTCCCAACAATGCTGCTTTAATACCAGTCAAAAGTAATAGCCTGCTGTTTCATGCTGCTAGACTATTTTGCATCTGTCACTAACAATGCCTCACTAGATTTTACCCAGCTCGGGTAAAAGGATTGTATTAATTCAGCTGTGTACCTCTGGCAATTAGCTCAGTGCTTGGCACCTTAGTAGGTGTTTAATAAATAGAGCTTGAAGTGATTTAACCCAGCTTTAATACGTTTGGTTTCCAGATTACAGCCATCTGGAAACAGAAAAATTTTAGAGGATAATTCTATCTTCTGCACACAGGCATACTGAAAATAGGAGGAGGTGGAGCTGGCAAGGAAAAGAGAAGCTTATAGGCATAGTCTCACAAGCAGGTAGTTGTGAGGAAGCCAGCCTTTCATGCCATAGTGTACTCAGGTCTCCTGGGTGATGACACTATATAATTGTAGCTCTTCAGGGTGATGCTCATCAATTATAAGATCATTAAAATGCATTTTACATGTTTAAGGATTAAGGAAATAAGCTGAGGGATAGGGAGGGGAAAGAAAGGAAAAAAATTAAAGAAATAAAAGGAGATAAGCCATGTTTAGTTAACTGAATATTTTAATAAAAATCTCAGGATGTGTAAATTGGTACTTACCTCCCTTGAAATTAGATTCAGAAAATAAATGAAATACCAAAATAACATTGGCTTTAAAATACGGAATCGTCTTTCTTTCCCACACGTACATTCAGACATGGACGGCTCAGGCTGATATGGCACACCAGGCCCGTGGTGGGAGGCACTGAGGCTCCATCTAGCCTGTTGCTGTGCTTTACACGGTCTCCCCAAGGCAGCTAAACATGTAAAGCAATAATGTCCACGTTCCAGTCCTATCCCTTTCAAGAGGCTTCCCAGAAGTTGTCACCACCTCTGCTTACATCCTGTTATCCATAATTTAGCACAGGACCACACCAAGCTGTAAGAAATCTGGAGAATATACTTTCTATTCTGGGAGTCAGGAGTCCAGCTAAAGAATACGGGCTCTAATACTAAACAAGGAGGAATGGAGGCTGCAAGACCACCAGCATCCTCTTAACCAGTGTTTTAAACTTCCATTCCCCAAAGTATTCCCCAATACACAGTCTCATTCTCATTCTCCATCAACAATCCTGAAAGGAAGCATCTCTGTATCTGAAAGATCAGTGCTGCTCCCACATCAGCGTTTTAAAGTGTCCAAGTAGAAAATACCTTAGAGACCATCCACTCTAGTTACAGTCTGTAAACTGTTTGTTACTAGTCTATAAAGAGATAAGATCAAAAACTGAGAATTAATACTTAAAGATTCACAGTAATTTTACACTTCTGTAGTATCCAAGCCCATGATCAGTATACTTACCTCACTGAACAGAGTAGAGACCAATCTGAGTGTTATCTAATTCACTTGGTAAGTCACATGTGGCACAAGCTAGTATAAGTCACGTACACTAGGATGATGTATCAGTCCAAAATGGATTGGAAATTTTTAACAAAATCATCCTTGACAGAGAGTTTGAGAAGAAAGTGTCTACATCTATATAAGAGAAGAGCTGGGGCCAGAACTTGGGGTTCTTGGCTTCTGGTCCAGCATCAGTTGCCAGGTCTCTCACTCCTCTCAGATGTTGGCACTGATGCCATCAACCTACTTCTCTGACCACCTGGAGGACCCTAGAGCCATTCCTCATCAGAGTCCTAAACCCACTGTGGGAGCTTCTCAAATCTGCTTGTCTTCTCTATGTCTAGACTCCAGTGTTCACAGGATGGGCCCTGCACACCTGGGCTTTGTGGATTCTTCCCCCAGCATTTGCCTCCACTCTACCTCTTCTCTTTAACACCATTCTAGACCCTGCTCCAAACTGCATAAACTACAGAAAACTGGGATTCTAACTCTCACTAGCTTTGAAAACGTCTACTGCCTAAATGCCACCACTACAGTATTCCTCCAAACACACACACACACACACACAC
The DNA here is from genome assembly GCF_040939455.1 of Microcebus murinus. NCBI lineage: Eukaryota > Metazoa > Chordata > Mammalia > Primates > Cheirogaleidae > Microcebus > Microcebus murinus. The sequence continues at coordinate 69,755,481 of NC_134108.1, forward strand.
ACACACACACACACACACACACACACACAGATGGGGAAACCAATTTGGACTCAACTCATTCTCATTTGAATCTATAGTCACCTTTTACTAGTCTGACCAAGTTGTTGAATGACTAAGTCACTGAATTATTGTTGATTTTTTTCAAAATTTTAGTTTTGGTGATTGTTCACAACGGTGATTTGATAGGCCTGATCAGTTCAATGTCAATTTCCCACATGATCAGATGCTGAAGCATCTGATATGCTTCACATTTCAGAGGCTGAAGCATATCTCCAGGACTGAACATTTAAGATATGAATGGACAAGCTTTCCTTTAAACACACTTGACAGCCTTCTTATTTCTGGAGCATTTTCCCTGTCCCTGCCCTTACTTCTGCTGGTGAGAAAGCTCTTAAAACTCTCCACCACCTGGTAAAAGAAACAAGCTGGATGGTATCCCGTAATCCGTAATTTGGCAAATTTTCAGAGAACTGATCTAGAGCCACCACCAAGTGCCACCTCCTCCTCTGGTTACATCATTTTTCCATTCACAATGTAAATGTTTTCAGCAGGTAGAAGCAAACTTTTGGGGGGAAAACTGGCTTCCACCAAAACTACTGTTTTTACATATACTTATGGTGCCAAATAGCATAGCAACCAAAAAATATTCAACACCCACATCACCTCTACCCAAATGTGTTGCTTCCTGTTGGCTTCTTCCCTTGTGCTGCAATGGAGGCTCACAATAGTCTGTGTGTGGATAGGGTGGTGTGGAGGGGAGAAAGGAGAAAGCAGAGAGGAGAGAATAAGAAGAGAAAGTGCAGGAGTAAAGCCTCTCTTTGCCTTTACCCTTATGTAGTACTTTACCATTTTAAAGCACTTTCAAATATATCATCTCATCCGATCTGCACAATCAGTTAACACATTTGCCAGGACCCACGTTACTCTCTCCATTTTTCGGGTGAGGAAATGTAGGCTCATAAAAGTTAAAGAACTTCCCCAAAGTCATGCAGGCAGTAAGTGAAAGAATCTGCACCAGACACAACCTCTCAATTCTTACTCCTTGCTTAGCCCTGGCTCTTACTTGTACACTTTTCGACATTTTTGCCCAAAAGAATACTGGCCAAATATTTTTACTTACATTTCTTTTAGGTATTACCATTGATTTGCCTCTGGCCATGGTTTCCTTGCCCTATTAATAGAGTTAATTGATTTTTGATTGAACCCATACAGTTCATTCAACTATAAACTCTTGAAGGCCAAGGCCAGGTCTTCTCTGTGGTCAGTACAGCTTGCAACATAGATCTCCTAGCATTCAATGGATCTCCATTTAATTCTCCTTTTGACTAGAGGTTTCCTTGGGTGCTTTGAATATGTCCAGTAAACACTGGCCAATTGAGCAGTTTCTAAGGTTCTGGGAGGACATCTAAAACACAAGTTCAGGAATGAGAATAATATTTGGCTATTTTAAACAATAAATGTAATTGCTCTAAGAACAGATAACACAGGTTTTTTTAGTCTTTTTACCCAATACAGATGAGCTTGCAAGTCCATTGTCCCTCCAGAAGACTTCCAGTTTACTTCTCTGCTATACTTTTCATCTGGAAAGTCTGAGTGTACTGGTGTTAAACCAGCTATCCCAAATGGTGTTACAATATACTGTTCAGTGAGAAGGTAAAATGAAAGAGTGTGCTGGGAGAAGAACTTAACAAGAAGGCTGCAACCATTTTAGAAGCATAAAACACCTTCCACGGGGGAGTTGGGACACTAAAACTTCCATCAAAGCACATGAACATGACATCAGTGGTCTGTTATCCCCTCATAAATGAACCAGACCTGAGCAAAGGCGTTAGAGCAATGTCAGCCCTTGTCAAACCACTAACAAAGTCCGACATCTGTTAAATCATTAAAGATACAAATAAAAATGTTAACCAAGACAGAGGAGGAAGGGAGAGTGCTGATAGCATGTATTAGTACTAAAAGACCAGAGAAGAGGTGATTAATTCCTGGATTTTGGAATATCATTACAGCTTGTTGGCTAAACTTTCCCTAGTTACTGGCAACCCCTCTGGTAATAAAAAGACTATGGAAATCTGTAATAGACAACTTTAGGGCTTTTGACATTGATATGGCTGTTTCCACAATAAGTGGATATCCGTTGGTTCCTCAAACCCTCTTCTTCCTCCAGATACCTTGCTTCAATTCTATGGAATATAATTCTCCCTGACCTCAAAAAGAACTTTGTCCTTGAACTAGTTCCATAAGAGCAAAAACAAATAATGGCCTATAGAACTCATCCTAGTTTTTACATCTGATTGAACAGCAAATCCTAACTTTCCCTGTCATTTGAATCCAAGGGCACACTGGCTTTGGAGTTTCTCCTGCATAGAAAAAAAGAGGAGTTTCCCTTCAAAACTTATTACAGAGACAAAGCCAGTTAGTTATTGAATTGTTTTATTTGTTTTTCCTGGGCAGAAAGAAATACTATATTTCCCCATATTCTTCTGCAGGTACATGGGGCTTTGGGGTTGACTTCTTGCCAATAGAATGTGAACAGAAGTCACTTCCAGGCTGAGGTAATTAAGAACAGGTTTGCTTTCCCCATACCTCCTCCTCCCTTCCACAGCAAACTTGGAAGTCAGGTTCCAAATGACACAGCTATAAGAAAAAGCTAACCTATGGGTCCCTGAGTCACCAGTTGGAGGAAGGACACACAAAAGAGCCACCTGACCCACTCAGGTCTCTTAAGTGAGAAGAAAATTGATATTGGGTTATTCCACTGATATTCAGGGATTGCTTTATGCTGCAGTTAGAATTAATTTCCATGACTAACACATAATTTCTAGAATGTTGACATTTTCCAAAAGAAATAAGCCTAAGATGTATATGATAAATGTACCTGAAGCCTATGATATAAAGATTTGTATGATAAATGGATGGGAATATGCATCCAATTGAGCCCAAGGAACCTAACTGGCCTGAAGGGGAACAGAGACCAGCCTCCATATATGAGTACATGGGGACTTCCTACAGCTATAAATCAAGGGAAAAAGGAAGTACCATTCTATACCTCTGGACCTAACAATTAAGGATGGATCAGAAAGAACAGCCAGAAGGCATTAGCTGACTAAAAGAGGCTTTCCTCACCACTGTGTGGGGGTGGGGGTGGGGAAGAGGGAAGCAGGAGAATCCAGAGCAGGAGGAAAAGGCAAGTAAGTAGGACTATTCTTGCAGGCCTCCAACATGCAAGACCCAAGCTAGTACCCAGGTATACCAGACAATGGGAATTTGGGTTGACCATGGAGATAGCATCAGTAACAGAGGCAGTAGGAATAAGTTTAGCAACTTGATGGCATTCAGCAGTGGCAGCAGAAGCTCCAGAAGCACCAGTCTTCCAGGGAGGAAGTGCTTGAATACTGTGCCAGCTGGCCTGGGCAGAGGCTGTGGTTTGGCCACAAGCATGAAGGGCTGCTTGGAGGATCACCTGTTTAAGGTGAGCACAGGGGACTGAGAGAAGGGCAGGGCTGCAGTCCCAAAGACCTGGCTAGGAGAAGAAGCAAGGAAATTACTTTTTGTGAGTATTTATTGTATCATTCTCCCAGCAGGATTGCTCTAGAGAGCAGACTAATGGTTCTGCACACATGCCTGTTCTGGAATCTGTTATAAGAGAAAAATCCAGAGACATACACTTTAACAGAGCATAACTGCCTTCTTACTCCTTCTTCCCACCTCCATTTCCCTGGGAGAGCTTTAGAGAGTTGACAAACCTGGCCAAGGAAACCATACCATAGGAATAGGCAGGCCTCTATGGCCACCCCTCCCTAGGCCTGTGTAGGCCCCATTTCTGGCTGCATGCCACACTGGAGGCTAGGAAGACACAGCTCAATACCCAATCTACCCTCATCAGGTGGGAGAACTTCTCCCCTGTGCCTTTCTCCTTCTACCATCATAGAGCCTGCTTCCTTCCCTTCCACCATTTTCTGTGCATTAGCTAAGGAAAGGAGCTGGATATTTGTTCTGCAGCATTTTATGTGTACCCCTCAAATAAGCACAAGCATGACTGTGTGAGCCTAGCTGACATGGAGACAACAGAACTTGACAAAGAAGGAGCCTACATGTGCCAGCCCCATGAAATTTAGCTGTCTCTGTCATCCAATGGCAGAGTGTTAGCCTTCTTCTTTTTATACCAAATTGGTAGATTTTATAAATAAAGGGTCAGATTTTATTCAATCAAAAGTATTTATCAGTTCAGTTTTTTGAAGTAGACACATTTCCTGAACTCATGGAGCTTATATCCAATAGAGAAGATAAGAAATATTTGCAATAATTTATGTGCCTAAAAGAGGAAGAAATAAGATGCCATGAGGGGTTAATTCAGAGGAGGATAAAACTACTGTCAGCTGGAAAGTGGATTCAGGATGATAAAATGTTGTTGCTACACGGTACCACTGGGATCATCTTCTATAAATATTTTAGGTAGAAGCTAAGGATGTTGAGTGATTACTCAAGTTCATGAAACCAATGACAGAGCCAACAGGCTCTGGGCCCCTTCTTCTCACTACAACAACCCTTGGGCCCCCTCTTCTCACTCCAAGTCCTTGCCCACCCTGTTATATCATATGGCTTCTTGGCCCTTTAGTCACGAGGCTGTCTCAAGCTGAAGTAAATTATCTGTTGTTTTAGATTTGACCAATCAATGCATAAACATTATGAAGTTTCTAACCTTAGGAAGATAACAATCTGGCAAAACAAGTCAAACATGCACATATACTTCTCTATGCTTATCTAAAATATAACTAACCTTGGGAAATATAATATAGAGACTTAAATACACTGGATTTATATTTAACCTATTATCAACCCATACGTTTTAGTAGGAGGAGAAGGGTGAAAGTAGGTGCCAACCAAGTGAAACAGGTACAAAAAAGAGAAGACATCTTTGGAGGCCAGCTGTCTGGATAGTTTCAAGTGTGCATCCAGAACAGAGAATTTGTCTCCATAAAACCTAGCACCAGTGCTGGGTCTTAGCAGGTACTCAGTTCAAAAGCTCTACATAAGAAGTGGTAGGATAAGAAATGATGAGGGAAAGAGAATGTTACCTTGTGTTTTGTTCCTGCCCCTCGAAGAGAATACTTTCTGCAGTACCCTGAAAAACTTTAGTACTAGCCTCTCCCTCCAAAATAATATTCAGATATATTTACCTTCTTTTGGAACTTATTCATGCCATGACTCATCCCAATATCAAGGTGATCCAGACAGCTGCTACCCCCACTGGTGAGTAGGAATGGGGCTGCTACAGAGCCACAGCTGTGTAGCCAATGTGGCTACACAGAGCCACAGATGGGCCTGGCCCACTTCTACCCTTGCTGGTTCAAGGAAAGGCCCATATTACCAACACCCACTTCTCTCTCCCAGAAACTGGCTCCACTCTAAAGAGTGGAGAAATCAGGAAGGACAAGGAGAGAGGGTAAGGGAGCTCAGAGACCTTGCTTACTTGACTGTACTGATAGGTCTTAGAGTCCAAACTTCGGCATTCTCATTTGCTCTGAGGCCCCAAAGTAGAAGTCCCCTTGACTGTTGTGCAACTGTGGAAAAGGAAGAAGGAAACTCAAATTTGCCTCTTGTTGATGACAATAAAAACAGCAATAATAGGCTAAACACTTAATGTTTCCTTGGTGTCAGGCTCTGGAATATCCTCTCTATAAACCTATGGGATAGATTGTCCCCATTTTATAAAGAAAATTGGGTCTCCAAGAGAGAGAATGAGAGAGAGAGAGAGAAAGAGAGAGAGAGAGAGAGAGAGAGAGAGAGAGAGAGAGAGAGAGAGAGAGAGAGAACCTTGCCAAGGGTTATTGCAGAACCCCAACTGCAGAAGCCAAAAGCCAGAATCCAGGCCTGATTCCAAAGTTCTTTTCAGACACCAAATTGCCTCTATGTAGAGAAGTAGCTTTAATCTATATGTAACAAAGTAAAAATAGCATAAGAAGAGTCTGTGTGTGCTGAGGTGAGGCAAGGACAGTGGTTTCCCAAATGAAGCAGCATCTAAAACAACATGCCATTGTTGCTGCTGCTAGTATCACCACCACCATCATCATCATCACTACCTTAGGGAATATATTGCTTTCTATAAGGAACTGATATGATTTTTCCTTGTGTTTGATGAGGATCATGTTCCACTTTTTACCCCTGCTGCTAGAAAGCTCCTCTTTAATAACTGTCTGGTACTCCACATGCATATCAGAGTTCTTATTTTCTTCTCATCTTGACTTTGGATTGTGATTTCAATTTTACCAAGTCCTAATCTTTTACTCACCATTTACATATTTATTATATGTCTTCTCAAGAGACTTCTCAAAATATTAGTGGAATAAGGTAAGGTATGCATTGCATTAAAAAGAAAAATAATTTACCTGGGCAGGGCTTTCATCTGTAGCATCACACAGATTCTTTAGTCCTTTGAATTCTATTGCTAAAAAAAAAAAAAAAAAATCTGAAGAAAAATCAAGACACCATCTGGCTGCCTTTGGAAAGGCAGAGGTAATTCTGGTCTTTGATCTGCTCTGCACATGGACTCGGAGAGGGAGAGAGGACCAAATCTCTCTGACACAGACAATCGTTTGCTTTATTAAACAAGTGTCTTGTATTACACACAGAGAGTATGCATTATGTGGATGCACACAAAAAATTATGATGAAAAGTAGATACTGAGCATACTGAGTACTTTGGGTTTAGAAACATTAACGTCACAGCTGTTTCTAATAATTTTTCTCTAAATGCAAGCTTATTTCCACAACATGTACTAATGTAACTGCAACTGCCCCGAAATGTTTCATTTTTCTGAAATGAAGTCTTAGAAATAACTACGCAACTGAAAGTCCATAACCACCTTAGATCACAGCCCTATATGCAGGTTACTTTGCTTTCATTTTTTTTTGGGGGGGGGTGGTCTGCTATCATGCAAAATGGGGCAGTTTGAAACTGTTGACCTACTTATAAACTTGTGAAATGAGCCCTTCTAAAAAAAGGAGGAAGAGAACCTTATTAATGACAGAAGTCAAGAAAGTTACTAGGTGAGTGCCCTGGGATTTAAAATGGAAATGGCAATGGAAAAGCAGCTCATTTCTCGCCCACTATCTGGGGAGATGACAACAGTAACAGGCCGTGGGAACTTGACTGGGAAATATCCCGCGTGGAGACTTAAGTCTTTTTTGTTTGTTGGTTGATTTGTTGCATTAAAATTCTGGGGTCAATTCACACTCATGCAGAAGGAAAACATACATTAAGGTTCCTTTCAGGCTCCTCATCCAAATTACGTTTCATTTTCAATTGCCTCCCTCCATCGATGTGGATGCTCCCTTTTCCAGTTGGCTTTATATTTTTATAAACGGCTGTGAGATTTCTCTTACAGCCTCTCTCCGCGTGGGTTCCACACGGACAGACACAGGCCAGTGCAGCCTTTGAGCTGGTTTCGAGCAACTCCGAGCCGCCTCCATGGAGTCCACAGCAGAGGGCAACCTACAGGGCTTCCCTTTCCCGCTAGGTTCCAGTTGGGCACTGCTCCGGCTGGGCCCGGGGTTCCGGAATCTCCCAGAGCTGCCACCGGCGCCAAGTGGAGGGACAGGCACAGAGCCGCGCACAGGGCGCGGGGCCAGGCCTGAGTAGGCGGGACGCGCCCGGCGAGGCTGCTCCTCCTCAGGCGGGGCTCTGGGCAGTGCGGCCGACCGTCCCCAGAGGGCGCCATGTGCCCCCACCCGGTGCCCGGGTGGCGCCCGGCCGCCCACCGCTTGTGGGGGTTGGGGGGTTCGGCGGAACCGAACCCCCCACGAACCCCTTTCTGCTGGGGGTGAGGGGTGACACGCAGACCAGAGCCGGCCGGAATTATCTCCCAGACACTGAGGGGTGGTTAACAGTCTCTGCCAGACTCCGTCCTTCCCCGGCGGGAATACGCTGTCCCGCCAGCCCTCGGCAGCCCAGCCCGGCGAGGGCAGCTATCCCTGCTGTAACGCCCAGGAGGTTGAGTCCAGGGCGTGGTCAGGGTCACTCACTAGGCAAATACACGCGTTATCGCGTCGCAAGCTGAGCCTCCCTGCGCCCGCCAGTGCCCGGCAGCCGGGCGGGCGGGGCCGAGGCCCGAGGCCCGAGGCAGGGCGTGTTCGGTTTACGCCAGCGGGGGAGGCGGTGGGCTCGGCGGCTGGCGAGGTCGGCCAGGGCCTGGGGACGCCCGAGCCCAGAGTCGCGCCGCAGAGCCTGGGAGCCACAGAAAGGCCCGAGCTCCCCGAGACGCAGCCACCGCACCTCCGCAGCCAAGCGGCGGACGCCCAGCGCCCGGGCGCCCCAGCAGGAAAGCGGGGACCGCGCCTCCCGGGAACTAGAGTTCCGTGCCCGGAGGCTTAAGTTTTCACTCCCTCGGCTCTGAATCTGTTTTCGTTCAAAAATCTGGAGGACAATTGCAGTCCCAACTCCCCCCACTCCCTTCCGGCTCTCGCCGGGTAACCCGCACCGACTGCCCGAGGCGACTCCGCGCACTCGCTCGCGCGCCGCGGCCCTTCGCGGGCGCCCTCTCTGGGATGCGCTTCGCCTCCCGGGCTGCCTGGGCAGGGCGGTGGGAGCGTGGCCGGGCCGTCGCTCGCGCGGTGGCGCGGTCGTAGGGGCTCAGGAATGCTTCTGGGGGTCTCGATGAGCGTTATTAGCGCCTCTCGGGGAGCCGGGCGTAGTGCCGCGCGGGTGGCGCGCGTTGGCCGGGGCTGCGTGACCTTCTAGGCCGGCGCTGGGAGGCGCAGGCGCGGCGCGGGGGCCCGCACTACTCTGCAACCCTCTGCGGGCCCTGAAACACGGGGGGCTGAGAGGCCTTTTCAAGACAGACGCCCTGGGAGATGATGTATTTATTCTTCGCACTTACTGTGTGCACTTAGCACCGAGAGGGCTGTTCTTTGCACTGTAGCTACGGAAACCCACGGGTCCGCAGCCCCCGACTCCCTGCGGTCACTGAGCGCCTGGATGCAGCGGCCGGCGCGGTTCTCTGCCCTGGGCGCTCCAACAGGTGGCGGGGACCGCGGCGACCGGTCGGGCGACTTCCGTTAGCCTGGCACGCTCGGCCCAGGCGGTGGGGGAGGGGGCGGCAGCCGACCATTCCGCTCCGGGAAAGGCGGCGCGGGCCGGGCCGAAGCTAGGATCCGGGAACGGGGCGTGTGCTCGGGGAAGTGCAAACTCAGGCGGGCTCAGAACTCGGAGAGGCTACACCGCCGCCGCGGAGAGCTTCACTAGACGCGCCCTAAATCTCTCGTAAAAAGGATTTCATTGTGAATGGCTGAGACGAATCTCCTTTTCAAGTGACTCGAGCAATCAGAGGAACTCCTCAGGGATCCAAAAGAGTCGGGGATTGTCACTCTTTCCTCAACACCTCCCCCCCACACACACACACAAAACTTTGCCTCCTACGTCTTTTTTTACTTTACACGCACACACCTCGCTGGAGAATTCTCCATGTGAATTAATTAGGGGGGTCGTTTAGGCGTGGCCGTGCCTTTCTCCCCCAACACGCCCCTTCCACAGACGACTCCGAGCCCGCGGCCGAGTCTGACTCCCGCTCGGCCCCGGCCGAGCCCTGCTCGCTCGGGCCGGGCGAGCCCAGCGGCTGCGGAGCGTGGCGGCTGCAGCGGGCGCGCGGCTGGGAGCGCGCAGCTTCCCGCGGCCGCCGCGACGCCGGTGTGAGCGCGGGCCGCTCGCCAGCTCCCCGACGCCTCGGCTGGGTTAATTTTTGTCGATTGTTCCTCATCACGCTGAGATAGTCTGTAGCTTGAGGCGGTTTTTATTTATCACCCTGCACATTTGAAATACAGTCAGACATAAAAATAACTGACTCTGAGACTCTGCTGCAATATTGGAGCCGTCGGGGAATAATTTGGCTAACTGACTTGGACGTTCCACCTTCTAAACAGAAAGGCAACTCTCAGTCAAACTGTAAATCAGATTGTCTTCGGCAATGAAAAAAAAAAAAAGGCACCAAAACCAGAAAGAATGAAAACTAAATGAAAGAAAACTCAGATATTGACCAAAGCAATGCGAGCTTCAGAAACCCAGAGTGGATTTTAATTTCAGGTGTGGAACCTCATTGGAAATGTGAATTTCTGAAAGTTTTACCAGCGGGATCCGCCCCTGGGACGTTAGGGTATCCCCGAAACTGGACTGACTTCTTCCTTTTTACTTTATTGCTAGTTTTGTTATTAAGTAATATCAAGTAATAAATACTTAAAATATTAATAAACCCGAACTAAGCTTACTCTCTGGTGAAATCGTTGGAGTCCTCTTATAGAGCTCTCATTATAAATGGAAACAAGGGGACGCAGAATGGCCTGGAAAGGACAGCGGGGGAGCTTAGGGGGCCGCTAAAACACGGATAAGAAGGAAATCAGAAATTTCCCCGGTGCTTTCCTTGTTCCCAACGTTCCTAGGATAGATGAAGAAGAATCTGCTAGTTTTTTTCTGCGCCTCAGGGATTCCTCTCCGTGCATCTGGAAGCCCACAATATTAACCGCCGCGTTTCTCCCCGCCTCACGTAGACCCAGCGATCAAAAGCCTGGCCAGGACCAGCCCTCAGCAAGGCAGGAACTGGAAAAGAAGAGAAAACCAATACAGGCGACTACTCAATAACTGATCACAAAGGGGAAATTCAAAACACAACCAAATAAAACTTCTGCCTGAGAAGGGCGCATCTGCTATTATTTTGCATTATTTCTCTACCCAAGTAAATTTCATTCTAGCGCAACAAAGTGGAGACCAGTCTTGGTCAGAGCTCCACCACGGAGATCTGAGGATGGTTCTCTTGAAGTGAACCCATAGCGACTTTACTTGCAGACACCTGCCCCACTTTTAGGGTATTTAAACAGGTATATATTTGTTTGAACTTGATCAAGACCATTCGCATTACTTGCTTCGAATATTTCTCCAAATAAACTGGAACAAGAGAGCTGTGACTCTTAAAATCCACAAAATTGATTTAAATTTAAAGATAGCACAAGGAGCTTCAGGTAGAAAATTAGAGGAATTGTTTTAAAATAATTCTCACCGCGTAAGGGAAGATATCTTGGGTAGTTGATAGCACTTGATACCCATAGATAATACTGAATAAATCATTATTGCAATCTAAACGTGGTTTCAAACGCTTTAAATAAAATAATCAAAATTAAATTTAATATTCTCATGGGAAAAATATCAACAAGTACTTAAATTTTTTCCTCAAAAAGCAAATTGAATTGGTGCCGTTTTGACATTTGCCTGGTCCAGTTCTTAAGCTGGTGGTTTTTATACTGGCCTCAAGCTGGCTTTGCTCAAATTGATATCTCTGTTCTTCAGAACGGGAACTCAATAAATGCAGCATGCTCTGCTGACGGGTACCTCCTGGGTTGTGAGTAATCCTTTGCCAATAGATGGCCTGATGTCCTTTTCAGTCTAACCAGCTGGGAAATAAAAGAAAAATGCTTACCTCTCCACATATTTATTTTTATTTGTTAGGGGTTTTTTTTCTTTATTTCTAGTACATCAAGATGAGTTCCTTTTCTTAGAATCTCAAACCACAAATATCTCAAAAAATATATATTTCAAAAATTAAATCTACAGATGTAATACACACTGTGAACCCTATAAAATGCGTTTACAATGCTGACTTAAAGAAAGAAATTTATAACTTTCATATGTACCTTCCTTGTGCAATAGGCAACTGCCATATGTTTCCGACTTCCATAATTCAGTTTTCCTGGACATCTGTAGCAGGTAGTGAGTGCTTCTTAAAGTACATTTTATGTAATTTGAGAAGGAACCTGCACCAAAGACTAAAGGTGAACAGAAAAAAAAAAAAAGCACAAGTCTTTCTAGAAATGCTAGTTATTCTAAATTTACATCACCTCTTATGCATGGCCTGAGATAGTTTTTTTCCTTGGTCTTTCTTCATGTGACTGAATTTGGAAATGTAGTAATTTGGAAATTCCAAAACATATCAATATTTTGGTAGAATTCTTCTTGTTACTACTACTCTTTGGCCTTTTGCTTGAAGATTTTCATTTGACTCTTCCCAAAAATTCAATTTGGAAATCTATTCCAGTATGATTATTTTATTTGAAATAAAGTTTAAGAATATTATATTGAAAAGGAAAAAAAATCCTAAGCTCTTTCATTTTTCATCTATCTTAATTGTTCATGATACACTTCTTAAAGCATGGAAGAGTTTACACAATTAAAAGTGAAAACAGAACAAAACAAAACGTCATGTAGAAAAGTCATAGCTTCTTGCCAAATTTTTGCTTATGTGTTTAAATGCAGGGCTCATTCCCAGTGTTTATAGTATTTTTCAATAGCTCACTTCTTTTTACGCAATTCCAGTGCTAGCTTTAAATTAATCTGTTAAAAGTTCTTTCATTCAGCTGAAACTGAAATGCCTCATCTGTCAGTACAAAAATATGAATAAATTCCAGCCACATTTTTCATTGTTTATACTTTCAGCAGATTATATGAATGTGCACAAAATTTCCACTGTTTAAGAACTGTCGGTATCTACAGATGTAAAATATGAGAACAGGACCTAATTTACAGCCAATTAGAGAGTGTAATAATTTTTATTAAAAGCTAAACACCAAACCTAGTGATTCTTTAACAGGGCCTAACCTGGAACGTTTAGTTCCATTTTCAATTCATTTTGTAAAGCCAGCAGGCTCAGGGTAACCTTTGTCTATAGGGGAAAATAGTATTAAATATTTAATTCAAAGAATGTGAAGCTGCATATTTAAAAATATCGATTTAAGCATGATTCTATAGACCACAGACTATTAAAATGCCTATTAACTAGAGAGTATTATTTAATTTCCCGATTCAGTGTCTCAGTTTGATTCACATCCAAATCGATTTGTTGCAATATTGGTGTCAGCAATGTCCAGCTACCCATCTTCAGGTATTCATTTACATACGAGTGTTAATTCCATTACCTCCTTCAAGCAATCTTATAATTGGATCAGGTATTAGTAATAGAGACAAGTGTGGCCTTCTTGAAAATCTTCTCTTACTGAACCTTCACTGTAGTGTTGTGAGAGGAGTGTGGATCAATAAATAAAGAAGAGGGTGGTGATTCTGCCCCCCCCCCCACCTCCCGCACAGTGTGAAAAAAATAATCGAAGTATGGTGTGGAGATAGAGCAGATGCTGGCAGAGATTGATCATGAATCAGGAAGCTCATTAGCCCAGCGCGTGACTTTTCTTCTGGACGCATCACAAATTCATTATTTCCTCACTGCGCCCCAACTTGGATCAGAAGCCCTCTTCTCCCCTTTTCTTTCCCTTCTCCAAGCTGGAGAACTTGTGGGTAGAGGAGGGAGGGAGGAAGATATGTTTGCCCTGGGAGTACACACTCCTTTGACTCTCCTGAAACCGCGTGCACCTCCCTGAGGTCCAGGGAGAAGAGAGCATTGATTGACAACGCTAGACGAGAAACTCTATGAGCTCTAGCTCGACCGAGTCTGGCTCTCGACTTGAGAATCTCGGGGGCTGTTGGGAGGGAAGAATGAAAAACAGTGGCCAAGTGAGGGGGTGATGTCTGTGTGCGCAAGTCTGCGACTGGAGCGAGCAGAGAGGAATTGCGGCTCGGGATCTCTTTTTTCACGCGGCCTGCGTTTGCTGCGCAAGCTCCAGAGCCAGCTGGAAGTCTGCGAGAGCAGCCGTCGAGCCCCCGACTGCCTGACTTTACTCCCGTAGCCTTTGTAAACATACAGGCTATAACATTATTTTCATTAACCAATATCAGAGGGAGAGGCCAGAAGAGTACGTGCAAAGAGAAGGAAGAGAGAGTGAGAAAGCGGAGGAGCAGGAATGGAGAAGAGAGGAAGCCCTAGCCCCGCTATGCGGAGCTGCCTGGTGACTCCAAAGCGACGTCTGAAGTCCACTGTCCCCAGTTAGGATATGGCTCCTTCCCAGATTAGATTACAAAGGAAGACAGCCAAATGAGTACCCCTCTTGGTGCTTCGGTTTGGCCCTTGCTCCACCTCTACTTTCCTACCTGTTTCTTTATTTCTGTTCAGTTCATCTTTTAGCTAATAATAAAAGTATTTTTATGAGGGGGAAGGAAGTCTGGGTCCAGACTGGAAAGTCGGGGACCACCTGATGCGCCCCGAGTTCAGGGGCCAAAAACAGACTCTCACCTATGCCAGGGTTCACCTCCCTATGTCAGATCTTGAGGCTGGGAAATCAAACATAAGGATTAAAAACTTAGGCGATATTGTCAAATGTGAAAGAAAAACACATCAGTCTATCTAGAGATTGAAGTTCTGACGCCTATGGCTTTTACATTTACAATTAAAAAAACAATTATTTATAAATAAAATACAAATGCTTTATAAGTCAGGTAAGGCCAAATAGCAAACTAGATATATGCATATATATCAATGCTGTGTAAACAGGCTCCGGGCTAAAACGCACAGTGGGAGCCAACAGAAAGTATGAGTTTTTTAAAAAAAGAATCTTTCGGAACTGTCCAATTTCAAACTTCACCAAGAAAAATAAAGAAGAGACCGGATACGCTTTTCAAACATAAGTCCATCCACCCAACAGTTAGCGTTCCTTCCTGCGAGACTCGGATGCCACAGTGTACCATTATTCCAGATCAGGATGCTCAAGGATCTTCTGTCCTTCTGTTTCCCCCTAAGTCCCTGAGACTGACTCATTCTGTTCATGCTCGTCTCCGGGTAACTTTTATTTGATATAGAGTCCGGCTGGCTGCTCTTGCAAGAGGCCTGACAGCTTCTTTCAGTTTTGTTTCCTTAGCATAGCTCATTCTGAGAAAAGATATTTTCTCTCCTAAAACGATAGGAGGCACACACTCCCCCGCACGTACAACCCCTCATCCACCACGTTTACACTTGCACAGGTGCATACGCGCATGCACGCACAGGCACACAAACACACCGACACGCGCACGTGCGCGACCGCGCGTCGCCGACCTGTCCTCCGGCTAATACGTGCCCTGTCCTCCCTCTCTTTGTTCTCCCATAAAGAGCAAGAGCCTGGCTCTGCCCTGGCAAGAGCATGCCTCTCTTTTGAGGAAAGGCCTTGCTAGGGTGATGGCTTCTCCATCACTCTGAAGGCCGCTACTCCGCCTGTCAGCCAACTTGGGGTTTCTTTCCCTCTCCTGCCCAGGCGAGGTTCGACACCCCTTCACGGGGGCCAGGGTGGGGGAGGACTGCAGTCTGCGACCCTCTGTTCCTGGGTGGGGATAGGGTTAGCTGGTCCTGCCTGGTCGCGGTCCGGGAGCTTGAGCCAGATTCAGCGCAGGTCCGAAGTGGCGAGCAGCGGCGCGGCTCTACAGCTGTGGTTCTCGGTAGCCTAGACTAAGGGGCGAGTGCCCTTGTTCTGCCCTGGGCGCCCCGCACACACTTGGATTATTTCTAAGGGCTACATTCTGTCTGGCATCGCGGAAGTCGGTGAGGCCAGGCTTTCCATTTGTGGACTATGCGGTCACCAGTCCCCAGGTGTCCGCGCGCCGGGAGCCTGCTGCCAAGGGTAAAAGCGAAAGAAGTGGAGGAGGAAAAGAGGAGGGCTCGCTGCTGCTGTGTGATCCTGAGAGCGCCTGTGGCTTTGAGCTGCGGGACAGAAAAAAGGACAAGAACTCATCCACAGAGTAGGCTTCACATCAGAAACCGCGTTTGTCCCTGGCAGTTTCTGGGGACGAGCAGCTCCCCCTGCCCTGGCAGCGGGGCCCAAGCCGACCTTAGGGCTGGGGCGACTCCACCCCTGGGCCGCAGCGCCGCCAAGTCTCCGAGGGCGACTGCAAGGACGACTCGGAGGAGCAAGCGGGTCGCTCCTCCTTCGGGTCAACAACAGCCTAGGCCCAGGGCGGGGCGCTCTGGCTTCTCAGGCAGCTGAATAGGGCTTCAGGCGCCCTAGCCCTACAGAGCTTCGGGCCGCGACTCCTGCCAAGTCCACCCCCACAACCTCATCCCACTCCCACTCCCAGCCCAAGCTCTCCAGACGGCCTCTCTGCGCTCTGCTGCTCGCGGCTGCCTTGGGCCAAGCTTCAGAAACAGGGTTTACGCTTATTTTTTAGGCTATGATACAGGCCTAGGGTACCGCGGAGCCTGGAGTCCCACATACGTATGACCGGACTGCTCCAAAGCAGTCCAAAAGCTTTTTTTAAAAAAATGCAAAACAATTTCTTGCAATAGAGTTCGTTTCTCAAGCGTTTCAAAGAGCTCTCCTCGGTAAGGAAATTACAGAGTCCTTTTTGACCCTAAGGTTGCTGGGTCTGGCTGGGCGGCGTGCACGTGCCTCTGGGCACCACCTGTTAGGTTCCAGCTCCTGCCGCGGGGTCCGGACTCTGAGGAACCGCGCGTTCCCCCTAGCTACGGTAAAAAGATAATCCCAGAGGCAAAGCTACTCCCAGAAGCTACTCTACTGAAAGTTTACAGAGAAGTTCCAGGTAATCGCTCAGCAAATGGCTGTGGAGCTTGAACTGAACGAAGAAGAGGCAAAAAGAAATCTTTTGTCGTGTATCTTACACCGAAGATTAATAGTAATATGCATTATTAATTTTATTCTACATGAGATTTGTTCTGTTCACACCAAACATATTTTTTGTTAATCCTAACAAAATGTCGAATTGAAACTACAAAAACAACTGTAACGTCTGCATGTTTGGTATCATTCAATTAAAAAGCTCTACCTTCTTTAGAATTTGTTTTAAAGAAACAAGTGGACTCCTTAAAAGCCTGAGATAAATGTGGTAAATTGTCAAAAGCAGGACAAATACAAAGTGACGTTAAATCACAGAGAAAAAATTTTAGTGGGGAATTTTATTGCGTCTTAAAAGTTATTTCACTTTGAGAAGTTTTTAAGGGGTTTTAAAATTGTCTATATCATTAAAGACATACAGAATGACAATCCCTTGGCTTATGTCTTAAAATAATTACCACTCTTTGAAAGAAAAGGGAGGCTCTGGAAAGGGCATGATTTTTCTGGCTAGTTTATAAGAGGGACTGAGCGTTAATGTAACATTTTGCATTCTTAAGTATAAAGGTTTTAAATATTTGTGAGCCCGTCTCCCTCAAGAAAAACCTCACAGGAGTAAAACTTAAATAAGCCTAGCAGATGAAAAGTGGGTGCTACTAAACTCAGGAATGTTTAAATGAGAAAGGAGGGGCCTTGTGGCTGTGAATACTCCACACTCCCCAAATGTTCCGAGTTGTAGCGACATTTAAGTGATACGGAAATGGGACGGGAATTTAAGGTTCCTTGAAAGATTCTTGATATTCTAACTTGGTGAACGTCTGGGTTTGAAGCCAGGAGCCTCCGCCTTCTAGGTCCTGGGGAAGAAAGCTGGAGACTCCAGGGCTAGACTGGGATATGGGCTGCAAGACCGACTGGGTTCAGAGCGCGTGGGACTGGCACATCCAGGCCAGACGGCGGCGCTTTTCACTCCTACTTTTTCGCAACCATGTAAGGAAGTGGGCGCGGGCTGCGCGGAGTCGGCGCCTCTCGATTGGCCGGCCGTCTCGGTGATTGACAGGGCCCCAGGCTCCGCCCACGCCGCTTTATTGACACTAATGAGCAAGTTCTTCCCACCGCTCTCCTGCCTGGAAGTGCTGACAGATGAAGGCAACAAATTTCAATTACAATCCCTAATTTGTGTCCACAGAGTGTTTTTTTACCCATGTTAGTCCTCTCTGGCGCATCAGTCGAGGCAGATCTTGGAGCAGCAGGAGGAGGTGGAAGGGGTGGGAGCGAAGGAGTGCATCAGTGAGAGCGCGCGCGAGACCGAGGGAAGGAAACTTGGCGGGCGCGTCGCTGGTGCCTCGGATCCCGACAGGAGCGAGAAAAAGGAAACGCCAAATTTGTTTTTTTGCCTGCGGCGGGGCAGGGGGCAGACCTCGGGAGGCCCCGCGAGCGGTTCGCTTTTTGGTGGGGAAGAAAAGCGAGTGCGTGCGTGTGCCCGCGCGGGTGTATATGAGAGAGGGGCGGGCGGGCGCCGGGCGGCGGGGATGGCCGAGAAGCGGAGGGGCTCGCCGTGCAGCATGCTAAGCCTCAAGGCGCACGCCTTCTCCGTGGAAGCGCTGATCGGCGCCGAGAAGCAGCAACAGCTTCAAAAGAAGCGGCGAAAGTTGGGCGCGGAGGAGGCAGCCGGGGCCGCGGACGACGGAGGCTGCAGCCGCGGCGGCGGCGCGGGCGAAAACGGCTCCTCTGAGGGAGACGACTGCGCTGCGCTCCCGCTGCCGGCTGGGGCGGCGCCCGGGCCCGCCCGGAGCTGCGCAGACCTGGAGCGTGGAGCTGCGGGTGAGTCGGCCCCTTCCCGCCTAACTTCTCCTCCGTGCGTCCCCTCCTGGGCCCCGCCGGCCCACGCTGCCGCCTGGAATTGAACTTCTGTGAGTCTGTGCGTGTGCGTGCGCGCAGTGTCCCTACGTGGCCGGGGCAACTCAGCCACGAGCGCATTGGCCGTGGGTGTCAGGCGCAAAGCTCGCCGCGCAACCGGGTCACCTCCAGACGGTTGAAATGCCGCTTCCAGCCTCGCTTCGCAGGCTGCCGCCGCCCACTCGGCGCCCCGCGCCGGCCGCAGCAGCAGTTGGCGGCGCCGCGCGGCGCAGCTCTGTGCTTCCTGCATCTGCCTCCCTTGGGGTTCCAGCCAATGGGTGCTCTTTTTCTTTCCTAACTTTTAAAAGCATGGGGCGGGAGTGGGGGAGCGACGGCATAACCCCCCCGAAACCGGAACGGATGCCCTAAACCGTTTGTGCAAACCAGGAAGAGGGCGGCGTATTTGCAAACGTGGTTTCCCGGGGGTAGCGGAGCCGTTCCCTTCCCTTCGCCCTAGAATCCTGCCAAGGCCGACGGCGACCGCGGGCTGGCTTTTCACGCTCCTCTAGCGGCTTCTCTGCTTGGCTAGAGGCGTAGGCCGTGCCGGGAGTTTGGCGGGAAGAGTCTGCAGAGCCTTTTAGAGGATGCCTCGGGTCGGGCCCAAAGCGAGGCGCCTCAGATGCCCATAGCGAAGGGAGGCCCAGAGTCTTGGGATCAGAGTCCCGGGCGGGCGTCCGGGCGCGTCTGCTGCGTGCGCTTTGGGGCGCGGGAGGTGTCCCGGGCTGCACCGGGGACTCTGGACTGTGGAGCTCATCTCAGACTCCGTCGGGCACGCGTCCCAGGCCCTGGCAGCGGCGTGACACCTCTTCTGCTGGGGCCTTGGCCCCGCGAAGGCCCAGGGGTGGGGTGGACGCGGCCTGCGCGTCTTTCCCGGGCTCGGGTCTTAGGGGCCCGGACAGACCACACTCTCTTAACGATGGGCCTGTTCGTTAGAAGAACCCGATGGCACCAGAGCTTTCCGTTTTCCTCCGGGCCATTTTCCTCTTCCCAGCCACCAGCCGAGAGGGGCCGTCTCCACGGCCCGCTTCCCCTCTGGAGCCCTCACTGGTCCCCCCTCTCTGTCCTTTGCTGTCCAGGCGGCTGTGAAGATGGCTTCCTGCAGGGCGCTTCGCCTCTGCCGTCCCCGGGAGGCTCCCCAAAGGGGTCCCCGGCGCCCGCCCTGGCCCCATCCGGGACCCCGCTGCCCGCGCCGCAGGCTCCTCGGGTGGATCTGCAGGGAGCTGAGCTCTGGAAGCGCTTTCACGAGATCGGCACAGAGATGATCATCACCAAGGCCGGCAGGTAAAAGGCGAGCTGGCGCAGAAGCGGCCCCCTCCACCCCCAGCACCCTCGGCCCTGGCCCCACTCCACCCGCAGTTCAAAGGAGAGGGTTAGGAAGAAGGGCCTGCAGCGCGATGGGGGGCTCTGGTTAGCATTTTGGGACTGGCGGCACGAGGCCTAGGATGGTGGTTCACTTTGGAGGCTGGCTTTGCATATCTACCACGAACGCAGTCAGTGAGGGGAACAGCCCGACCTCTCTCTCTGGTTGAATGCCAGGGGCAAAATTACTGTCGCCCGCGGATGCCACAGCTGTCGCGGTTGATGTTCCCCGTAGTTACAGATTCGAGGTCATGTTTACAACAGTCCAAGCATTTATTTAGGCTCTAGTTATCAGTTCTGGATTTAGGAAACACATTTCATTTTTTTTCAATTTTCCTTTTCTATTTTTTAAACACAGTTAACTCTTCAGTAAACTATGGTTTGCTTTTTCATGTTTGAAACTTCCAGGCTGGTTCTTTATCAAAAGATTTCCTCGCAATATGAAAACAGGACGGGTTGCGCTATTTTTATATTAAACTAGAATAAAAAGTCACTGGAATCACCCGTAATACATGTTTAATACTGTGTAGCTGCAAGAATAATTACCCTTTTTAAAATATCTTTCCTGTTTATAGATTCACAGTGCCTGGTTACATTTTTTTCCTAAGTGGAATCCAACAGGTTAGCCTGATTTGCAGAAGAATACTAAAACAAACAAACAAACAAAAAAATATAAGACGTTATATCGGGTTTTTTTAAAGTGTGAAATTTGCACATTTATCTGTTATCAGAATAAATGAATTTGTTGGCCAGATCACACTAATTTGAGGTAGGCACAGAAATATTTGCATTTTAAAGCTTTCAGTTCATTTAGTGCAATGAAATCTGAATAGTGTGCTTCCTTAAAAGGAACACTAGTTAGAAAGCACACACAATTCTTTCAGGGAGTACACATGGTAAAAACCTGGATAGCATAAAAGTATCCAAACTTATTAGAAATTACAAAAACATATTTTATTGAATCCATATGCTACCTTCTACATTTTCACAGAGCTTTTATTAATGATCCAAATTCAGTCTTCAACAACACAAAGCAACAGTTGTCTTATAAAGGATGTAGTTAAAGACCTTTACTCTTTATCTTACAGGTGCACTGAAATAACACTAAAACAGCCAGCATATTAAACTGTTCTCGTGCCTAGTTAGGAATAATGGACTTTCTTTTCTCTGGAAGTGGTCTTTAATAGTATTACTGTTATAGAAAAAATTGGTAAATAACAGTACTAAAATTTGTGTTATACATTAAATTAGCAAAAATTAGATTAACTGGAAGGGTCCTAGACATAAATCAGTAGATGAAACATTTTTTTAAAAGAGCTCCTGAATTTGTTTTTCATATATAATTATTTGCTGTTGAATTCTTTGCTGCTGTGCCTTCTTAAAGCGATAGGTGCATTTACTTTAGCATCTCCTTTGATACACATCTCTGGGAAGCCCAAAGAAATGCAGATTTTCATTTGTTTTAATTATCAAAGTTTTGAGTGTGGGGTTAAATTAGAAAGCATTTTCCAGGTATGGCGGGGGAAGGAATGATTTGGTAAATATACATTGTGTTTAGTTTCTGCTTTCAATAAAGAAGTTTTACTATACCTTTCAAATTTAGAGCAACTTTTGCACTTCACCTTTACCATGCTGCAGACAGGAAGTCCTGTCTCAATAAAGAACATATTGTTTGGTTATAGCATGGCACATTGGCTCCTTGTGGTTTTTTATAACCCTTTTAAAGTTTCACATTATAATATATTTTATCACTTTCAGAAATTCAAATTTTTTATTTCTACCATTTGGTACATTTTATTATTTGTAGTATTAAAGTAAATATGCATTTTGTTTTTTAAAAAAATAAAGTGCTTTCTTTAGTGCCATTACTCTAGCGTACAATTCTTTTACTTTTAGCTATACTGACATTTCAGTAAACATGGAACACATGTACATAGGGTGCAACAAATTACATTTAAAAACCTCAGTTTTGATGTCTCCTATGTTCTGACTCCTTGAATTATATTACCAAAGTGAATGCTATAAATTTGCCCATATTAAAACTAGAGATTCAAGAGGTTTCTTTGCTTATTCATTCTCCATCCTTAATCACAAACAAAAAAACCAAACCCTTTTTCTCCCCTCCCTTATAAATAGGCGCATGTTTCCAGCAATGAGAGTGAAGATCACAGGATTAGATCCTCACCAGCAATATTACATTGCCATGGATATTGTGCCAGTGGACAACAAAAGATACAGGTACAGTGATTAGAGACAGGGCGATACGAGAACTGCTAGGATTTTGTAAGCTAGTGCTTGTTTGATCTGTGAGGACTGTGATCTTTGTTTCCAGAAGTCTGTAGAATTTCCAGATCCATAATCCACCGCCCATGGGTTCCAGCAGCCCAGATGGTGCCTTCTCTTGTAGCAAATGTGGAAGCTTAATTTTTGCTTGCTTTTAATAGATACAGTAATGTTTTTAAGTATCAAAGACTTTTAAATGGGGCTAGTTTGGTGTTGCTAAACTAAATGCATCTTTTATATTGGCTCACATGTCCCTTAGAATTTTGAGAGAAAATGTTATGTAATGTTTGTAGATATAATTTATATTAAATAATGTTATATTTTCTTCATGATCTTTTTGATCTTCACATAAATTCCCTTTATGTTGTTATGTTCAAGAACATGTCTGTAGGCTTTTTTAATTTAACAAAATTAAGGTTTCTATAAGAAAGAAAAATAAAATCTTATAATTTATTATGATATTAAAATATCTCTAAACCGGTAGTTAATTGTTACCTTTCTTTTGTTTTTTAGTTGATAGTTAATGTAATGATTTTTAAAAAAATCTTTATAATATGTTGGTTTTGAAAGAGAATATATTTATATAGGTATGAAGTAAACTTTGAAGATACACGTTTTTTAAACTAACCTTTGCTCTTTTTCTTCTGCAAGAAAGCAAATCAGCAATTTTCAGCACACTGCTTTTTATTTTTCTGAAGTGTTAAAAATGCTAACATTTAAATAAGGGGGTTTTAAGTGTTTGGAAGATCAGAAGATGCCATTTTAAATTTTGGTCTTTGTTTCTTGTTTTTAAGGAACAGAGTGTTCAGTAAGTTTTTAAATGAAATCAGATTTGGTTTTTAACACTTTAAAAAATTTAGGGAGTTTTTTTAAACAGGCTTATGACATCAAAAATACTCAGATTTAAATTAGTACATGAGCATAGGAAATCCTACAAAAATAGGTAATGAAAAGGACAATTGTATTATTTGTTTTGTGTATAAGTTGTATTACTTATTTTAAGTCGTTATGGAGTTTTGCTAAAATTTTCTACTGCATGACAAGCTAGAAGGCATCGAAGTTCATTCTTTAAATATACTTGGTTTAAAACCCATATTCCAACTTGGGTTTTGTTTTGAGGAACATAATATAATTCTTAATGAGCTTAGAAATTATCACTTTCTTTTCTGAAGTTGTCTCCTATATCTTTCTCCAGACATTTTCCCTATATTTTAGATGGTTTATTTTACTTAACTGATTCTTATTTACTCTCACAGAAAGCAGGGAAATTTCACAAATTAATATTAACACACCAGATTTTAAAATATCAAATTGTAAAACATAAATTTGCTTTCATTTACATTGCTTCCCAAGAAGAAATTTTTTAGCATTTGTCTTAGTATGTTCTGTAAAGAATGTGTAACATGTAGTATTTATTCTCTCAGCGGGTATGGAGTTTTGAACTATTCAATATGCATACTTTTTCAAGGTTTTGATAGAGCATATTACTCTATTTATTTTGATAGTAACCCAATTCATTTCCACAGTGCAGTTTTTTTCTTGCATTTCTAAGATTTTCATTTTATTTTCTCCAACTTTTTCCCGAGTGTTAGGAAAAAAATTGGCTTGTTCTTTGATTCAAAGGAGTGGTATTTGATCAAGTTAAAAATGATTGTCACTTATTAGAATGCAAAATTAATATTCACAAAGGCCCACAGTTAGGAATTTATTTATTGAAATTATACCATACCAATTAAAGGAAGGTTTTTTTTAAAAAAAAAATTTGCCTTAATTTTATGATGTGTATTTTTTCTCAAGAAAGGGGAATTAAAGACATATTAAAGGAATTAAAGGCATATTGAGCTTAAAATGAAATATGTGATCATAGTTGAAACCAAGGGACTTACCAGAGATGTTAAGAAAATGTTTCATGATCTTTAAAAGAAATTTGTATACTACACAGAATTTTGAGACTATTTGCAAATTATTGCTTTAAATTATATGCTATATTTTAACACAAATGAAAGGGAAACATCTAAGTATATAATTTTATTTTATACTCTTCTTAATATACTAGTTTCTAGTTTTTTATTTTATATTAACATTAATAGTAATCTGAATATAGAGTTAAATATTAAGATCTTATTTATTGAAATATTATTATTTAAATGTATTCTTACTGAATATATTTGACATATAAACAATAGAATGTTTGTTTCTTAATTAGAAAAGTAATATTAATTAGATATGCCATCATTTTCGAAGTTTGATTTATTTTTTGATTAGTAACATTTGAAAACTATTTGAAAGAACAGTCAAGAAAGAAATATAGGTGATAAGGACCTACATTTTATGATAATACAAAATTTTAAAATTAAAATGAATACTTTGTCCTTTAATATAGAAAAAATAACCCCAAATAATTCCAATTCCAAATAACAGATAAAACTTTTTTTCTATTAAAATAAAAGTTCCTAGAACTTTTGACAATTTCCTCTTGCCTTTCTACTGTCTATCTCATCATAGCCTAAAATGGGAAATGATCTTGAAGGAAGTAGAGGACACTTTATGATATAACTCTCAAGTATTTTTGAGATTTACTTAGAGGTGGGCTTGACAACTTAATAATTTCCTCATTTCAGTTGAATATCCAGATGGAAAATGGAAAACATCAGAACACAGTGAATAAGTATGATTCATAAGAATTAAAATACTTGTAGTTATGGTGGTGACAGTGTGCACATTTTTCACTAAGCCCTTAACATATCACTTACTCTGAGTTGCTAGTAAGCCATTGCTGCCTCAGAAAGTTACTGAAAAATGCTTGAAATCTTATTTTGGATGTCAAGAGGAAATCAATTTATTTTGGACCTGAAATAAAAAAAAAAGAGTACACATTTTGTCTGATTCTACTTAGTTGGAAATTCCAAGAAATGAGTAGACAGTATACTGAGAGCCTTGTCATTACCTTCTAGGTATGTTTATCACAGCTCTAAATGGATGGTGGCGGGTAATGCTGACTCCCCTGTGCCACCCCGGGTGTACATTCATCCGGACTCGCCTGCCTCGGGGGAGACTTGGATGAGACAAGTGATCAGCTTCGACAAGCTGAAGCTCACCAACAATGAACTGGATGACCAAGGCCATGTGAGTAGATGGCCTGTCTAATGCATCTCCATTGGATGGCACAGGGATATCTAACTATACTGTATCTACCAGAAGGAAATGGACACCTCTAAGATCATAATATTCGTTTCTTGGTTGATCAGCATGTGCATAGTATGTACAAAACCAAGTTTGTATTTGCATAGACTTTGCCTGTGAGGCATTTAATAGGTTAAAACTAGATACTGCATTTGTACTGGAATGAAAGTACCCAAGGCAGAGACTTTTTTAGCCAAAACATTTGTGTGAAATCCCATGAGGTGCTAATTATTATACTCTGACTATGAATACTTTGGAGTTGGCTTAACAGGGGTAATGATTTATTGTGTCCTGCCTGCCTGCATCTAGCTCTTTTCCCAGTTGAGGCTCATTGCTTCTCAGTAATTGCCCAGGCTTATAGTGTTTGTGTGTTCCTTCTGCAAGTTCCCAATTGTTTTGTAATAACATCTAATGTGTCAAAATATGTTACAACAATAATTTCCTTTCATTCCTAAAACTGCTGAAACATGATACGTAAGTCAAAGTTCAGCCACTTCAATAATACATTTTTTAACACTTTATTAATTTTTATACAGTATTGTTCCTAGGCAAGATTTCTACATTATTATTTTAATAAGTAAGTAACTCTGGATACATACTGATTTGCGTCCAAAGCTTGCACTTTTATTAGGTTTCTGTTATTTGAGTAGGTTTTGATTGCGGCAGGATTGAAATGTCTTTTGAAGAACATATCATACATAAAAGAAATACCAGCTTGTTTATTTCTCTAAGGGTGATATAAAAATAGCATATTTATGAGAAAATCTTTTAAAACAAAAATGCAAACTGTCACAAACTAGTAATATAGCGAAGACAGGATATGGTTTGCAAGTTGCTAGACAGTATCTTAAGGAAATGACCTTAATGAAAGCATTTGAATACAAATTTCATTGTGGTCCCAATGCAGTATCTAGATTTTTTAAGGTGCATCTAGTAAAATCTCACGTTGTCAGTGCTTTTTTGTCTATTGATTGTTGCCTTTTCAGATTTAAAACAGAAAAGTAGCATGGTAGATTTCATTTCTGAATCCAACCTCATGTCCCATATTCTAGGGCATTACTTTGTTTCCCTTCTTTTTATTCTTTATTTTTATAATTTAACATGGTCAAGTTGTCACAATTATTTTTCACTTAACCTCAGTGAAATAACACTGATTTCTTCATCTCACTGAGGGAGCTGACTTAAATGTTGGCAGTACATCCATTGAGGGGTTTTTGATGTTTTTTGGAATAGAAAATTTTAGACTAAATGCCATTTAGTGTCACTTGTTATCAACACCTTAAGTATATTATATTTTTCTAAGTCCTATAGTTTAACAATGTTTGTCTTAAAGAGATAATTGGGCCTAAGAATAATGTATTATCATATATAAGGTACAAATGTATTAGTAATTTAAATTACTATAATCATTTTATAGTTCTAATTCTTTCAGTTCAAATTATTGGCCTTATAGCTAATATCTGAGGTGTCAAACATTAGATATATCTGGTAATTTATCCACCTATATAATTTTAACTTTGTAATTTCACTACACTTTATTTAAAACAACATTCTCCAGAAATAGCATGTGTATGTGGGGGAGGGGTGTGTGTGTGTGTGTGTGTGTGTGTGTGTGTGTGTGTGTGTGTGTGTGGTGAGAAAGAGAGAAGAGGAAAGAGAATGAGAAAGAGAAAGATTGATTGATTTTAAGAACTTGGCTCACAATATTGTAGGAGATGGCAAGTCCAAAATGTGTAGGACAGGCTGGCAGACTGGAGACCAAAGGAAGAAGTGATGTTGCAGTTTAAGGCTGAAAGTAGTCTGCTATCAGAGTTCTCCCTTCTGGGATCTCGGTCTGTTTACTCTTAAGGCCTTCAACTGATTCAAGGAGGCCCACCCAAATGATGGAGGGCAATATGCTTTACTGAAAGCCTACTGATGTAAATGTTCATCTGTTTTAAAAAATACCTTCACCAGCAACATCCGGACTGATGTTTGACCAAATATCTGGGTAATGTGACCTAGCCAAGTTGACATAAAATTAGCTATCATGCAGCATTTGTTTAAAACACAAAAGAATAGATTGCAATTTGAAATTTGATTGCTTAACCCTAAATAATTAAAATATTTTACTATTGGGAAAATCAGAAACATAGCAGAAAGCAGGCAAAATCTACAGAAGTATGTGCTGTTTTCCAGTGAAATTTTTCTTTCAAGGTTGTGGCAGGATGATAAATGGGGGTAATTGATGTGTGTGGGAAAAGGAAGAGAGATATGTTTGTGCAGTTCAGGAGCAAGGAAACTGCCTTTGCAAATGGTAAACATGTATGTATGTACAAGTTAATAGTAGAGGAGAATGTAGGAGGGAAAGTGCTCTTTTTTTGTTACTCATTTGAAAAACACTTTTGAAGACTATAGAATGTGAAAGTCATGGTCTGTGCTTTGGGTGAGTTTCTAGCCTAGATAGGGAGAGAATCTGTGTTAATCTGCACACAGATTAACATCCTGCCAGTTTAGAGAAGGACAGATAGCACCATGGCAGCCAGGAAAGACTGGGAAAACTTTGTGAAAAAAGTGTCTGTTGTGTGTTTATTTACTCAGTTTGATGACCTCAAAAGACACTAGATTAGAGATTAGGAATTTGTTTCTAATTCTCTTGTGATTGTGACTCAGGGTTTAAGAAGGCAGTAGTGCCATTATGATAGGACTTTCTAATTCAGTAGTCCTTTTCCTGGTACAGAGGCTCTTGTGGACCTACCCCTCTGCTCTTAGGTGGTTGAAGTTCCTCCCCCTGCCGCCCCCAGCACACACCCCCCTCCCAATCTAATGGAAGTAATTCTAATCTCTAATAAAGCTGTAGACTCACATGAGAGATGATTTTCTTATTTGCTTTCTAAATTGCTTTCTCCCCTTTTATTCTCTTCTCAGTTCCCAGTTTTACTGTACTAAAGATGTGCAAGTGTGCAGCGTAGTGACTTGAGAACTCCATGTAGACCTAAGACCTTTATTAGTTTAACACAAAGTGGTTGCAGAATCAAATCCTTGCAGTGCGAGGACTTGACCTAGGATCACATGAGACATGAGATGGTGTGCCAGTGTGGTTTTCCTCAAAGTCACTTTTCAGCTGTCCAAATATTAGGGATTATTTAGAGAGGCATATTGGTGGGAGTCCAGAGTGGAAATGTCCCACCACTCCACAGCTAATTTTTGAATGTTGTGAAGACTTTATAATCCCTGCCCGATCCTTGGGGAATCCATAGCCAGCTTTTTGCTGGCTTTTATACAAACCAAGGCTGGTCCTTGGGCTACCCACATGCAGATGGTTCATGTGCTTTGGTAGGCTAATTCCTTCTCATCATGTGTATGTTTCCCTATTCACCTGGAATTTCCCATCTGAAAAGGAAACATCTAGGTGAGCATTTCCCTGAAAAATTAGAAGACATTTTATAGGTAATGGTGCACTTTAAACCTCAGCAGCAGTTGTAGCCTAGCGCTGGGATGCTTTGGAAGGAAGCATCTCCAGACAGCTACAGCCAGGGGCCTGTGGGAGGTTCTGTGCCCCCAGCCGCAGAGGACTCTATACCACTGTCCATTTCTCCTTGAAGATCAAGTGGGGAAGCAAAATGTTATTAGGGGAGGTTGTGGAGGTCTCGCTGGTGGAAGGAACTTGCAATGGCTGAGGTACGACACATCTGTGTTTGTGGGCATGTCGCTTCTGCTCTCTAAGGCTTGGTTTTCTCATGGGTTATATTGGAATCATAAAACTGTGAGTGAATCAAATGAGTGCATGTTTATGAGGAGTGCTTTGTATATAGCATCATGTGTAAAATAGAAATAGGGCCACCTTGCTCTGGTGTTCGTGATTCACTGTTACAGCCTTGACCCTACCCTACTGAAGTGAGTCAGTACCTGCTGTCACCAAAACTTGCAGGGAGCCACATTTTTGTTATCCGTTTCCCCTTTGGTCCTTGCTTGACAAACTCCATCATGGGAATTCAGGTCATCTGGAAAATTTCCAGTCAGCAGGGAGTGTTTTCCTATTGAGCTGTTCTGTAAGACTAGATCCAGCTGTCTGTCAATCAAACCTCAGGCACTTTTGACTCATCACATCAGAAATAAACAATATCATGCTTCTTTGGACTCAAATCTAGTGTCTTTAAAGTTGAAAAACATTTATTAACATGTACATGGGAAAGCACTCTGTGTTTGTGGACATAGATCCATATGACTGTCTGTGTTAATAGGTAAGACCAAAAAACCAAAATTCTCTGTCTAAACCTAAACAGAACAGAGAGCATAGAACATATCCATCAGATAATGTGATGGACATTATCATTTTGGTCTGCTTGTTTATTAGGCCAGAAATTCTGGATCTACTTGTTAAATGAGCAAAACATTATTGACCACTCATTATTATAAGTTTGACAGTTCATTAGAAAGCCAATAATGCTATCTTATAAAGAAGAACTGAGGCTTGTTTGTTATTCTCTAAACATTTCTGTGGATACACTAAATTTTTTCTAGGTAACATTGAAAATATATTATTTTGCTTGAACAATCTTCAGAGTATTATTGGCAGTTGCTCCTTAATGTGCAGACATAGGCATATACATCAGCCATTTCTGTTCCTTACCCCAATATACCCCACCTGAAGTCATTTTTGAAATATAGTAAGGATATAAACAAATAAAATTTAAAAATATATAACTCTATAGAAAAATATGCTTGAGACAACAGAGTGTTCACAAAACAAAAACTTACTTTTCATTGACTAGTAAACAGAAACCTATAAAATTTTTGTTTCCTTCGTTCCAAGTCAGTCCAATCTTCTGGAATTGGCTATGCACTTACTTTTAGTTTATAAATGTTGTTATTTTGTTCATTGTTATTTGTTTACCACTGGCACTTTGTTTCTTAGTTTGGAGAAGAGGAAGAGTTCCCCCTTAAACTCTCCTATTACCCAAGATATCAAGTGAATGTCATTTTGAGAAATAAAGAGGGAAGGGCAGAAAGTAGGGTTAACATTAACAGTTATTATATTGTTGGTCATTTTTGCTATTTTATGTTCATATCTAAAAGAGTATGTGAAGATCAAAACTTCTAAAACACCAGTCAGGGAGTTGGAGCTTAATCGACTGCCTCTTTGGGCCTGGCCCAGTGATAACGCCTGCCTGCAAAATATATATTCATAGTGAATGCACATAAACGTGGTGGTGGGAAGACCAGCCGTGAGCCAAGGGACCTGGCTTCCGGGTCCATCCCTGAGGATTCAGAAGTTTCTTGCTCGTGTAGACGTTAGCTTCTTATTTATAAATTGGAAGATTAATGTCAGTTTTTTCATACTTAAATATGTCAGTGTAATGTCACACAAAGCCCTGCCTATCAAACAGAGAAGGGGAGTGCCTTCCCAGTTGGAGGGCAGGAAGCAGACCTCAGCTTCCCCCTCACCTATTATTCTTTTTTCCCCAACATATCTCTGGAAAAAAATAAATAAAATAACTACCGGGTCCAAATATCTGCAAGGTGCCCTCAATCTTGCTGATATATTGTAGTTCCTCCGCTATAGTAAATAATGTGATGCACATTTTTGTACACAAAAAGCTTTTCTGAATTTGGAATATTTCCTTTGGGTAAATTCTTAGAAGTGGCACCATTGGGTAGAAGGTAGTTGAACCATGTTGTCATATTTCTCCAACAGAGTCTGAGAGAGCCAGCGTTTCCATTCTTGGGAGCCTGAGTTTTGGAAGCCGCCTTGTGATGGAATAGTGGACACTGGGCTCTCCTGGCAAACCAGAGACTTTGTGAGCCACATACAAAGCAGATGCTAGTGTGTCCTTAAAATCCCCTTTGCCTTTGAATAGACATATGTAGTCACTGATTAGGGAAAAATTCCCTCTGAAGAAAACCTTGTGTGCAAATACTTATTTTTAAAGAATGGCTGTGGTGCAATTTAAATAATCATTTCAATCTCATTTTTAGTTTTATTGGTTTGGACTTTGTATTCCATTGGGCTCATTATAAATAAAATGCTTAAGCATTTATTCCTGTATTTTTAGCAACAGAAAATTTGATGTTAAATTCACATGGTTGTACACAGTGCATAGTGATTTTTATTTTGTATTTTTATTTACATTTTACAAAAAAAACTTCCTAGCTCTCCCTGTTCAATTCTGATATATTTTATTAAATTGGAATAAAATATGTATCCTTGGAAATGTTAATTTCCAACATGGATTTATTTAACATATTAAATATTTAGTCATGGTGTTGAGGTTGAACAGAGGTTCCTGATAAATTTCACTTTTCTTTCTTTGATACAGATCATTCTACATTCTATGCACAAATACCAGCCGCGAGTCCACGTCATCCGTAAAGACTGTGGAGATGATCTTTCTCCCATCAAGCCTGTTCCCTCAGGGGAGGGAGTGAAGGCATTCTCCTTTCCAGAAACTGTCTTCACAACTGTCACTGCCTATCAGAATCAGCAGGTATTGTTCTCAGAATTGGTATCTTTCTAGACTTTTCATTGCAGGTATAAATAGGAAGTTAGCTGTCCTCACTATGTCTAAATATTATGAATTATCATAAAGGATTTGTCATATATGACATATAAAGAGAGAGAGCATGCATGTGCATGGGTGTATAGTAATAACAATTGTTTATCCATGATTCCCCAAGTAAGGCTACTCCAGTGAGGACTTCTTAAGACAAGAATATGTCTCATGACTGATAGTATAGGTTTACTTTCCATTTTGAGATATTGAATCATGATGTCATAATTAAAATTAGAAAGCATGTTTACTGCCTAGGAAACAGACATGTAAAGTACAAAAATGATGAATTGTATTATAGAGCATGGGATTTGGTAGCTCATCTTATTTTAAAACTACAGCCCATGAATTGTGAGAAATATTTCAGAAGCATTTATCCTGTATGGTCATTTTGGTATATATACAAAAAGGGCAATATCTTTCAAGATATGCTTTAACTGTGATAAAGGGTGATGTACATGCTCGTAGTCTGAGAGATCAGCAGTTGTGGAGTAACCCTTTCACAAAGTTATAAACACTTTGAGAAGTGAGTGAACTATTTCTTTTCTGTGTGAGTCAATATATGTATTTCTTTAAGGCTGTGTCTACATGTGTCAAGTAGGTGGAAAATTGAATTGGAGGCAAATATGTAATCTGTGCAACCGCAGCTAGTTTTCATAAGGAATGTATGGAGGTGGATGTGCTCTGTGGTAGATTTTTTTTTTTTTTTATTTCAGCAATCAGCAGAATTGTTTTAGGTAGGTCTTTACTTCTTGTTACAGTTATATACATCACAATTAAAAATATAAGTCTTCATAATCTCTCCATTATGGTTTCTGTTGTAAAGTGTGGGAGATCTGGATCCCATCCCCTGTGTTCTTTAGGGCTGAGCGGCTTAGCAGTTCCCATCTGTGTGGAGACGCCAGTCCCACCACTGAAACGGCTCTGTCCTCTCATGCGTGCATCGCCACTCTTTTATACAGACTTTTAGGAAGGAGCATGAAATAGAACCTTTAGAAGGTCCAGAGATAATTAGGAAGAGATAATTAGGGACAGAAAATGATTTGGGGGGGCAAAAAAGTAATGCATAATGAGAAAATAGCAGAGGTGCGTAGTTCCCTTTTTTTTTTTTTTTTGAGACAGAGTCTCACTTTGTTGTCCAGGCTAGAGTGAGTGCCGTGGCATCAGCCTAGCTCACAGCAACCTCAAACTCCTGGGCTCAAGCCATCCTACTTCCTCGGCCTCCCGAGTAGCTGGGACTACAGGCATGTGCCACCATGCCTGACTAATTTTTTTTTATATACATATCAGTTGACCAATTAATTTCTTTCTATTTATAGTAGAGACGGGGTCTTGCTCTTGCTCAGGCTGGTTTTGAACTCCTGACCTCGAGCAATCCGCCCGCCTCGGCCTCCCAGAGAGCTAGGATTACAGGCGTGAGCCACCGCGACCGGCCGTAGTTCCCTTTTAACAACCCAAATTCATCTTGTCTTTCTCTCTCATATACACATAAATTAACTGTCTTTTATGTGTATTTTCTCCCTACACTCTGTAAGTACAGTAAGTGTGATGCCCTGGGCTTTTGGCACATGTTGGTGACTAATGCCAGTTAGTGCACACTGATGAGTTGATTAACATGGCAAAAAAAATTAGAGGGGAAATTGATAAAGATAAAATGGAATCACATTCACTTTTAATTTCCTGGCTATTATTTTTAATAACTTCTGGAAAATTGGTAAGCAGACTCACCAAGTTGTTAAAGCATGGGCTCTGCAACCTAGGGTCCCAGCCCATTTCTACTGCTAGCAACCACCTGATCTTAGGAAAATTACTTAAGCCTCAGTTTAAAAGAAAACATGAAATTGGGATAATAGCTATGCATAAATTATTTTGATAAATTAGTATGCATAAAATGTAGCATACAGGCTATGCACTCAATAAATACAGTGATGTTAGTGTAAAAATAATGATAGTAATAATGATATATCTCAATTTAGATAAGGAATCATTATATAAATCTATATTCTTTAAATAGTATTTTAAATGAATATGTAAATTATTTGATGTTATTTAACTTCATTGAAATGAACAGAAAATTGAGCCATAATGATCTGTAGAGAAGAATTGCTTCAACTACAGAATGGCAGACATAGTGAATTAATTATCAACCCTTTCATTATATCATTTATATGTAGTTTTATCCACATCCTAAGACAGTATCATATGGAGCACATGTGTCTTAAGTGTTGCATGGCTGATTGGAGGATGGCTGAGAGCGTGCACAGGCAACATAGGGGCCTGCAGATGACTTTCCAAAGATGCCTTTCTTTGTCTTAGTGCTATCCAACAGTTTTGTCCTTAGCCAAGATGGTGCAATCAGAAGTATGTTCATTAACTTTGAAGAGTTCATTAAGCCAAGGAATTTAGAAAGCAAAGCAATGATGTGCTTCTTAGAAAATAGGCTGTAAATTCCTCTGGGCAAAGTAGAGAGACCTGGTAAGAAACAGATGGAATGTTATTTATTAGTGTTGAGTTCAGGATGGCATAACTAAAATAAAGAATTTTTTAATGGAGATGATTAGACCATTTGTAACAATCCTCTTCCCCAAAATGTTGATGTCTTAGTGGGCAAGAAGCTGATTGTGAGTCAAAAAATTAGAACTCTAGGTAAAAATAAAACATTGTCTATAGGAACCATTTCATTATCCATATGTATTCCCTAACATCATGTTGTATACCTTAAATATAACATAATAAAATTTATTTTAAAAAGCTAGAAAATAAAACACCATTTATTTCTACTACATGCAGTATGGGATTTAATATTATTAAAACCTTCAAGTAGTGGTTACCGCTGGTTAGACATTCACTGTAGTGCTCTGACCAGGTTAGGACTCCACAGATAAAAGACAAAAGAATAAAACTGTCAAATGAGAGCCTCAAGGAAAGTTAAAGGAGAGACAAAGAAAAACACAGAGGTAGAAAATTAAAGGAGTGTGTGTATTATTACCTAATTCTGAAGAAGAGAAGACTGCATAGCAGCTTAACGATATTCAAAAGTAAAAATAACTGTTAAACAGAAGTTGAATATTTGTTGTCCTACGTGACCTCTAAAGTGAGAGAAACAGGATTAAACCACATCCTAGAGTTAAAAGGAAGAACTTCAACTCAGAGAGGATTGTCAAACATACAACTAGTTATCAACAGATGATTTAGAATCTCCATCCCTAGGAATATTAGAAGTATAACAAACTTATCTATTACATTTATGCAGATTAGAAAGGAGTGGGGAAGTGTTTTTTTCACAGTAGGTGAATGTTCTAGATGATTTCTGAAATTTTCTTTTAGATTTACTGCTAGGATATTAAAATGCCTGGGGAATGGAAGAAAGGTAAACAATAGACTCCTCTAACAGTTAATTTAGTTCTGCAGTCATTTCTGTTTTTAAGAACCTTACTTGACATTTGATGTGATTTGTTTTTCTGCTCTGCAGATTACTCGCTTGAAGATAGATAGGAATCCATTCGCCAAAGGCTTCCGAGACTCTGGGCGTAACAGGTAGGTCTCAGTGAAGAACATTCTGGTTGTGATAAACATATTTGATTTTTGTATTGTGAATTTTTCGTTATAAAGTCAATGGATAAAATTACTGGCATGGTATTGAAATAATTTCTGGTGAGGATTTAAATTTGTTAATACTATTGGGCCTCAGAGGTAACTTATTTTTGGAATGTAATGATGTAGAGTGCCCTAAGGTGAACTCTCACGCACGATGCTGAGGTGAAGATGAAAGCTCTCAGGGTGTACACGGTGTATGGTTTTCTGAAGGCGCCTTGAGGAAACCTGCCCCAGCAGGCCCAGGGGCCTCCGTATTCCAAGTAAACATCCTTGGTGCCTCTACTATTGGTTTAGAATTACCTTAGTGATGACACAACTATCTATTATTTCTGTCTGTGGAGTATGTTGGGGTCTCTTGTTAAATCAGATTTCCAGCTGGAATATGAAACTGCTCCCCATTGCCAAGAGAGAGCTTATGTTCTTTAGTTTCCAGATTTGTCTTGGCTCCCCTGACAGCCACACACTTGTTTATTTTTTGTGTCATGTTTTATGGTGTTTATACTAAGTGGGCAAGCTACAATAATGAATTCCACTCTATTACTTTTATCAAAAAGCAGATCACCTAGTCGGTATGCCAAGAGTTTTTGAATTTATTGGTATGGTTCTATTCCAATACGGTTCAGTACAACATTTTCTAAAATAGTAGTAATAGAGAATAATAATAATAATAGACTAACATTCTCCAAATGCCTTTTCAGGGTAAGGCTTTGATTTCAATGTTTTCAGAAGCAGCCTGTTTTTAAAAAGAAGCATTTGAGAAATTTTTTTTACTTTTGAAATTATTCTAATACTCCTCAAAAACTTGGTATTACTAGGCTCTGTCTACATGCAGTCAAAATGACCCTAATTATTTTTAGAAACAATTTTACTTGAAAATTCAGAATGAGAACAATCCAGATTCTCAGTTCTTTCAGTTAACTAATTGGGCAAGGTAGATGATAGAGACATTTTCTCAAAATACACTCAAGTGCTTATAGAAACTTGTCTTTTTCATATGAAGTGGTGTCATTTAAACACCATGCAACATGAGAACTAAAATGCACTGAGGGTAGAGTAGCCTTCAACTTAGTGCAGGTGAGTCAGTGAGGCTGATTCATAGCAGGGCTTCCTTCTGAAATTCTTCACTCTATTGGAAGGTTGGCAAGTATTCTTAACACATAAAAATTGTGTGCTGTATTAAAATTATTTGATGTCTTCTTAGATGTCTATTTCAATATGGAGAAAAAAATTGTTTGGCTTTTGTTACATTAGCTCTTGTTAACCTTGCTTCTCAGAGGTGTTTCTAAAAATTGAATGCAAATTGAATCATACTTTAATAACCAGAGATGATCACTTACTAAGGTAACTGAAAGGAACCTTTGGGATAACTCCTATTCCACGTTGACAAATGCTTTGAAGGAATCATCTTGTGATTTTTTTTATAGCAAAATAGTATTTGTCCATTTAAGAGTCTCGAATTACTTTCAGGTTACTTTTTCTTAAGCAGAAAAGGAATTTATTAAAACTCACGTTTCAGGTGGGGCAGCACTCAGGCTTGGAGAATATACAACCAGGAGCTATGTCCAAGCTATCAATTGCTCTAGCAAAGACTTCACTGCTACTGACCTGGGGGTCAAACTGCTTATACCCTGTCAGTTCATTTTTGAAGCAAGAAATTAAAAAATATTTTTAAATGTATATTTGGAAAAATAATGATAGTGAATGAACTTTCTACAAGAAGTGAGATGATAGATGCATATGACAACTTTCCAGGAAGAATTCTAGATATGTCAGCATAATGAAAAGACATTTGGTTATTTAAATTTGGTCAGTGAAAAAAATCAGTGGCATTGGTGAAAATAAACTACCAGTCCTGTTATTTGGTATGGCGAGGTCAAAATGCTAGCTTTGGTATGGATTTTTGCATTTCTTTGGTGTTTTGAGAATAAGTAAGCATGGCATCCATGGTACTTGCTGCTATTTCTTCCCTGGCTCCAAACATTTAAACTTTTTAATAGACGCACAGAAGATAATGAATTATGTTTTAACATTTTCTAAATTATGTTAAAATTTTTAATTTTGCTCCAAGTGTCTAAACAATATCTTGGTACAGGTTATACTTGTTGAGCCTATACAAAACTTTCTTGGTAGTGAAATAAAGTTTCAACTTTTTTCCTCATTGAAATTATTTTTCTTATCATAGGTTATTTACTGCTCACTTTGGAATGCTAAATATCCATAAATCATTATTTTTCTTTTAAAAAGTCTAATTTGAACATTTTCCATTGATACATGCAACAGGTAGATATGGAGAAGAGATAATCAGTCAGCTTTAAGCATTTCTAATTTATGTAGTATTTTCCTTTTTTTTTTAAAAAAGAGCCTAGCTTATATATAAGACTTGGTGGAGGGTGGATTTTAAAAAATATATTAATAGAGAAGAAAGCTCATGGGAAAAAGTTAAATATATTTCTTTATTACCCCAGTTCTGTTGTGCTGTTATTACTGCTTTTTAAAACAAACTATTTTATCCCCCCCCATACCTGAAATAAATAAATTGAGCAGGACAAGAAATAAACATCGACTTGTGATTGTTTAAACTTTATAAAACAATTTGCTTTAATTAAAAATTATCCTTTTCTGGCTATTTATGGCTCTGCAGCCTATTTTATAGGAATCAGTAGCTTCAGCCCTTAAAAGCTCTCCTGCAAGACATTTGCTACGTGAGAGAGAATTTATGTGCTGAGAATAGTTTCATTCTTCAGTTAGGCCTTAGGTTTGACCCTATAAAATTTTTTACTCAGGAAGGTACAAAAATTTCTTCTCTTTAAATACTTCAGGAAAAACATAACCATTTTACTAAATAAACTTGGCCATTTGATAGCATAAATTAGGGTGGTGATAAAATGTGGAAATTGTTCAAAGGCATCTTGTATAAATTATCGCCTTGGCTACACTCCTGCAGGAGGTGCCTTTTATCTTTTCTTTAACTAGACGGGAAAAGTCTCCATTACTGAAGAAAATGAAGGCTTTTTTTAAAAAGTCCAGATTCAGCTAATAAATATTTTATAACTGTTTCCTGCAAAATATCTGAAATCCTTTCTGGAACTTGCAGTGTGAAACAGCAGCCTCAGAAAAAATGTCAATAGGTCCAGATCAGATCATTTGTAGATAAGTCACCTTTAGACTATCTCTAAAGCTTAGGGTTGTCCATTCATGATGATCAATAACTTCTCCCCAAGAATTTGGTTTACGGATTTGTATTTGCATAATAAAGTTTATATCGCTAAAGCAAATAATGTAGTAATGCACATCTCTATAGTTAATAAATTTCTAAGTCCAGTGGTTACATGTACATTATCTTGGTAAATTCCCCTCAAGACTGTTCCATAAGCACTTTGGTATCTTGAATATTTAAAACTACCATTACCAAAACTCATCTGTGTGGTAATAAAAAGCTGTGTCCTGGCATTCTTTTGCATTTAAAATAATCTTGTTTCTAGAAAGTCATAAACATTTCACATTGGTTTAAACTGAGAAGAGGGTAATAAGCTGAACAGCACCCAGGGTTCGTTTAGTCCTGCATTGTATACAAGCCACAGGCAACGTAGGGTTTGGGGACTTACCAGGCCTGCCAAACTGCCCAGGAATCAATATTTTATTGTACAGAAGATATTACTGAGTGATATGATCTTGGATTTGGCTTATAGTTTGGCCACACGTATGATGATGTCTGGTTTGGAAAAAAAATCACTTAGAATGAAACAACTTTAGAGCTAGGAGGGATTTCAGAGCTTTTGCAATCCCATCCTCACTTTGTGGGAAACTGAAGTCCACGGAGGTTAAGAAAGTGACTTAAGGTCAGACAGTGAGTTTTAGTGAGTTGCAGCCTCAGCCTAATTCTCCTGACCCCAATCTAGTGTCCTTACCACTAAATGATCCTCTGTCTGTGGCATGCTGCTTACGTCAGAAGTCAGATTCTGTTCTTCCCTCTCACTCAGGGCCAGGTAAAGCAGATGCAGGTCCCCTCTGTCCACTTTGGCAGCCCCACACTAGCACTTTTTGAGGCTGTGGACATCTCTTTAAAGTGCTCCCAGAGCACTCCTTGAACCTGCAACTTAAGGGATGGGTCAGGTCCACATGTAGTGTCATGAAGGATGTGTCCACGCATGCACATATGTGAATGCACATGCACTACCCATCCACATATGCACAGCTGTTTCCTGTCACTACAGAGGCATGCTCCTCTCCTCATAGAGTGAGGACAAAAATCAATAAATTAATGGAATTATAGCCTGAAACCCTACGGAAGCCTATTTTGTGTGTGAAACCTCGGAACAGAAGGACAAGTAGTGTCAGATAGTTTTATCTCTACACAGATCACTTACCACTGGTGTTTAGAGAGCTTTAAGTGACTTCCTATGGTGGTTTTCTCTAGTCTTGGTTCATAGTTCATGACTTGGAGTGCAGGGGATCCAGAGGAGGCAGCACCTTGAGTCAAGGTATTAAAGATATCCGACAATCACAAGAGATACCTGGGTATTACTGGACACCCCAGGAAGCAAGCATTTCCTACAGTGGAACTATAGGCTTTCTGGAAAACATAATGTTATCTAGATTAACAAATTGCTTTTGATCCCCTCAGATTAGCTGAGTTTTCCAAGAATATTAACAGGTGTCTTGTGTGGCTTCCATCCTTTCGTGTTCCTGATGACAGAATGGTAGCCCATCCCCAAAGCATTTCTTCCTACCTGTGGCTCCTAACCTGCCAGTGTAAGGGGTACTGTCAATACCAGTGCTGTTTGCCAAGATGATTATTACTGGTAGAATCTCCAGGTGCTACTGGAGATTACTTTTTACTCCAAAAGTAACTAGACTACTTTTGTCCACCCCAATCCTCACCCTTCCCTTTAGAATGGGTTTGGAAGCCCTGGTGGAGTCATATGCATTCTGGCGACCTTCACTGCGGACTCTCACCTTTGAAGATATCCCTGGAATTCCCAAGCAAGGTAACTCACAAGTCTCCTGAGTCATATAAACATCCAGTTCCGGCCTATAAGTTCAGGCACTGGAAGTGTACAAGTCATTATTTACACTTCCAGTGGCGACCTCATCACCAACACCCTCTTACTACAGAATCCATCTGTTCTTTCTATGTTATGGGGGTGGACCAGGAAAAATGGCTGTTGTGGTCCTAAGTTAAACCTTGGATATTTTAGGCTGTTTATTTCATGACCTTGACCTCATCCTTAAATCTTGTATTAAAATTAGAGGTAGAATCGTGGGCTCCAATGCCAGGTACACTTCCCAAGAAATTGCTGATGCTGGTCTCAGTCCACCCTTTCTTGGTGGCTGCTTTCTTCTCTTTCCTTCAGCAGTGTTGCCTCCGGGCAGGGTTCTCCTGTTGGGTTAAGGATGAGATGGTCAGGCACACTCAGGCAGACCTCCCTGGGCTCATCGCTGAACATTTCCCACCAGCCAGGGCTCCCTCAGAGGGAGCTGCACGGAAAGGAATGGTGCCTCCATTCTGGTCTGCTCAGTCGGTAGGACCTTCAGCTCACTCCTCACCATGAGCCTGCCCAGCTCCCTTTGAGAATTTAGCATGCTGGGTTTTAGGTAATTATCACTGGTTGGATTGGGCTTTTAGATTATTTTGAGAAGCCATATAAAACACCATTGCTAGAGCATTGAAGGTTTTACAGCCTGTCTAGGCCCTTGGAATTCTCCTCTCCACTTAGTTCTGTGAGGTTTGCAAAGATCAATCTGCCGGCAAATCCAGAAGGGGACAGTCAACCACCATCACTGTCACTGGTGGGACACGGGGTTAACCACCTCTCTAAGTTTCACAGGACTCTTTATTTGCTGGCCCTCTGCTCCTGTGTTAGCATGTGATGCAGCAGCCTGTTTTCTGGCTGGAAATGAGATTTTTGAAGCGCTACTCTAGGGCCTTACTACAATAGCCAAGATCTGCATGGTACAGTCCCTGATGCACACGAGCTTTCATTGAGAAGTCACAGATATATTTGAGGCAGTGTTTGTATCTTTGACCAGTTTGGTTCTTACCTTTGAGTGACTTTTTTTTCCTTACAAGAAATATATTGATACAGAGCAAGTTTTGCTAAAAGAGTAAAAAGGTGGATAGAAGAGACATGATGGTTACACTTTTGAAACAAAATAACAGTAAGATGAAATTTATGTTTTATGAAGTTGCTGGTAAAGTCAATATTCGTAATATTTACCATAGTAAATAAAACTTTGAGAAAGCTAATTGAGGCAGAAAAATGAAAATTCCAATTGATAGTGTCCTATTATCTTCTGTAAAAAAAAAAATATCCTGGGGAGA
Organism: Microcebus murinus; assembly: GCF_040939455.1. NCBI lineage: Eukaryota > Metazoa > Chordata > Mammalia > Primates > Cheirogaleidae > Microcebus > Microcebus murinus. Next base: position 69,797,111 of record NC_134108.1, read on the forward strand.
TAATTTGCCTTAAAAATATTGACAGAATCTGTATTTAAATTATTTCAATCCGAATGCAATTAGATTATGAATTCCTTGAAAGCTGAGACCATCTCCTTTTCCTCTTTATAGCATCCCCCAGCCCTGCCTTGCAACAAGCTTATTGCATGCTTATGTCTAGCTCATATTTACAAGATTGAAAGGAAAAGATGGCCATGGGGTCGTTCTTTACATTTGAACTTCTTTTGTAGGCAATGCGAGTTCCTCCACCTTACTCCAAAGTTCTGGGAATGGCGTTCCCGCCACCCACCCTCACCTTTTGTCTGGCTCCTCTTGCTCCTCTCCAGCCTTCCATCTGGGGCCCAACACCAGCCAGCTGTGTAGCCTGGCTCCGGCTGACTATTCCGGCTGTGCCCGCTCGGGCCTCGCCCTCAACCGGTACAGCACGTCCTTGGCCGAGACCTACAACAGGCTCACCAACCAGACCGGCGAGACCTTCGCCCCGCCCAGGACTCCCTCCTACGTGGGCGTGAGCAGCAGCACGTCGGTGAACATGTCCATGGGTGGCACTGACGGGGACACCTTCAGCTGCCCGCAGACCAGCTTGTCCATGCAGATTTCGGGGATGTCCCCCCAGCTCCAGTATATCATGCCTTCACCCTCCAGCAACGCCTTTGCTACTAACCAGACCCATCAGGGTTCCTATAACACTTTCAGGTTACACAGCCCCTGTGCCTTGTACGGATATAACTTCTCCACCTCCCCTAAACTGGCTGCCAGTCCTGAGAAAATTGTTTCTTCCCAAGGAAGTTTCTTGGGGTCTTCGCCGAGTGGGACCATGACCGATCGGCAGATGTTGCCCCCCGTGGAAGGAGTGCACCTGCTTAGCAGTGGGGGTCAGCAGAGTTTCTTTGACTCTAGGACCCTAGGAAGCTTAACTCTGTCATCATCTCAAGTGTCTGCACATATGGTCTGATGAAGTCTTTAAGTTAAATTGCATTTGAATCTCTCCAATGTATTTTCTTTCTTCTTTTTCTTTTTTCTTTTTAAAAAGGCAATATGGAAAGCAACTATCTGTAGCTTGTAAAATGTACATATAATAGAAAATGAAGGCTCACTAAAGTTTTTTGACCTCATGGTGAGATTGTAATTATCTATGGTATAGATGGATACTGTATATACGCAGCATGTGGAATGTTGCAGCCTCTGTTTTTACCCCAGTTCCTCCTGTTGCACAGAGTTTTGGCATGCATGTGGTATGTTTAACCAAAGTTCTCAGACTCTTTTTAAAAACAAAATGGTAAACTTAAAACCTGGCAGCAATACTCACCAGACGAAGACTTATAACTTAATTTATCAGAAAAATGCTCTGAACAGTTTCATACTTGAGTGTTGATAACCAGCGGTGACCAGCAGATAGTCCTGGGATTTCTGTTATCCTTGGACACAGTGTGAGAACCTAGCATACAAAAGCCAGTTGAAATCTTAGTATTAGCTCTGAGGTATTTGTAATCATGAAGGATTAGCTTTTTTGTTCCTGCTGCTGCTTATTTACCACATATATTATGTGACCTTGGGTCTTTAAAAATGCATAACCCACAATAATTATTTCCTTAAGGAAGGTAGAGGAGAGGCTTGTGATTTTTTTTTATTATTATTTTCGTTTTCCATTGGGCATTTAAGAGGTACTTATTTATCTGCAGAGAATACATTTCCAGTATTTTGGATTTGTGACTCATTTTATTTAGTTTATCAAATAGGCCATTAAAGAATGTCCTATAAAGATTTTTAAATTCAGACTTTCACCAGGGAAGGAATATATTGTATGAATGGAGAGGCAAAAAGAAAATAAATCCACCTCAAATTCTTTAATTCCAATGAGAAATGTATATCTTTTTAAACCAAGAGGACTAATATTGTCACCTATCCCTTAGGTTTTTATATAGTTTGGTTTTTCATTTAAGATATTTTTTTCCATCCTGCTTTGAGCTTCTTGACCCATGCTGTATAAGTAAGGAAAAATGCATTCATGCTATTTATTTATGTCTTGTAACTCCTACGAATTGGAAACCTCCCCCCTCCTTAACCTTGTCCCTCTCTCTCAGTCGCTCCCCAAACAGCTAGGTCCTAGCCTTTATGGTGTTAAATAACTCTACAAGGAATTTCAAGAGGTTGTCTCTAGCTATCTGTCTTCTGAGAAGTGTAGTGCAAAGGCCAAAGCCCATTACTCTATAAAGGCCCTCTCGGAGTACTGAGGAGGAAGATACTAATTATGATAAAAGAACTATAAAACTTTTAACCTCAACAGCATTTTTAACCTTGGAACTGGAGAAATGAAGACAGTAGTGTGTTGTTTTTTTTTTTAAATCTCTAAAGTAAGGTATGCATGGTTGAAGAGTTAAAAACAAGTAACTTTGGTAGCACATTACGAGATAAATAGAAAAGACTAAAAATACATTGATGAGGAGCATTACTGTCCTGATGAGAAAGTAAAATGATGTATCTGCACATTGACTCATTACATTTTATATATTTGTCAAGCAAAAAGAAACGTGATTTCCTTTCTTTGCTAAACAGAATTGTTTTAACTCATTCCTAATTTATGTGGGGGAAGGGTATAGCTCCTGATCTGCTTCTTTATTTTAAAACTGCACAACTGTTAGAAATTAGGGGGATATACTGTTTGAACAGAATTTGCACAGGATGTGATTCTGTTTAGTAGATACTGACAAATTTCCTCCTGGATTCTGTAGCAGTTCATCAAATTAATACTGATTTTTACATTTAATTAACAGGAAGGGAAATGAAATATTTGCAATAGGTGTATCTATGAAAGATGGTTGAGTATGGTATTAATAGCCTAATGAAGATTTGGGAAAAGGCTTTGAGAACGAGTGCTTGGTATAATTCAAGGGGAACAGAGAGTTTTCCATCTTGAGAAAGCATGGAAAGTAATGCTCTATACCTTAGGTATTAATAAGAAGAGTGTTTCACTTTTTGCTTTTGGTAATTTGAGATGACATCTATATGCGTAGAATGTTTTATTAATCTTTTTTTGGTAAAATTTAGCAATATTGTACAAATGCTGTTTCCTTTAGGTTTTACTGTAAATAGTAATCACCATGTCACTTCAAAGACTAGCCTTTTATTGTTGTATTAAATGACATGCATACATTGATAATTATAATTATATATCTGTATTTTATTAAAAAATGCTTAAGAAATTATATTAAAGTGTGTTATTAAACCTTTTTATGATTTTGGAGGATAATCATTTTAAGTGTCCATAAATATTGTTCCATGAATTGGCACACACATGCATACCCCAAACACAAATTCTGTAGCTCTCAATTACAAGGCAGGTTGAAACGGGCCTGCTGTTCATTTTTCATGTGTTAAAATATAATTTCTTGGTGTGTTGACCATGTCATTGAAGGTGAAGGCCCTGACAAATGTTGAACACATGAAAATTTGAATGTGCAAGGAAGAGGGCAAGTGGTATGTTTTGTTTTAAGTCCAAGGGAGAAAGGCAAGGATACAAGAATGAGCTGCTTGCACCACTGACCAGTGATGACAGATGACTTCTATGCCCCTTGACTAGTAAACATTCCAAGGGACATCGTGCTGGGGTGAGGTTGCTGCTATCAAGACCAGTCACATTTTGAAAATTAACACTTGCTTCCATACAAGCTCCCTCCCAGAGGTCAACAGCTTTTCACAAGTGGAGCACCCAGTTGCTGACCCTTGATTTCTGGAATGTAGGGGGTCAGGAGACCTCGGTGGCCCCCAGAGGAGGTTGGGGGCACAGTGTATCCTATATAGGGAAGGATCGCACTCACTCTTTACATTAGTTAGCAAAATTTTGAGCAAAAGGAACCTCACTTTTAAAATGTAAATAGCTCTTCATCACCCCCCAGATACAAACCCACCGGAAACTCACACCTTAAGTGTGCAATCAATAAACAGCTTTGGAGATAGCTGAAGGTTTGCTTAGGAGAAAAAAGTAATTTTTGTAACAGGGCAATTCTAGGAAGATTTGGGCAGGACTGGGGAGGTACCAGGAGACATATCCCTAACTAAACTGCAGAGTCCCATGAAGTCCTGGTGCAGAACCATTAAAAATAATCATGTCATAGACTTTTTTCAGGAGCAGTGTAGAGTTGGTGGATGCTATGCTTATGCTCTCTCTAATTAGGTTTGTAAAGAATCCTTCAAGTGTAACACAGTATTGGATTTCCCTGTGGGGAATTTATTGGGTCATCTACATGAAGGTATTCCTAAGCTTTCCATTGGGAATTATAATTTTATTAAGTTGTTACCATGTTGTATTTTAATTGCATTGTTCATCCTTTCTGAAAATAAGTTCTCAGATAAGTTGAGAGTGAGGTTGACTATGTGAGCAGTTAAGTAGACATACAGCACATCATTCTAGAAACTGAAAGCTTAAAAATTAACATCAGTGATAGAAATGAGCAAATAATATATATTCAAGTATAGAAACATTCAATAGATGTATAAACTTAGTATCCCTCTCTATTATGATAGGTTTTAAAATTATTTTTATGGAATTTTGGTTTGGTTAGAATATCATTACCTTGAGAATTAGGGAACTTGGTTTCAAACTATGGATTTCTCAATCATGATGTTGGGCAAAAACTTAACAATTTTAGGTCTCAGTTTTCTCATGTGTGAAACAAGTGGCTAGAATGAGAATTGTTACTATTCCTTTTAGTTTCAAATTCACATGATCCTAGTATGTAAATATTAGCTTAATATTAGGAAACTAGTTTTATAAAACTAATATCTTTTGGAATGTATGTCTATTTATTTTTAGATGTATATACAGTTTCTATATCTTTACGAGGAACATGACACTACCAGGATTATTTTCAATTTGTTGATTATATAGAGTTTATCTTTTAAATGGAACTACTCTTTAGTTATATAGGACAAATTTTAGTATTTTAATATTTGAAAGGTAATGTATTTGATACTTTATAGTGCATATTAAAATATATTAATAAAATTTTCTTTTCATGATGCTCTTAATTGCTTGGCATAAAATTATTTTGGAATATTAATGACAATCTAATATTAATCTAATATCTAGAGATCATTCCAAATCCATTCAAACATTTAAATCTTCAAGAAAACCCTTGAAGTTGTCTTTTTGAAGGGTTTTATTCATGCTGAGACTCAGACACATAAAATAATATGAAGTAGTTTATTACTCTGCACTTCTCTGAGTTTATACAAAGCTGGATCAACACGCACATCCTATGTCTATGTTTTAAATCATATTAATCAGGTCACTAAAATAACTTAATAAAGTCAAGACATTTTTCTAAATAACTATATTGAGCTATAATTCACGAACCATATAAATCACTTATTTGAAGTGAACAATTCAATGGTTTTTAATATATTCACAGTTGTGCAACCATCACCACAATCAATTTCAGAACATTTTAATCAGCCTGCAAAAAACTCCATGCCCATTAATTGTCACCCTCCTTTTCCCTCCATTCCTTCTTTACCCCCCAAGTCCTAGGCAACCACTAATCTACTTTCTCTCTGTAGATTTCCCTAGCCTGGACATCTCATGAAATGGAATCATACAGTATGTGGTCCTTTGTGATAGGGTTCTTCCCTGCTTACCAGGGATGTGTGAGGGCCCTGGTTTCCCCACATCCTCACCAATTGTCATTATCAGTCTTTTTGATTATTGCCAACCTAGTGGCCATGAAGTGATGTCTCAGTGTGGTTTTGATTTGCATTTCCCTGATTATTAATTATGTGAGCATCTTTTCCTGTGCTTTAGTGGCCAATTGTATTGATTGATTGATTGATTGATTGAGACAGAGTCTCACTTTGTTGCCCAGACTAGAATGAGCCGTGGCGTCAGCCTAGCTCACAGCAACCTGAATCTCCTAGGCTCAAGCAATCCTACTGCCTCAGCCTCCCGGGTAGCTGGGACTACAGGCATGCGCCACCATGCCCGGCTAATTTTTTCCATATATATTAGCCAATTAATTTCTTTCTATTTATAGTAGAGATGGGGTCTCACTCTTGCTCAGGCTGGTTTCGAACTCCTGCTTTCGAGCAATCCGCTCGCCTTGGCCTCCCAGAGTGCTAGGATTACAGGGCCAATTGTATTTAATGGCAAATTGTATTATGTATTAATGTATCTACTTTGGAGAAATGTTTATTCAGCTCCTTTGCCCATTTTTTTTTTTTTTTTTTTTTTTTTTTTTTTTTTTTGAGACAGAGTCTCGCTTTGTTGTCCAGGCTAGAGTGAGTGCCGTGGCGTCAGCCTAGCTCACAGCAACCTCAAACTCCTGGGCTCGAGCGATCCTTCTGCCTCAGCCTCCCGAGTAGCTGGGACTACAGGCATGAGCCACCATGCCCGGCTAATTTTTTTATATATAAATCAGTTGGCCAATTAATTTATTTCTATTTATAGTAGAGACGGGGTCTCGCTCTTGCTCAGGCTGGTTTTGAACTCCTGACCTTGAGCAATCCGCCCGCCTCGGCCTCCCAAGAGCTAGGATTACAGGCGTGAGCCACCGCGCCCGGCCTGCCCATTTTTTTAATAGGTTGTTTTTTTTTTATTACTGAGGTATATGTATTCTTTATATATTCTAGATACACATCTCTTATCAGATATATTATTTGCAAATATTTTCTCCCATTCTGAGGGCTATCTTAGCCATCTTGATGGTGTCTCACAGCACAAAAGGTTTTAATTTTGAGAAAGTCCAATTTAATTTTTCTTTTGTTCCTTATGCTTTTGGTATGAGGGCCAAGGCATTTTGATGAACTCTTTTAATCTAACTTTTTACATTCTTACTACTAGTAGTAGTAGTAACAGAAGTGCAACTTTAAAGTGCTTTTCAGATGTATAAATTTAATAGTACTTGATAAAATACTCTTCCTCCCAACACACCTGAAGTGTTCTTGGGGAAATAAATTATTCCTTCAGGGTCTTAAAGGGAAGATAAAAGTATCCCAAAGCATCCTGAACTTTTTATTACCACAGAAAATGGTTGGCACTTTAAATATTTATTCAATCAGTAAATATTTATTATTGACTATCGACTATTTCTTTGGCATCGTTTTAGACATTTGGGATACAGCTGTGAACAACACTGTTGGTGTCTCCAAATGCCTTATAAAAGCTGAAATGCTGGTTTGCTGGAGAAGAAACCTTCATATTGCAATATATCACAGTTGGCAGGAAAAAAAGTGTTGCCTCTTGGCTTTTCTATGAGTTGGTGCCCTCACCCTTACTACTACGATGTTACATATCCCAGATGGTCACTGCAAAATGCTTGCTCCTATGCCAAGGTACAACAGGGATGCATTATCGCCTTAACTCTGAGTTTGTTCTGTGGTTTTCTTTGGAAACCCTAGCATCATTTAAAATTCATTTTCTTTCAATTTGGCTCTGTTTGCAGAACTGTAATAAGATATTTCTCTATTAATAGCAAGAAAGGAAAACCATGCTTGTTTAGGGTTTTGGAGAACTGCACATTTTTCTTAAAGGTATTTGGTGAAATGGATTGCAGAGATTTGCAGATTATTTTTTCTTAATTTGCCTAATGAATTTCAAGGGAAAATTTGTTGAACCATATGTTTTTCAAACAAAAATAGAAGCTGTCACTCAAGAACAATAGAGAATCTCAAAAGGCACTTCTACCAAGTAACATTACACAGCCCTAATAGTCCCTGGCTTTGGTAAAGTTGGCTCAGGATGAATGAACATCATGGTGGACTCCTTGTAGCATCTGCTCATTTTGTTTTTCTAAGTTCAATGACCTTGGTGTATGAGGAAGAGAAGAACTAGAAATTGTACACATGTCAATGTTTGCTGTCTACTCAGTTTTACTTTGAGGATATTGAGAGGGTGAGGAGACAAAACATAAAATTTATAACTAGAAGTCTCTTAGAGATGGAGTAGGAGAGAGAGGTGTGTAGGGACATATGTGACCTCCAGAGGTAGCCACTGTGACCCATCTGCAAGCTTCAGAGAATGTTTAGCAACTTCAGTGACAGTCCCCTTGGCAGTCGCCATCAAGCATTTCCAAGCTTCCTTGTCTTTCTTCACACTTTTCCCTCAGTCTGAATGTCCTTCCCCACAGGAAGGACATTTTCAAAGGACTTAATCATTTTCAAAGGACTTAATCAAGGACTTCTTTCCTCAGTGAAGACTTTCCCAGTTTTCATCCCTCCCATCTACCTTTCCCCAGGAGAAATAAACTCTCCCTCTAAAATGTTGCCACCGCACTCAGTGTACACTTCTCTTGAGGAATACACCTCAATGTGTGCTTCTCATGGAGGCCACCCAGCCCGGTTATAATGGGAGTCCACAAGGGAGGGAGCTCATTTTTTTGCCACAGGACCTAACAAAGATAAAGTGATTAATACAGTAGTGAATACATAAATAAATGTGAATTAAATGAATAAACCAATGAATTTTGTAGGCCTAGAATTAAACCTCAAATGTGGGAGATCTGGAGGTGTTGCTTGGTGAGTTGCTCATTCACCATATCAGAAGAGGCACAGAGGACTGTAGTTTCTTCAGAAAAAGATAGGAAAGGCTTCTTTCTTTTTCTCTCCTTCCCCCTCAACCCCCATCCCCGTTTGGGCAGAGTCTTATAAACAGAGGATTATGGCTGGCACCTAAATAAGATGCTCTCCCAAAACTGTATGAATTTTATCATCAATATTTTCCAAAGCCATTAGGATGTTATGTGAATCCAAAAGCAAACTCCTAAGGAAAGAAGATATTATATACAACTTGCAGATCATTCCATCTTGGGAGCTTCCGCTGGCTAAACTGTAGTTTCAGGAACGACTGTTTCTGTTGCAGGCAACCCCTAGAGTCTAATCTAGGAATAACAGTATGAAAGTGAGGCTTTTTACATCCTAGGGCATCCTGCTAGCCACAGATGTGTTGATTGCGGTGAGACAGAGTGAAAGAAAAGCCCAGGTTTCACGAAAGATGGGTATGTTGGACCCTGGTGGTTATGGGCTCAAGAGTTTCTGAAGGGGGTTGCTGTGTTAGGTTACTAACGTGGTTACGTCTAGATTATTAGTTGTACATCCGTGCAAGTGAACTGATATTGCAATGAATATCATTTCATCTGGGAAAAAGTGCTTGCTTTCTGAAATATAATAATAAAATTATAGAAGAAGACCTAGAGATATCTCTAGTCCCCATAGATTAAGGGTGCTCTGTCAGGCAAAATTTTTTTCTCTCTCGGTAAGAATCCAAGACACTTTGGAGAAAAACTTTGCTCTGAAATAAACCATGTGGGTGGCATATTAGGGTGAGCCCCTACACGGAGTGAGGCACTGCGTACTGGGGCATGTGTGCTCCTTCTTGCTGTCTGCCTCATTCCTTTTTCTCTGGAGCATATGGGAGTACTGTCGCTTGGTTTTTCCTCAGATTCTGGAGCTAAGAGCCACCCAAGAGGTTGGGGGTGAAATAGGCATAGAGTAGGGGCAGGAGGTGTCGAGACCGCAGGAGGACTTCCTGAGTTCCCCATCCTGGCTTTTACCACAGCTCTGCTTTGAGAGTACCGGGTGTCTGCCCAGATTAATAAAACTATACTTTGTTTCTAATTTTTTTTTCTGTTTTCCATGTGTGCAATCTGTCCTAACTTCATGGGGAGGGGCATGAGTGACACCCTGAGCCCCTAACCACGTGTGTTTGCTTGTTTACTCCACGTTCAGTCATTCATCCATCCCTGCATTTAGCATTCACCGTGCACTTGCCACGTGCCAGATTCACTTGCTGCCCATGTGGTGATGAGCATGAAAAAGCTGTTCTTCTGGGAGATTTCAGAGCCTCATCAGTGGATCACATGTGCAAACACATAATCATGACAGAATGCGGTAAGTGTTAAAAGAAAAATGTAGTAGTCCCTTTTCTGATGCCTTTAACTGAATACCTGAAACTGGGGAATTTATAAAGAAAAGGAATTTATTTCTTACAGTTATGGAGGCTGAGAAGCCTTGGGGCCACATCTGATGAGAGCCTTCTTGCTGGTGGGTCTCTCTGAAGAGTTTTGAGGCAGTGCAAGGTATCATCATATGGTTAGGGGGACTGAGAATGCTAACATGCTAGCTCAGGTCTCTTTTCCTCTTCTTGTAAAGCCGCAGTTCCCCTCCCATAATAACCCATTAATCTATTAAAGCATGCATGGATAAATCCATTCACAGGGGTAGAACCCATGTTGGCGATTAAACGTCAACATGAGTTTCGGAGGGGACATTCAAACCATATAGCGAGAGACATGTACCACAAGCAGTGGGAAAATTGGAGTTTGTGACTAAGGTTATACGGGGGAGAGGGAGGGATCAAGGAGAGCTGTGAAGATGAGAAACCATTTGATAAAAGCCAGGGAAGTAGGTGGGAGTTGTGGGGGGGGGGCGGGGGTGAGTGTTCTAGAACAGTGATATACAATAGAACTTTCAGCAGAGATGTAAGTATTCTCCATCTGGACTGGCCAATCCAGTAGCCACTAGCGTACATGGCTATTGAGCACTTGAAATAAGACTATTCCATCTGAGGGTCTGCATTTTAAATTTTATTTAATAATAATTCAAATTTAAATTGAACTTTAGCCATATGTGGCTAGTGGCCACCATGTTGGCAGTGAAGCCCTCGAAACTCTGCAAAGCAGGAAGTAATGTGCATCCTAAGAGGAGTCTGGGTAATGCGCAGTGTGGGAATAGCCCTCTCAATGCATACTTTATTCATTGTGTGGAAGCTGCTTCTGGAAGGTTTCTATGACTAGCATGACTCTATGACTGTGGCAACTGACTAGTGCTGCTGTGTGACTCTGCCAGGCAACTCACTCTTGATGAATAAGTTTATTGAACACCTAAGCGTTCTTTTGTCAAATGGTTAGGCTCTTCACAGTCGCAGCAATGACCCAGGACTCATGTCATTTCCTGTTCATCAGGCAGAGGCCAAAAAGTTTACTTGGGGAGTTATGTATTGTGATCTCCTTTGGCAGGGTTTGTTTTGGGAGGAGCAGCTATTGATTTTGAACAGGGAAGACTATTCACCGTGTCTGTGATTGGCTTCCTGGCTGAAGAATGGTTGGAACCCCACTCCTTTCTCCTTGTCCCCTGCTCACTCTCTCGGTATTGCTCCCACTGTGGAACCCCTAGAGAAAAACTTGTCTGCTGTCATCTCATCCTCTTCCCCTGCCAAACCAGGCCAAAGCCCAGACAATCACTTACTGGTGAATGTGATTCTTTCACTTGCCTTACTCTCATTAAATGTATTAAGAAGACAATTATTCCCAGGGAAAGATGGAAAAAAAATTAATGCAGAGTTTTCCTCATAGAAAACAACTTAGAGTCTGCATAGCTTTTTATAGTACGTGCTACATACACATTCGCATACATTATTTTTTATTTAGTCTTTTTAACAATCCTGTGAGATGTTTTTATCCTTATAAATGAGGAAACCAAGACACACAGAAGTTAAAGACTTAACCACGATCATTTGGACTCTAAGGGACAAGCTGGGATGCAGCCTAAGTCTTCTAATGCCTAAATGGCATCTGACAACATGGAAGGAAGGAGATTAGGGCAATGATAATGATTAGGGAAATAATTCTGGCTGGGAGAGGAGAGTGAGAGAAGAACAGTGGAGGAGAGACAAAAGGGGAATAAGGTGCTCCTTGCTGCTTTCTTCTCTCTTGGTGGGGATCCAATCCTTATTTGCTCTGAGAGAAACTGTGTGGATGGCTGTTGACCCAGCAGCTGGCGCCATCTTAGGGGGGAAGTTCCCATCAGGGAAAACCTGGTGGGCAGGAACAATCAGCAAAGCATATCTGTCAACACAACTTCCCTTTCTCTTGCCACCTACTTCCATCCAGTGAACAGTACCCTACCGCAAATGGGCAGCTGAGGAATTCAGAGCTGGGGTGAAGCCAGTGGGAAAGTCGTAGTGATTTTTTAAATAGTTTATCATTAGGGATTGGAAAGGGGGAAATGAAACTGGCAGCTTTCCCTTTTATAATGTTAGCTCCCCTGGAGGTACATATATACAACTTCACAGCTATGGGAAATTATTACTAATATTTCTAAAATGAGGTCTTCAGAGAAAATTCTTTTTTCCAGACTTCTTTAAAAAGGGAACAAATAAATTTAGGTAAAAAAGATAAAGAGAAGAATAATATTAACTTATTTCTTGTAGGTAAATTTTATCACATTCCAAAGTTCACTGGTCTTGTAGCTAAATTGGCTCAAGGAATATCCCATTAGCTTGAAGTTTGAATCTTATGATTGTTGATATAATTGACTAATAATCTTATAACATGAATTGTGATCCTGAAGCTCTTTTACATATATTAGTTCCCCAAATCTAAACAAGGATGATATTATTTAGTATGATTTTATAAATTAGTGAATGACAAAATATAGGACTGACCTACCCAGGGCTATGCAGCTGGAAAGGAGCAAAATCAGGATTTAAACTCAAGTCCATCTGATCCCAGAATTGTTTTCACAATAATTGGTATGTTGCAAAACATAATGTTAGGCAACAGAAGAAAAAATAGATAAATTGGACTTCATCAAATTTAAAATCATTAGTGCATCAAAGGACACAATCAACAGAGTACAAAGGCAACCCACAGAATGGAAGAAAATATGTGCAAATTATATATATGATACAGATTTAATATTTAGATAATATAAAGAACTTCTAAAACTCAACAACAAGAAATGAACAATTCCATTAAAAAATGAACAAAAGCTTGAATAGACATTTCTGCAAAGACGATAAACAAATGGCCAATAAGCACATAAAAAGATGCTTAGCATCACTAATAATTAGGGAAATGCAGATCAAAATTATAATGAGATACTCATTAGAATGGCAACAAAACACCAACCCAGAAAATAAATGTTAGTGAGGATATAGAGAAATTAGAATCACTGTGTATTCCTGTTGGGAATGTTAAATGTTGCAGCCAGCATAGAAAACAATTCCTTAAAAAATTAAAAACAGAATTACCATATGATCTGGCAATTTCATTTCTTGGTATATATGCAAAAGAATTGAAAGCAGGGACTTGGACAGACATCTGTACACCCATGTTCACATAACATTATTCACAATAGGCAAAAAATGGAAGAGACCCAAGTGTCCATCAGTGGATAAATGAGTAAACAAAATGTGGTATCTGTGTCCATAGGTTCTGTATCTATGGATTCAACCAACCACACAGAAAATATTAAAAAAAAAAAAAGGAAAAGAAAAAGATGCTCTCATTTGTATTAGACATGCACAGACTATTTTCCTTGTCATTATTCCCTAAGCAATATAGTGTGGTTGAGAGCAGTGGCTCACGCCTGTAATCCCAGCACTTTGGGAGGCTAAAGCCAGAGGATTGCTTGAGGCCAGGAGTTCAAGATCAGCCTGGGCAACATAGTCTCTACAAAATATTTTTAAAAAATTAGCCAGGCATATTGATATGTGCCTGTAATCCTACTTACTGGGGAGGCTGAGGCAGGAGATTGCTTGAGCCCAGGAATTGGAGGCTGCAGTGAGCTATGATCTTGCCACTGCACTCCAGGCTCGGTGATAGAGTGACATCCTGTCTTAAAAAATTATAAATTCAGTGCAACAACTATTTACATAGCATCTACATACATTGTATTAGGTATTATAAGTAATCTAGAGATGATTTAAAGTATACAGGAAGATGTTTGTAAATTACATGCAAATACTACACTAGGCATCAAGGGACTTAACCATCTGTGGATTTTGTTATCAATGGAGGGTCCTGGAACCAATCCTCCAGGGATACCGAGGAACAATTGTACCTACCTTGAAATATTATTCAGCTTTAAAAAGGAATGAAATTCTGATACATTACATCGATAAACCATGAAAACATTATGCCAAGTGAAGTAAGTCAGACCTAAATGACAAATATTGTATGATTCCACTCTTTTCAATGCTGTATCTTAATGTAGGCTTCTTGAAGACATTTTATGTGGTAGTCAAACACAATCCTTGTTGTACCAACAGTGCAAAGAACCAAATGACAGTGATTAAAATCAGACCAGCATGCTGCCTGCCTTACAGGGGTTGTTAAGATGCCATCGACTCAAAGATGCATTCATGTTTGGAAGCTGTTTAAAGTATTAAAAATTACATGGCCTCAGACTTTTGAGATATGATACATTATAAATTATTTAAAATATTTTATCCAATAGTTATGGAAAGTCATATCTGGTTGAAAGGTCAGGGGAAACGCAGCTGACGTGGGATGTAATCTCAGTTTACTTGCTCCTTTCTCTAACCCTGCCTTGCCTATCAATCCTTCCAAGACTTATCTTTCCCAAGCAAGCAGCGGCTTTGCAGATGCACTACCTTCGAGGTGTTGTCAGGAACTTAAACCTGTTGTCCAGATTCTTGACTGAGCTCAGGGAGGGAAACACCTCCAGTATATGCAGAGCAGCTTTGCTCCATGATCTGTGGACACTTGGCAGAAGTGTTGATGACAGTTGCAAGAACGTGATGCACAGCAGTATTCTTCACAGCAGTTGAATCTGTGTCATCAGATCCCCAGAAACCATGATTAATAGCAGCACTTGAGTTTGTTCTCAAGTTGTATATTTGGCAGTGGTGAACTTTGATCTACGGTTTCACTTTCAAGAATCATTTTGACACAAACTTTTTCTGTAATCCTTCCATCTCACTAAGCTCCACACAAATACCATGTAGGGGCACATCTAATGCCATTTCTATAAGCTATGTGTTTATTATTACACCATTTAAAACACTTTTAAAAATGTTTGGAACTCAATTTATTTATTATAACATATTTGCATGCCAAATTGTGCTGACCAAAAACGTGAATTTCAGATCATGTAGACATAAGTGAATGAATGAACAAATGAATAAAAGTATAACTTCAATACCCCTCTTCTGGATTACTGAAGGGACAGAAGGGGTGTGGTGTCCAGATATTGAATAGTCAATGTCATACAGAAGAATTCCATCACCTGGAAGTGGCCAGCACAGGATTTCTCAAGGTCAGTTTTGATTAGGAACATGGAATGGAAAATTAACCCTATGGGGAATTATGAGTCCATGATTTATTCTCAGGTAAGATTATTTTCCTTTCACATAGTAACTGGGCTAAATTAGTATTTTCTCATGTTTTCCCCTTCTATTCTTCGCCCTCTACATTTCAATATAGAAAATACTTTTTCTATTTTCTTTATAATTTTCTTTCTAAAGTATTGCTGCCCAGTAGAAACATAAAATGAGCCACATATGTAATTTAAAATTTTCTAGTGGCTGCATTAAAAAAGAAACAGGTGAAATTAATTTTAATAATTTAGTTAACCCAATGCATCCTAAATGTTATTATTTTACCATGTCATTATAATATAAGACTTATTTATGTTGGGTTTTACATTCCTTTCTTTTTTTTTTTTTTAGTACTCAGTCTTTGAACTCCAGTGTCTGGAGTTCTCAATATAACAGCATATCTCAATTTGGATGCAGAATTTCCAACGTAGCCCTTCCAAAACAATAAAGTTGCTTGTAATAGAAAAATATATTATGTCGTTTCTGTTTTAAAATTTAGACTTAAATTAATTAATATTGAGTAACATTAAAAATCTGGTTCTGCATTTACATTAGCGACATTTCAAGTGCTCAATAACCACATGTGTCTAGTGGCTACCATACTGGACAGCATAGTTCTCAAGAATCAATGAGAGAAATAGTTCCTATGATTTAGGAACTTAATTTCATTCTATTAAACACTTACTGTAGCATATGTAGTCTTACTCCTGGATTATTGGAAAAATGAGAAGTATGAGCATTGAGATGCCTAGGGCCTATGTGGTACTGGAAACTAAAAGAGCATATTTCCTTTAGAAAGTAAGGACTGAAAAGAGAAGCCCAATAGAGATGTAACACAGGATCATTGGGAGTGATTTAAAAGTAGTAGACAATATTTTGAGCCTTTAGCTTTATGTTAACAATATAAATGTAAGACCCTTGAATTTGCAGAATAGGATTGACACACAATAGGTGTTTAGTAAATGTTAGCATCTTTGACTTTTTTCCCTTGTATCCATCATAGTAGCCATATAGTAGTTAATCAGTAAAAGGGGGAAAAAAGAGTATTTATCCTTATAGATGGTAATGGTTGTGACTCAGGGTGGGTTTTCATATAAAGATAACTTTTAGATGATTGTTGAAGAAAAGAGGAAATTCTTTCATACTCTATGAAAACAATTATTGTTTATGATAAGCATTAAGTATACCTGGGTGTGCTAGAGTGATATGTATTTTGGAAAGAAGACATAGTTGGCATTGGGTTTTGATTTATTTGCTGCTATATTATGACAGAAAGTGTTGGGGTGTCAGAGTGGAGCAGGTGGTGTGGAAGCAAGTGAAATTTCTTAGAAAAACGAAGGAACTTGTGGGCTGGCCAGCGGGAAAGCCCAGAGTGTGGCTGGTCCTCTGTTGCTTGGTCCCTGGAGAATAGAGGTTTATTCCCAGGCTGAGTCTCCTCGGGATGGCCTGTCTTCGGTTTCTCCCTCTGCCACATGGTTTTAGATGCAATCCAGGCTTTCCAAGAGGGCACCATGCCAAGGTTTCTAGGCTGGAGGACAAGATAGCAACTTTTGATGGAAATACGCCTGGCCTGCGTGATGCAGTGATTTAATTAATGATGTTCAAAGCACTAAACTACCATCAGCTGTAACAGTTACAGGAACTGAGACTCCATGAAGAGCATTGAAGTAATGGAAATCCAATAAAAAGTAACGTCGAGTTGGCTTAGATAAGGGGAAAAAGGGAGATATCAAAGAGGAGGCTGGACATCTTGTCTGTGCTGCTGACCCATCATAAACTTCAAGAAAGATCTGCTGGGCCCCAACACCATCCATCTTTCATCCTGAAGTGAAAATAGATTGGATAAAGAGGATTATCACTGTGGCTTCTAGAGACTATGATCTGTTTCTGCTGTTACTGAGTTTATAAAACCAAAAAAAGTAGTGTGCTGTTCCCAAAGTGACTCATTTATGGGCTTCCACATTGGGATGATTCTGTAAGTTCTCGAATCATGTGAATCTAAAATGTGCTACCAGGACGAGTGTCACTTTAGAGATTGGATCAAATGCAGTATCTTGTGAAGATTAGGATCACATCAAAGTTATTTTTTAGTTCCTTTTGATCTGTTGGCATATTTGGTTTTTTAAAATTCCTGCTTTGAATTTTAGTCATTGACATTATGGAAAACAATATTTTTTTTCTTAAATTCTTTGGAATTTGGTCTTTCATGTTAGCTCTTTTATAGGAAAGTCTCTGTTTTCCCAAATAAACAGCTGGGGGTTTCTTGTCAGTCTACTTCTTTTCTATCAAGAAATGAGGGGTATGCCTTTTCAGACACCAGTAAGCATCTGTGACTTAAAGTGAGGGAAGGCAAAGAGCTGGAGGGTTTCCCTTTCTCCTCCTTCTTGCTGGGTTAGGCCATTCCTGCTCCTACACTCCTCTGTAAATCTTAGCTGAGGTTGTGAGTTGACTAAGGGCTCCACTAAAGGCTCTCATACATGTGCCACTATGGGCTTTGGGAAAAGAGGGTAGAGAGAGTTTTAATAATGCTTTGTAGGCCGGGTGTGGTGGCTCACGCCTGTAATCCTAGCTCTCTGGGAAGCCTAGGCGGGCAGATCGCTCAAGGTCAGGAGTTCGAAACCAGCCTGAGCAAGAGTGAGACCCCGTCTCTACTATAAATAGAAAGAAATTAATTAGTCAACTAATGTATATAGAAACAATTAGCCAGGCATGGTGGCACATGCCTATAGTCTCAGCTACTCGGGAGGCTGAGGCAGGAGGATTGCTTGAGCCCAGAAGTTTGAAGTTGCTGTGAGCTAGGCTGACACCATGGCATTCTAGCCACGGCAACAGAGTGAGACTCTGTCTCAGAAAAAGAAAAATAATGCTTTCTATGTGCCCAGTAAAATTCTAAATGCATCACATGCATTAGTACATTTGCTCCAAACAATGAGCCTGTAATAGATGCTGTTACTATTATCCCCATCTTACAGACATGCACACTGAGTAACAGAGATTAAATAATGTGCCCAAGGTCTCAGAGACTGTAAGTATCAACGTCAAGATTTGACCCAAAGGTTCTGGCTCTAGAGACCATACTTTTCATCACTGTCCTGCCACCTGAGCTATGTCATGCAACTTCAAAGTTTCCAAAGAACCTTATAAATGCTTTCCAAAGCATCTCAGTAGTAAGTGAGGCTTATGAAATTAGTGGGCTGCAAGGCTAGGATTAAGGCCCGGGTCTTCTCTCTGTCCAGGGCTCTGTCTACTATATGTCACACACACTGTAGTTTCACAATAATATGTGTTGAATAAATGAATAATCTGGAAAGAGGAAAGGGAAAAAGTGTTTCTGAACACTGTGATACTGCAATACTGAGCATAGATACGGGGATACTGGGAATGGATATTCTTAATTCTCAGTTGTAGGACAATCTCCTTACCCCTTCACAACACACACACACACACACACACACACACACACACATACACACACACACATACACTATTTAGTTTCCAACTGGCATACCATCCAAAATCAACTGATCAGTGTGTCAAGTTCTTTCACAAATCCATCCTCTGAGAGTTTCTTGCTGAGAAATAAAAAGTGCAATAATTTTCCCTTTTTGGTGAGAGATATTTCTTATTTTACACCTTCTGCAGGGATTGCCTGCCCAGACCCCGGCACACACCCACAGAGCGCACACAGGATGACTGTCCAAGATTGTCCCCTGGATTTCCCCAGCTGGGTGGGGCCCTCCACAGCGACCGAGGACAAAACCTGCGAGCCAAAGCACATGAGCTCTTGAATGTGGCCTGTTTCTTTCCCCGCGGCTCTGCAAAATCAAAGTTCGAGGCACCACAGGAGCTCTCTTAAAATGTCCTGGCTGGGTTGCTGCAGCCCAGATGTTGTCCCAGTCGCTGCGCGGCGAGCCCCGGCAGTCAGTCGCACCACTCGAGCCGCTCCTCTGCAGACCCGCTCGCCCCCGTTGGCACCGCTCCGTGGATGTTACAGATGCCACAACTCATTTCTTTGAAGTCAGTGTGTTTTTTAAAAAAACACCCTTTTCGACAGAGTTGGCCCAACTTCTCGTTACATAAGCTGATCTGTTGGAACATCTGTCACCATTGTGGCTTCGGCCTCCATCCTCCGCTGAAGTATAATGAGTTGACATTAATAAATAATGAGGCAGTGGTGAGTTTAGCACACATATTACGAGGCATTGAGGCTCAAGTGGCAGACTTTCTTTCATCTTTCAGGAAGACCAAAAGCCTAGATTAAGTAAACAAGGGAAACGTGGCTAGGCCCAAGATGAAAACTTCCAACTGTTGCTGGCTTAAGAAAAAATTATAATATGCCTCCCATAATTGACAGCCTCTTAATAATACAGATTGACACAAGGTTAATGGGAATGGCTAGGGATCCATAGATGGAGACATATTAACACGGTATAATTTCCATTCTACACCCCCTTGGTTACTACTTCTCTAAATGCCCTTTTCTGTCCAGAGAAAGTATTTTCTTAGCAGAAATAACTATTGTAATTCAATCTCATGTTGACCTCTACTAAAGAACAATGCCATAGTGGTATGATGCACTTAGGTAATACCAACATATCTCATTGAATGATGTCACTTCCTTGGTCACAAACGCATTGGTGCTGTGAATGTTCGATTGCTCATAATTCTTCTGGGGTTGGGGGTCGTTCTGTATACCTGCTATGTGAATTCCTTTGGGCATGGGTTAGTGAATGCCCTTTGTGCAAATAGAAGAGGGGGCAAACTGGTTATTCTCTAGTGTGAAATCCAGTGCTTCTGTAATTCAAATATAATTCCATTTATTCATGGCCAAAGACAATCTAAAATCAAGGCAAACACACATAGTCAGGAAAATGGCAAACAGACTGTGGTTACAGGCTTTATTCTTTAGCATGTGTGCACACACACATACACACCTGTTTGCACCCTGTTAGCCTGTACTATGTGCCCCGATTCTGCCTGTCTTTTGCGTCATGATAGCTCTCTAAAGCCAGGGACAGTACCTGTCTGGTTTAGCTCATACAGCTCCAACTTTCTGTCATGCATGTGGATGTTTAATAAATACTTAACGGCAATGGAAACAGTGCTGTGAGGACGGCTGCTATCATTCCCATTCAGAAATGAACGAATGGACGGAGAGAGATGAATTGCCTGGTGCCAATACTAAAAATCAGTCGCAAAGTATAACTTGGAAGGCTGAGTCCCTGGACTGTGCCTGGGTTTCTTCAGATTTGGGCATGGATCACTGTGGTGTTGGCTTGCTAAAATTAAAACAAAAACACAGACCTCTGGGTGCTTACATTTTAAAGTGAAGATAGTCCGGATGCCAAAAATAAGAGTACCTAAAAGCAAGAACACAGCCCAAATCCCTGGGCACTGGTGACAAAGTGGAAGAAAGACAGGAATTTTCTCTGCTGGTGCAAAGCCCAGGAGTTCCTTTAAAAAATGCTTACCCCACAGCTCAATGTGGTTATGAAAAACCTCCATTTTGTTCTCCAGCCAGCATTCAGCATCATCTACCAGTCACAGTTCTTAGACATAAGAGTGTGACTCACTACAGGCTTGCAGGCAGGATCACAAAGACAATTGCTCCCATCCCTCCTCACCCCCTAGACTTGACCTATCTGAAAGCAATTGACATATTTGCATGTCTATATATTGCAAGTATAAATGACAGCTTGTATTTACAAATTTAATGCAAATTCTCATGTAGAGACTGATTTATTTTAATCACCATTCTTTCTCTGCAGACTATGATGCTATGTAAATATTTGTGTTATTTTTGCTTGATTCAACACAAAAATATCAGTCACTTTAATATGTCTGTGCCCAAGCTGTTTGCTAAAATACTGGATAATTTTGATATTCATTTTTATCCCTGGACTAAAATCCTTCAATTAGAAAGAATAGTTGAGTTGTCAATGTTATGAAAACCCATGTGCTATATCATCTTCTGTTTCTTAGCAATTCATGACTTGGTCTTAGAACTCAGAAAGGAGAGGGAAAGGAGTATAAAAATATTTATACATATTAAAATGTAATAACTTGAGATATTTTATATCCTATCTGCCTAGAGTTTGACTTGTTATAACAAAATCATTCATAACTTCATAGGATACTATGTAGAGCTTAGCTCTGACATTTTGTGTATCTGTCCAATTTCTGTTACCAAAATATCTTGTGACCTCTTTCCACTACTGGCTTTGGGCTCTTTGGGACATATTGCAAGTTGTATATCCAATAACCATTCTTCCTTTCTTCTTTGCTATCAGAATCTCAATTTTCTTTTGGAAATTATTTGCCTTCCCAGACTCCCTTGCAGCTATTGGTGAGCATGTGAACACTTCAGGCCAATAAATTATAAATTGATATGTTTTAGGGATATCTTGAAAAGTTTTTGCCTTCCTAGTATAGGTACCACCTCTTATTTCTTATTCCCTTTCTCTTTTCTTCTTCTTCTTCTCTCTTAAAATATAGATATAATCCTAGAGGTTGAAGAGCTATTTTTGAGAATTGGAATTGAAGCATAGTAAAGATTTATTTAAAATTGAAGATTTGAGTCAGATGTAGAGGGCCTTGTATGTCAGACCATGAACTCTGCATTCTTTCCAGTGGGCCAGGTAGAGCAACTGACAGGTTTTGAGCACAAGAAAGTGGCAAGAGTAAAGTGGAGTAGAGGGCCAGTGATAGGGAAGAAGGTTTCTTTACAGAATTGGAAATTGGAGGCATGGATGTGAGGAGGCTGGACCTTAATTGAAAGACTAACATAGGATCCGGAACCATATTACAACATACTACTGAATCCGTAACTAAAACTGGGCTGTGGTCAGCATAATAGGAAATTAAATGTTAATAAAATCTGGAATCTAAATTTTAGGTAGATGAACGATTTAGCTGAACAGCCAGTATATATGAATATCCTGTTTTTCTTTCCTGCTTTCCCTGTTCCCTGCCTGCCTCTCCCCTTCCTCCTCCCTTTCTCCCCTCCCTCCCTCTCTTCCTCCCTCTTTTCTTCCTACCCTCCCTATTTGTAGCTTTATTCTAATCCAGGAATGATCAACTTTGGGTAACTTAGAAGTTTCATTGTGTGTGTGTGTGTGTGTGTGTGTGTGTTTAGCCATTGAGCTAGGGTAAAATCAGTGGAAAGGGTACATTGAAGATCTATCTACTCACCAATCCAAGGAGAGTAGTGACTTATGTTAAAAAGTTAATCAACTTTAACTTGCAGTTCCAAAATCCTTCTTTTTTGGATGTGTGAATTTAGTAACTTCATTGTTAGAATGAAAAAATCATGACCCCACAATGGCAAAATCATGGCAAGCTAACTGGTTCTACTTTCTAATGCTGCTTTTTGGTCCAGAGTTAGGGTTTTGAGAGGAAATAGTCTGGGTGGGCATAAGTTAAACTAAACACTACTTCCTGCTCGCACTCTTTTCCTTCTAAGTTAAGGAAAATCACTGGTTTTGTTTGTTTGCTTGTTTTATGCCTGCTGCATGTTGGGAAAGCATTCAGATCTTTCGCAGTGAGCATTCAGTTTATTGCAATTTGAGGGGTGGGCTTGAAAAGTGAGAACGTTGCTATTACCCTTTCTGTAGACAGTCAGAAACAAACAAACCAAGGAAATCTATAGGCTCCTAACAGATGGGTTTTAAAAAGTAGGTCATGTTTTGAGCCCACCAACTTTGATGACATCCCTCTAACAGAAACTGGATTCCTAAGTGTCAGGACAATACAAATGAGGTTCTAAAATGGTCTCTGGATCTGTTACAGTTTTCAAGTACAGCTGGGAAGAAAGTTGTGGAGGGAGGTCTCTAAGGATCTCAGGAAAGTAAAAGCTGCACTGGGGAACTCTGAATTCTCTGTCTTGTTTGTTCCCTGATAGAAGAGATTGGGATTGATTTAGTCATGGGATTTAAGGAATTAAGATGATATGGATATTTCAGGTGGGAAAAAGGTGTGTGTGTGTGTGTGTGTGTGTGTGTGTGTGTGTGTGTGTGTGTGTGTGTTGGGTGAGGGGAGGAATATTTTTCTCCTTTTCAACGAGAAACTTAAAGCATATGGAAGCTAAAGTCTAACTAAACAGATTTTTGCTGCTTTAGTTTAGCATAGTCTGTTTCTGACACCCGGAAAGCTAGGAGGGTAAGGTGTGTGGTCTGTGAGGAGGGAAGAAACCCACCCATCTTCTACCTGGTCTAGGATGTGTATACCAGGGAGGCCTTTTTATAATGGAATTATGTACAGATCAATGTATAATTAATGAGCTTGAAGCTCAGAGGAAGAGGGTTATAGGTCTACGAGAGCTCACAAGACTAAGATAAAGTACCGTTGTGTCTTTTCCACTCTATAGCCCTGGAGAGGGGAAATAACATAGATTCAAATATCTGTGGTTTCCCAGGCTTCGTGCCTCACTGGTGAGTGAGAACAACGATTGGAAACCAGGAGGTACATTTGTACATCAACACGGTTTTGCCTCCAATGGAATGAAGAATGAAATGGCCTCCTCAGATAAACCCTTCTTGATTGTTTGGCCATCCCAAATGCTAGTGCATCAGAAATATGTTTCCCAAGCTCAACTCCCTCCAAATATTGTTAAGATAGAAATACTTTTCCATTGCTTTTTGTCTTGTCTCCAGAATGCTTGCCTTTCCTCCTTCCCTCATGATCCATCGATGTCCAAGATCCAAAAATATTTCTTCTTGTCTAGCTTATTTATCTTGACTGTAAATTTGTCCAGTACAAAAATTCAGCAATATTGGCTGTCACCAGGCATTGTTCACACTTGTTGCCTATGTCTTGATTTTTGTACTATTATTTTCCACAATTGAGTCTTTAATAGAAGAGGTCCACAACTTACGAATGTAAACGTATTTGTGTCATCAATTCTATCCTTCCCTTTCCAGTCAACCCAATGGATATCAACCCATTTCATGTTTACACTGGGTAAGAAGAGAAGGGGTCAGGACAATGTAACTATAGCAGTAATAATGGTTACATTTTGTTAAAAAAAAAAATATATATATATATATATACCATACCTTCATGGTATTTGAATACACTAGAATTGTTCCTATCTCCACACTGCCTCTTTTCTCTTTCTTCACACACAAAACCATTGAGAGGCATAGCTTTATCCAGTATATGGAAGCTATTGTTCAATTGAATGGAAATAGAATGGTTTTTCTTGAAAAGCCTGAATCATATCCTCAATTGTATTAGTGGCTCTTGCACTATGAACACCACAAATACTATTTATGCAAAAAAATGCTAACAAGAGATTAGCAAGAAAATCACATGCCCAGCATATAGACAGCTGCTGAGCAGAATCAAACCATAGTGCATGTCTTGTGACTTTTTATGAAGACAAAGAATTTAAACTGAGGACGTGAGGGTTGGATGCCCTAACTCATTACCCACTGGGGGAAACTAGGTGCTATTCACCATGCACTTAGAACTCATTCTGAAATACTCCTATGGGAAGAATAATGACATATAAGATATTTGATTTCACCCTGGCTTTCAACAGGGGGTGTGTACTTTGTCTTAACTTCATACGGATTCTCCCAGCTTCTTTATTTTTATAATGTAGAAGCCCTTATAAGAGAAGGAGAATCAAGGACACTTGATAGGCCACAGAACTTAAGTTTTCCTCAGCTTTGACTTTCTTACCTATCCTGAGTTATCATATTTTTCATCTGACATTCTGAACTAATTCTTTTCATTCTACAGGCAAAAAAAAAAAAAATCATATGATTTCTATATGACCTTCTTATAAAAACTTTGCGCCAAATTTGCAAGTCCAGGTCCTTATACTTTCTAGCTTTAAAACCTTAAGCAGTTTCATAACTCCTCTAAACCTCAGTTTCCTTATCTGTGAAAAGAGGATAATAATAGTGCCTACTTTATAGAGATGTTGTGAGGTCAAATCATCTCATAAAATGTAAAGCACTTAAAACAGTGCCTGACACATAATAAGCACTGTGTTAAGTGCAGCAGCATCATGTTAAATATATACACTGAACAATGGGATTTTATTTTTATAAAAAAAGAGGTTTGGGTGGCATTAGATATGAAAAAATGATGATGAAGTTCTCTAGGCTATTTGGTAAAGTTAATCAGAGGGAAAAGTTATAATTATACCAAATATACAATATACAGTACTGAAACTTTCATATTTAAAACCACTGTATCTTTGTTATAAAAGAGATATTTATTTGCATGTCAATTTTCATTGGGGCTTTTTAAATATGGAGTGTACTTAAACAAAGACCTGGGGTAGCTTAGAGTCTAAAGATAGGTAGTTATCAAACATGGAAGGTGGAGATACACACACTGCTGGCAATCTTTCTTACCTGTCTCTTGGCCATATTTTCTTGGGGTCAAGCAGGTATATTGTAGAATAAAAAATGCACAGACCAATCTGATAGGCAGCTCCCTCACCACCCTTCACCTCTCCCCACTGACTTCAGTTGGGAATCCCCAGCAATCCCTTCAGTTGCTAATTAGATCTCACCAGATCTGTCCACTACTTTACTTACCAGTTTGCTTCCTACTATGTAACATCAAAACAAAGAAAACCCCAGTAAATTAGAAAAACTTATCTTCATGTTCTTTCATCTTTTCTAACATTGGTACACAATGTAAGATTGCTCCATTTGTGACTTCAAAATTTATTGGACCACTTTACTTATTTTTAAAAATGAGATCAATTATATTGAAATTAAGTTTCTTCTGCTCAATGATTTGGACATTTCAATCTAGAAATGGTTACAAACTTTTAAAGAAATACACCCAAACATGCATGGCTTGGTTAGCCATGCTTACCAAGATGTTGACATCAAATAAAGAATCTTTGCAGAATCAGAAATCCAAACCCATCACTTTTGGATATGATAGACAATATTTGGAGAGCCATGTTTAATAGGTTCAATGTTTAATAGGATGTGTAGATTAAATTGTTTCATGAAATAGATCGATAGAATCTGCATGAATAAAAATTGACATTCAATTCAGTAAATATTTATTGAAGTACATTGTAGGAAAATTACAGCCTCTGTTCCCACCTCCCTCCAAAAAAGCATTCATTTAAGAAAACTGAATGACAGCAAACGAATTAAGAAAGATTTGGCAAAGAAAGTGAAATATGACAAATTCTGGGCCTCAGAATTCATTTTCATCTTTTTTGGGGGATATGAAAGTCACTCTTAGGTTCATATCACTAAGTTCCAGTAGTTGGCAAGATCTAGATATTTCGTAATAAATAATTAGGTAGAATGTGATTCTGGGGAGGGCAGACTGAATGAGGCAGAATTTTTTTTCTCTATTTAGTGTTCTTTTTAGTAAAAACACTGAGCTATGCAAATGATCATGGTTTTAGATTTCATGATCATCATTTTCACAATAATCTAAAGAGTTTTTATACACAAGCAATTATCTAACATAAATAGATGCATACAACTTTAAAAAATAATAAACAGTTGTGTACAACACATTTACTACTTGCTAACAAAGACTGAAGCTAGCATATTTTATTTAGACAGAAAAGGATCATTCTGGATGTTATTCATTCATTGTTTTAATAATATTAACTGAATAATAAATACTAGGCATTCTACTATCTGCTGAGGATTCAGGTAAATAATCACTGCTTCCAAGATATTTACAATTTGACAGTCTAGGAAAAAAGTACAGAAATAAAAGTTTGGAGAGGCTATAATAAAAATACATGTGGGATATAGTAGGATCGAAAAGGATAGGAAATATTTTGGTTAAAAACAATTTGGCTGAAAATAAATTAAGTGCTAACTAGTTTGATTCTGGTGATCATTTCACTATATATGTATATATATCTCACAAAATATCAAGTTGTATACCTTAAGTATATATAATTTTTATTTGTCAATTACACATTAATAAAGCTGGAAAAAAGTCTCACTAACTTTAAAAGAAGAAAAGAAATTTAGTGCATATTCAGTGAAATAATGTATGGGCCAGAAACTAATATTCCTAATTATTGCTTTTTAATATAGCATTGGTATTTTGTTGCACATAGGAGCAATTTTTCAAATTCGTTATTAGTCTCTACACATTTTTTTTTAACCATTTCCAAGAATTAAAAATAAAGAAAGAAATCACCTAGGAGAGAAGAGGGAGTCAGTCCTAAATCCTATTTTGGTAGGTAAGAGCACAAGTAGGACTCGGTCATCAAAGACCTCCTTGATGTAATGTTTAAGTTGAGTTTCGAAAGATGGCTAAGTGCTTTCCAACTAGATAAGAGTTAGTAGTGGAGTGTGGATAGGAGAATATCTCATGCAAAGGGAAGTGCTCTTAGTCCAATTTAATACATTTTGCTTCAGTATTCTACTTGGTTTGCCTCCTCTGAAGCACGTGGCCTGAGCACTCCTGAGCTTGGTTCAGAGCAACCAGTAGCTTCAGTGGGACTGAGCTGAGCACAGGTGGCTGAAATCAAGGCTGCGGGGGTGGGGCAGGAGTGAAATGGGGCCAGAACAATAGGAGACTTGGAGCACCGAGGTGTTGGAACAGTAGGGAATGAACCGGATCCTGCAGGGGGACTACAAGGAGGAATTCTGATAGCTTGGAGGCTTTGCTACAGCAACACTGTTGCAAAGATAGTAAACTCTGGAAATAGCAGTGTGAGGAAGCTGAATCTGGATCTCTGGTCTGGAGCATAAACTATTCAGGAGGAATGAAGTAGTTCTGGGTTATAGGTGCCAACTGATCACTAGCAGGGGCAGAAGAAAACTTTCTCTGGAGGAATGTTTCCCCAAATTAAAGCTGCAGGACTTATGAGTCCACATGTAAAAATTACTAAACACATTGGAAGGTAGGCCACTATGAAGGAGAGTCAGTAAAAGAATAAACAACAAATATGAACCTATATGGACTGCTAAGTTTGAAACATCTAAAAAAATAAAGGATGTATTATAATTACAAAGATGAGCATACAACAAAAAACAATAAAAAATGACAAACTTTAAAAAAATCATCTAACTTCTAGCACTGAAAAATTATAAATGTTGTATTTTTTTAAAAAGCGGAATGTGTAGGTAAAAATAACATTAAGCACAATTAGGGAAAGAAGTAGTCAGCTGGAAGAATTATCTGAAAAAAATCTATCTAGAAGGTAGCAGAGATAGCAATATGAAATATGTTAGCAAGAATGAAAGATACAGAAGATGGAAATAGAAGGTCTTATATATGTTCAATAGGAGTTCAAAAAAGAGCCTGGTGAGAATGGGGGAGAGGAAATATATAACAAAGTATTTGGTCATAAATTTCCAAAACTAATAAAAATTATGACTGCACATTTCCAAGGAGCACAACATAGGTCAAGCAGAAAAAAAGAAAAAGAAACCCATCCTAAAGACATCAGAGTAAAATTTCAGCACATTAAGACAAGGAGAAAATACAGAAAGCAACCAGAGAGAAAAGGTAGATCACTTAGACAGGAACAATAGTTACAATGACAGCAGTGTTCTCAATAGCAACAGTGGAAGCCAGAAAACTGGGAAATGATGTTTTGAAAATGCTCATAGATAACAACTGCCAACCTACAATTCCGCCCTCCTCTCTCCCATCCCCACTCAAAAGAAAACAAAACAAACAAAAACAACCAAAAACCATCTTTCAAGAATGAGCATAAAATAAATTCTCTTATAGATAAACAAAAGTACAAGACAATTTACTACCCAGCACTTTTTTCTAAAGAAACTCACAAAGGATACATTTTAAAATAATAAACATTTAGGTAAATCTAAACATTGTACAAAGTAAAATAATACCATGTAATTTATGGTGTTACAAAAAAGAACTAAAATAGTGGACAACCGTACTTTATAAGTTTAGTGGAAGACCAGTTATTCTAAAGTTCTGTATTATTCATATGGGGATATTATTTAATTTTAGAATTTAAGTAAAATATGCATAATAAAATTTCAAGTATAGCCATTAAAAAGAATAGAAATAGACTTGGTGGTGAGCTGGTAAATGTATAACAATTGGCTCTCTGACAACAAAGTCCTGGTTTGTCCTTTTTTGCAAATTTCTGTGGTGTAAATACTCTCATGATGGCCAATTTCAAGCTAACAACATGAAGTCACTGATCTTCACGTTAAGCAAAGGAACAGAGCAAAAGGAATCAGAAAGGATACTTTGAAGGATGAACTAACAAGACAAAAGAAAAACCAAGAGAGTGTTATATTCTGAAAACCAAGTTAATAAATTGTTTCAGCAAAGAGACCATGGTCAACAGAGACTATCAGTACTCACCAAATATCCGTATTTATTTCAAGCCTCCTTATGTTACATTGGTGCTATGTGACTAGATTCTCACTGGATTCTGGGGTGGATATCATAGTATTTCCTGTCCACAATTCATTAGGAGGGACAAAGAGCCAACCTACTAAAATAGAAGATTCCCCCAGGCTAGCAAAGTCATGTAAGACTCCAACAGATACCTGCTGTGTCCTGGGTGCAGTGCTAGGTACAAGGAATGAAACAGCAGATAAACTAGGCATTTTTAATGATTTCATAGGGATTATACTCTTGTTTCAAGTGTTTTCAAGTCACAAGACTATGTAACTTGCTCCTATAAATAACTGCTTTCACAATGTGGTGGTATATTCCCCAAGAAGCATTCCTGGTGGTTCCCAGAAGGTAGTGATACTTGTATGGCCCCTCGCTTCCTCCTTCTGCACATCAGGCAGACGCAGCCCCAGGCATCCAGGAAGCTTCTCTGGAAACTGATTCCTTCAAGGATGAAGGCTATTGGTCTCCATTGCTTTGTTTACCATAGTCAGCCACATTGTATTTCAACACTGGCTATGTAGGTAAGTTCAGTATTAGGTGAAATAAAAATACAAATATACATGCACATCAATAGATGAACATAAACATACACAAGATTTCAGTGGCTTAGAATCACCTAAAAATATTCAGTAGTGGAGTGTACTAAGGCCTGGAATGGACCTAGAATGTAGTCTTGTCAGAATGGTGTCTGTATATTTCACCAAATTCCAGACAACTAGAGCTAGAGAAGACCCAAGAGGTCATTTAGTACAGAGCTTATCAAGCTTTTAAAAACCACAAAACATAGAACTATATTTCAAAACATACACACACACACACACACACACACACACACACACACACACAACCAAATAACTGAAACAAAAGTCTCATGAAACAACATATGATGCAGTGTTACATTTTCTGTCCTATTCTATCCCCTATCCTATCCCATCCTTTATCCTATCCTATCCCACTCCCTACCATATTGTATCCTTTCCTATCCTATCTTTTTTTTTTTCTAATATGTGTCCATTGCAACCCACTAAATTGACTTTAAGTCCCACTAATGGCACAACTCACAGTTTAAATACTGTTTTAGGCAACCTTCTTATTTACTATTAATAGAAGAGAAAACTGAAGCTCAGACACACCAAATGACTTTTCCAAAGTCACAATTATTGCAGAGCAGGGACCACAGCCCAGGTACCCTGGTCCACAGGGTTTTGTTCTTCTCTCAGGGCAATCTGCATCTCTATTCAGCTCCCTTGGAATAGGATAAGGGGAAGAAGGAAACATATACTATGGCCGTGCCCTGCTTTCTCCCTTCTGTCTATCCTTGGCCAAGGTTGCCAGAGAATGAGGCCCTTCAGAGCCAGCTGAGATCTTCTGCTGAATGCTGAGTGGCTCCACATCAGATTCCCTGCTCCAGGAATGCAGGGACTTGAAGACAGACTACATTTTTCCTAAGCTAGACAATTTGGTCTGCAGGCAAACCAAACTGTCACACAGAATGGGAGGTGAGTATGCCCTTGTCCCTTCATTTATCTTCCTTTAATCAAACAGACTGAACGTTTTCATTGGAAAGGGAAGATTGTTATCCTTGGCTTTCTTGTGTCTCCAGCAGTATTTTTCTTAGGAATGTGTTAATAGCTGCAAAAATTTTAACACGTCTTCAAGTGCCTCTCATGTTAGGAGATTCTTCTCAGTTGTGGGAAAAGTGGTTGTCAGTTTGCCTGGTATTTAAGTGAAATCAAAATGTTTCTGACAGGTCAATTATGCTCTTACTTCAAATGTCCTGTCTTTGCTGGACACACAGCCAGAAGCTTCAGAGGGAGAGACGTTTTTCTTGCCAACTCTGATTCCTCCAGTCCTCATTCACTCCCCAGGCAGCTGGGCCCAAAGAATGGTTAACTTCACAGCCAGTGCAGGGAAAGATTTTGGAGTTTCCAGTTTCAAGATCCTGTGTTATTTGGTCCTTTTGTAAAAAGCTCCATTGCTCTGCTGACAAAACTTTACTTGTATGTCTTATTTGAAGAAACAAGAATATTTAAGTAACAGGAAGTATATTATGTAGAAGGCATTTCCAGAGGAAGTTGAGAGCCAAATGTGCAAAGAAATGGAAGCCTAAATATTGCTATTAGAGTTTTTGTTACCCCTCCAAAATATATTTATTTAATGGAATTAAAAGATAGAGCAGAGGAGGAACCTGAATTTATCCAAGGTTGTAAATGCATTAGTGTTCTACTGAAAGAGAGCTTTGGCTCTGAAAGTGGGAGCAATACTTAGAAAGAAGAATTAAGCAAAGCCAGTGTTCCTCTGTAAGCCTGTTGAAAGTTTTCTCTATGTTTCCTATTCAGTGTACACATGCTTAACACCTCTCCTCTCTTTCTTATTTTAGAGAGAGGAGCAGGAATAGGATAAAATGAATAAAATCCTTCCCCAGAGCAAACTTCTCTCACTTATTGAAGGGCTTTCTTTTTATATACCCTTTGGAAGCCAAGCAAGGTGTTACTTGGAAAGTGTGCTTCACAGGGCAGTCCTGGAGGCACCTGAGGACAGTGTTCATAAGCTCAGCAAGAAGGACATTTAGGCTTTAGGCAACTACACTGCGAGCTCCTTGAGTGAAATTTTCATGTTCATTGTATCCCAAGAACTGAGAAAGTATCTAGTATATATGCTCAATAAATGCTTGAATAAAAATAAAAATCCTGAAGGAATTGATATAAATATAAATCTCATTTATATTTCTATCTCTGTCCTTAATGAGTGGGTTTTCCTGGAGCTATTTATGGAGATCTTAGAAAGTGGATTTCATTTCCTAAGTCAGGAGGTGAGTTACATGTAGAGATGTACATCAGTACCTCTTATTTCAAGACCAGAGTTGGGTCCAAAGAGAGAAAATCATCTTTGAATCAAGTGTTTACATTCTAATCAAAAGATGAAGTTCTCTGCAGGGGCTCTTGGCTTACTCGGTATCCCTGAGAGATATAGAAACAAACAAAGGACAAAATGTATTTTAAAAGGCTTTTCATGCATCCACTAGCTGCCCTGTAACCTGGTTTCAGAGCCTATTGCAGCAACTTCCGTGGCCCTGGGCAGGCCAGGAAATATTTTTAATTTGCTCAGGCCCTAAATTATAGACTATGTATTTGTAACTGTTTTGAACAGGTCAGCAAAATCATAGTTTTCAACAAGTTTTAAAGGTGCCGTTTCAGTTCAAAGGTTAGAGTGTTTGACATTATATTGTTGAAAAATAAAATGAAATTTTGGTTTTTCTTCCCCTGAGAAGTGGTGAAATTGAACAGTATCCAAGAAAAATGAATAAATAATGCTTATCCTGTATTAAATTGCTGTATTAAATTGCTCATCAGAACACATACTTTTTTTTGACAACTATCAGTTGCAACAGGCACTCAGATTGGCTCAACAAATTGTCAGAGCTTTAACACAATCAGGAATAGACAAATGATCTTTGTGAGATGTACATTGAGCTCAATTTTTTTCTCAGGACCTGGAATCCTATTATAATACATATGGGTTTAATTTAGGTGCTGATAAATGTGCACCCAGAGCAAACATTATTTAGATTGTAGCACTTTGAATTCAATAATTGACTGTTAATATGCTAGGTTCTTCACTCAAACTTCATTTGAGTTCTTTGTTACACCAGTCTATAATATACTCCTAAATATTTTAAAACTGTGTTAGCACTGAAATTCATCTTTATGTTCTAGTCTCTAGCACCAGGATTCTTAGTGCCTAATGAGTGCTTGTTGAACACATGAATGGAAATCTGGGTTTATTTTAGATATGTGTTAAGAGAGGTTTGCACCTTTTAAAACTATTCCTGCAATTCCAGTAGCTTCCACCAGGTGGACAAAAGAGCCACTGTAGTTTGCCTACAGGTGAGAATAACAAAAGGGGAATAACATAAAAACATGAGTGAGCCCAGTTATAATTCTTTTGAAAAAATTCAACTACTCATTAATATGTTTTTTAAATTTTTTTAATTTCATGAAATTATGGGGGTACAAATATTTGGTTACAGGTTATGACTTTGCCACATCCCAACCAGCATTTGAAATGTGACCTTACCCCCTACAACGCTCACCACATCCATTAGTTGTGAGTTACCCACCCCCAATCATTAATATATTTTTAAAAATTAGATATGTTAGTAAGAGATGAAATAAACATAGAAAAATTTCATAGCAAGATTCTTTAAAAAATGTAATATTTGGGCACAATATGTTAATTCTTACTCATCTTGTATAATTAACCATTTTTATTCTGGTTTCCTCCTTCTCCTCTCAAGATACTTTATAAAACAAGTCCTACCTTTAGCTTATCTAGAAATGGATTATTCTTAGATTACTCACAAGCTTCTTTTAGTTTTAAAATTAAAACTGCTCTCCAAATTTCCCCCTATTGTGTTGTGAGATCGGCGGCTTCCCAATTACTTATTTAAAAGGACACTTAAATTTAAGGACACTTAAATTTAAGGACACTTAAAATTTAAGGACACTTATTTAAGTGTCCCATGGACACTGATTTCTCTGCTCAGCCTCTGCTTTCACACTTTGCTACTCATCTCTATTCATTCTGTCCTAAGGGAAATACAGAGCTTTTATTTTTAATAATACTTTAAACTTTCAAAACATTATTAAAAGTGATAGATTTTGTTTGTTAAGCTTGGGAACTATGTCTTCTAAATATATTTTAAAAGGAAGAAAATCTCTGAATAAACATTATGTTTTCAATGTGTAATTCCCAAAGTGATTTTATGAAAGAGCTTTAATAGGTCCTTTAGCATTATCTACTTGCTGTTTGGTTGTAGATTATCCAAATCAGTTTTGGACTGAATAAATGAGATGGTGTTACTTTCTAGTTCCTTGAATCAGGAATTAGTCATAATATTATTCTGTACTGTAATAAGCCAAGTAAAAAAAAGCTATTCCTTTGGGTTCCAACTTGAGCTAGTAACAAGATCTCTGAGCCTTAATTTTTAAATTTTTGTTTAAGTGCCTACAAAGCATCAGATAGTACATTAGGTTCTGGGGATACAGTAATACACAAGAAAACAATGTTCAGGCTCTCAAAGAACTTACAATCTACTGAAAAATAAGTAATAGAAAAACGCAAATTATATCAACCTCACCAATGAGATTTTAAGGACTAAAATGAGATAACTTATATAAAACCGCTTTGTAAACTCTGTAACATTAATTAAAAATTAGACATTAAATTATATGATGTTTTTAAAGCTGGGTGCAGTAGCTCAAACCTGTAATCCTAGCATTTTGGGAGGCTGAGTTAGGAGGATCACTTGAGGCTGGGAGTTTGAGACCAGCCTGAGTAACATAGCAAGATCCTGTCTCTACAAAAAAATAGAAAAGTTAGCGGGGTGTGGTGTCATGCACCTGTAGTCCCAGCTACTCAGGAGGCTGAAACAGGGGGATCTTTTGAGCCCAGGGTTTTCAGGTTGCAGTGAGCTACAATAATGCCACTGCACTCTACCCTGAGCAACAGAGCAACACCCTGTCTCTAAAAAAAATTTTTTTAAATTATGTCATAGTATTTTCCCTAAATTTTTGGACATATGGGATTATTTTAGGGATTCTTTGGTTATATATTTCTAATTATGTTGCATTCATGTCAAAGAATATATAGTCTGTATGAACTCTTTGAGCTGTATGTTCTATAATTTATTCAAGCTTTACATGTTTCCTAGTACAATTTTGTGAAAGTTTTATTCTCAAAAATAATGTTTCTCTGTATATTAGTTGTTTAAGTTACTATATTAGTTTGACACTTGATATTGACATTGCACATCAAGTAGGGGAAATGATTGATATTCAGTAATGGCGCGAAGACATTTGATTTTCCATATACAAATAATGTATAAATAAAAAAATATATATCATCTAGGTTTATAAGTATACTCTATGATGTTAGCATTATGATCATGCTGCCTAACCATGAATTTCTCAGAAAGTATCCCCGCCATTAAATGAGGCAGGAGTGTATACTAAATTAGGTGGGTGACTAACTTATTTAGTATTTTGATTCTTATACATATTTGGAGGGCAGAACATTTTTGGATCAAACAGTGGAACAACATACAGAAAGAGAATGTGGGTTCAGATCCTACCTGGGTTCAGATCCTAGCTCAACTGAACGATCTAGGTGACCAAAGCAAGTTGCTTAACCTCTATTAACCTTTGTTAGCCATGGGATAATAATTCTTACTGGCAAGAATGTTAGGTTAAATGAAATAATATTTGAAAAGAACTTGACATGTAGTTGGTATTAAAATGGTATTAATGGCTCACGCCTATAATCCTAGCACTCTGGGAGGACAAGGCAAGAGGTTTGCTTGAGCTCAGGAGTTCCAGACCAGCTTGAGCAAGAGTGAGATCCCATCTCTACTAAAAATGGAAAAATAAGCCGGGTGTTGTGAAGTGCATCTGTAGTCCCAGCTACTCAGGAGGCTGAGGCAGGAGGATCCCTTGAGCCCAAGAGATTGAGGTTGCAGTGAGCTACGATGATGCCATGGCACTCTACCCAGGGTGACAGAGTGAGACTCTATTTCCAAAAAAAAAAAAGTTATGTTGAATTAAAATTAATATAATTACTTAAAAAATATCTCTAATGTTTGTTTATGTTTGCTAAATTAAAATAAATTACATTTTATTACTTTCAAGATGTGTGGCCTCTAAAACTAGGTTGTAAATATATTTCTAAATAATAGACCTTAAAAAGCTGGTAGCTTGAAATTAGCATATTAATTTCCTATGCATACTGGGCATTTCTAAAGTGCTGAAAATAAATTTATTCTAAAAAGTAATTAGACGTTTTAAAGTTATTGTCTGTACTATTAATTTGCTTGGCAAACCTTTTCCCCATATATTTGTAGTGGTAATTCTCAGCCTTTTCTTTGTCCAAATAACACTGATGAGGGTGTAGTAAATCACTGAGCTTTTACCACTTTGCTGAATTGAACTGTGCACATGGGACTACTTTTTCATTTATTGTAGAAAGTGATGGTTCTTCCTTGGCAAAGGAGTTATTAAAAAATATATGAGAACATTGTTGGAGATCATTTCTACCTGATGTCAGATATCTTGATTGGTTTTTCTCTATTCTAACACAGTTAATCCCCTCCCTTCAACCAGCCAATTGACTGGTTGCTAGTATTAATAAAATAATGATAGTGATAATAATAATAGCTGATATTTTTGAGCACCTACTATGTTCTAGGCATTATTCAAAAAGCACTTTACATATGTCTTTCTATTTAATTACTCAAAAAAACCCATTGTGTGGCAGGTCCTACTAGTATCCCTATTTTCCAGAAGTAACCACTGAGGCATAGGAAGTTGCAATAATTTAACCAAGGGAAGACAACTTGTATCAGAGCCTATGTATTATAACAACAGCTTATAGTTATTGAGAACTTAGTATTTGCCTGGCACTAAGCTCATTTCATTTGTTAATTTATTTTTATCATTACAACAACCGTGTGACACAGGTACTATTATTTTTATAAATGATGAGATTAAGACAGAGAGGGGTTAAATAACGTGCCCATACTACATAGTTAGTAAGTGAAGGAGCTGGAATCAGGCTGGGTCCAGAAGCTGTGCAGTATTACCCTTAATTGTATCTCTCAACCAGACAAAAGTATTTATGAAGCATTTGCTGTGTGCATAGTATTCTGGGGACCACAGAAGAAACATACCTTTGTTTTCTTTATTCAGTGATCTTACTGACTTATAAGAAAAATAAAAGGAAGACAAACGAAACCACGAGGGGCAGGGGTGAGTGCTGAACTTTAGTTACAGAAACTAAAACTAAAAAAAGTGTTTATTAAAGGAATGTACTAGATCTATCTAGTACATAGATTCTGCATGTACTGGAATATTCTGTGAGAAGAGAGCCCAATAAACCAGGCATGGCTAAGGCTGGACCTTTAAGTACAATAAATGAAGAGAAGGAAAGTGGAGAGAAGACATTTTGTAATGTGGAATAATCTATGAACTCTCCATCAGCAATCTGTTTCTAATTTCAAGGCCAAAACTCATTTATCTTGGCATTTTTCCTCATTTTTGAGAAAAAAATCACCCTCTTAATATTTTCTCTATAATCCTTTCTAGTAAGATTAAATTAATTCTGTAGAAGTTTTAAAAATAACTTCCAATTCTTTATTTCATCAGAGTAAAAATGTTTCATATCTTATGACATTAACTAGAAAAGCTAATTTCCTTTGCCTTTACTTTTGGCAATTTATTTACATAAATAATGATGGGAAGAATAAAAATTCCTTGTGACACTTCAAATGTAAATTTATTAAATGACATATCTTTATGCACACAGATCATTAAATGCTTTGGATCAGAGTCTTGTTTTTGGTAGAATGGAAGAGAATTAACAGGTTGTTTTAATGGACAGTCTGTTTTTCAAAGCTTATAAGAGGAGAGGGTTTTTCCTTTAATAACACTAGTAGATAGATGAATTTAATAATGGACTAACTCAACATGTCCAAAATGAACTAATGATCTCACTCACCAAACCTGTTCCTTCTCCCATATTCCCTACCTCAGGTAGTTGCATCTCCAATTGTCACCTTCTGCAACTAAACCGCACCTCCTCCCCCACTCCCCCATACCCACCAACCTCAGGGGGCAGAACCCAGCCCTCCTCCCTCACTCCTGATACCCCTCAAACACTGAGACCTGTTGACTCTCTCAGGTTGCCTCAGACATCTCTCAAATATCTATAGGAGCCTGGCAGGTCAAATGAAACAGTCTGGGGTTGGTTGGGGGGTGAGCACATAGACCAGGTGGAAAGGTATGCTGTCTAAAGATCGCATGTGCTTGTTACTTCCTGGCAATGTGTTGTCACGAGGGAATGTGGCTCAGTATTGCAAATCTTTGAATTTCTAAAGAGGTGTTGGAAATTTAGGTTTTATGAAAAGTTTTTGGATTTTATGATGTTAATGAATTCAGGAAAAGGCAAACTCACATTGTAGAGCTCACATAAGACATTTCAGACAAACTTGGTTTGTAGTGCTGTCAGTTTGTGACATCTTTTCTAATACTATTCTTGTTTTCCATTCTCAGAGCTCTTGTTTCCGTTTAGGGCTGTAATGTCTTTTCTCTAAAATATTACAGCATCTTCCTAACTGTTCTCCTTGACTCCAGTCTTATTTCTGATAAATCATCCTTCATCCAGGCTCCTGATTTTTAAAAGTTGATCATATGAGTCCACTGTTACAAAACAAAACAAAACAAAGCACCTTTGATGACTCCTGCACTTAGATTAATTCCAGACTCTCTGACTGGGTCTTCCAGGCTCCAAATAATATGGACACTCCCAACATTCCTACGCTCTATTTCTGTGGCTCCCCGAGCCAGGGCCTTGGTTCTAGCACACAAGACCACTCAGGCATCACAGAAAAACATGCTGGCTGCTTCTGTGCATCACACATACTGGTCCCTCTCTTGGGAGCATCCTCTCAAGTTCTACTCATCCTGCACAACTCAAGTATCCTTTTCCTGTGAAACTCAGCTGAGAGTATAATGGGTTCAGTAAATGATTGTTGAATGAATAACCTATCATAGAATGAACCCCTGTCATGCTGATTATGGTTATAGATACAATACAATGTGCATGTTTATCACCTGTGTTGATTTGTGACTTCTGTCTATTCACAGGTACTAGCACAAAGCTCAACACATGGCAGTTAGCAAACAAATGTTCTTAAACTGAAGTTATTTGATAATATACTCTCACTGAAAAGCGTTATTGAAATTTTTCTGCTTTAGAATTTGTGCTTTAAGAGGTCAATGAGGAGAGACAAATATAGAATTCTTTTCCTAGAAATTAAAACTTTTGTTCAAGGAAGGGCATGCCTGTGGCTTCCCTTACATATGAACTCATTATATGCCAGGCTCAAGTGTTTTTGATAGTAATATGCAAAATTACATAGAATGTTTATCTAAGGACCTCAGGATCTTTTGTGGGCTTGTCCCAGGTAATCCAGACATCAGTCCTCTGAGGTGAATTATTATTAATAGATTTGAAATAACAGCCCTGGAATCTAGGCAGAGACTGTGTAATCCCCTTGAAGTGTATCATTTCTGAATCCATTTAAAGGAGTAAATATATAAGAGAGAAAGAACAGAACTATTGAGTAGCGTGGTACCCACCTGGAAGAACTGCAGCTGCAGCTGGTATGAAACATAACTAACAACAAGGGAGAGAAGGCATGGCCTCTCCTCTCCATTATAAACTGGACTGAAACATAAAAGTCAAAAATGAGCACACTCATAGCTCAGTGTATCTGGTGAGTAGGTAGAAATTGTTATCTTAAAAATTTTACTAATAGGATTTCCTCCAATAGCTTAAAACAAAAGAGTATCTTTAAAATTGATATGCTTGATAAATGCTATATGGAATATTGCCCAAGGAACATGATTCTTTTAAATGCCATAAGATGTTGAACAAAGTTTCTTTTGCATAGAAAACACAGCTGCACTAAGACACTCATTCTACTTGGCAGATTCTAGGAGCATGTGCTCATCTGAGGGCTCTGTCACCTGTCACTGTCTCGTCTTTGGGGTCTCTGTAGCATCATTTATTATTAGCTTAAGAGACACTGCACGTGAGTGCAAGATCTCAACCCTGTGTGAACCACAAAATTGGACGAAACTCGGGGAGCTTGCTGGCTCTGAAAGAGACACTGCCCCAAGACCCATGTTCTTCCACTTTTTTATTTTCCTATAAATTCTTTTCCTATAACCTTTTGTGGGCCATTAAAGTCACAATGTAGAAATTGCAATATAGTCCCAAACAATTAAATAGTTGGTTGTTGAATGATATTTGGGTTTTGAGAATTTTCTCAGTTAGATACCAGAAAAGGCAAATGCTGGTGCTGTGCCACAGAAGAGGGTGGTGATTCCAAGGCAAATCTCATGATACTGAAAAAAAAGAAAATCATGTGGAGTAGCTGTTCAGAAATGGGGCAAGACAGAAGACAATTCTTAATTTTAAATCGTGCATTTTGAAAATGGTTTTCATTTGTTGAACAGTAACAAAATGTCACCTTTTCATGAACAACATAAGGTGGACTGATTTATTTCTCCAATCCCACGGTCCTTTTTCCCCCTCAGCAATCATGTACTGATCCTGTGTGTGGAGCACTCCCTTGGACAATGGCAATGCAGCCAAGAATGGGGCCTGCAGAGTCCATGCCCCATAGAGCTCACTTTCCAGGAAGGAGAGACAGGTCACAAACAGCAGAAATCATTTGGGTAAAGTCAAATTCAGATGTGAAGACAATAAAACAGGACAATAGAGTAGAGAAGATCTGCGAGTAGGGTGGGGCTGCTTTCACGGAGACATTCTGAGATGACAGATATTTGACTTGAGACTTGAAAAAAGAGATTAACAAAACAATAGTCGTACATACGTGCCAGGAGACTTTTCTAACCACTTTTCTTTTTTCTTTCTTTTCTTTTTTTTTTTTGAGACAGAGTCTCGCTTGTTGCCCAGGCTAGAGTGAGTGCTGTGGCGTCAGCCTAGCTCACAGCAACCTCAAACTCCTGGGATCAAGTGATCCTGCTGCCTCAGCCTCCCGAGTAGCTGGAACTACAGGCATGCGCCACCATGCCTGGCTAATTTTTTCTATATATATTAGTTGGCCAATTAATTTCTTTCTATTTATAGTAGAGACGGGGGTCTCGCTCTTGCTCAGGCTGGTTTCGAACTCCTGACCTCAAGCAATCCGCCCGCCTCGGCCTCCCAGAGAGCTAGGATTACAGG
Organism: Microcebus murinus; assembly: GCF_040939455.1. Taxonomy (NCBI): domain Eukaryota; kingdom Metazoa; phylum Chordata; class Mammalia; order Primates; family Cheirogaleidae; genus Microcebus; species Microcebus murinus. The sequence continues at coordinate 69,838,374 of NC_134108.1, forward strand.
CGTGAGCCACCGCGCCCGGCCTCACTTTTCATATATTAGCTCACTTAACCCTCCTAACGCCCTGTGGGGTCTGTGGTGGTGGCCCGCATCTGGGAGAAAACCATCCCAAGAAGGAAGAATAGCAGGTGTAAGCCTCTGAGACAAGAATGAGTCTGGTGTGTTTGAGGGGCAGCAAGGAGACCAGTGTGGCTGGGACAGATGAAGTGGAGAGGCCGGCAGGGGCCAGATCACAGAGGGCCTTTTAAGCCATCCCGAGAAATTTGAATTTCATTCTGGCTGCAGATAGAAGGCTTTGGCAGGGCTGGGCGGGGGAATATCAAGGTCTGGTTCATGCTCCTGGGGTTCATTCACCCTCTGCATGAAGGGTGGACAGTAGGGCCAAGGGTGGAGAGGGAAAGACAGGGTCCCAGGACGCTGCAGTGAGGGGTGGGAATGACTTGGGCACAGGTGGGAGCAGTGAGGAGAGTAGAAAGTGGTCAAAATGGGCTGTATGTAAGAGGTAGAGCCAGCGGGACTGGTCGATGGATTGGAAATGGCAAGTAAGAGGAAAAGGAGAATCAAGGAGTAGTCCTGGTTTTTCGGCCTGAGCAACTAGACAGACTGTGATGCCACTGACAAGATGGGAGACAGTGAGTTGGTGGGGAAAAGTGAGAACTATTAGTTCTGTTTGGTCCATGCCAAGTATGCAGTGAAATTACACAACTGGAGTTGTCAAGTAGTTGTTGGATATATGAATCTAGAGCTAAAGAGACTGGCCAACCTGAACATAGGACTTCTAGAGTCGCCAGTGCAGACATACTATTGAAAAGCATGAACTAGGTGCGAACTCCCAGAATAAGAATTACAGAGAGAAAGTAGAAAGCAGATCCCTGCAGAATTCCCAGATTAAGAGTTACAAGAAAGGAAGAAATGCCAGCAAAAAAGACTGAAAATGAGGGTTAGTGAGGTAGGAGAACAACCCGACAATTGTAGGGTCTTGGAAAGCTACAGTTCAGAGAGTCAGATGCAGTGATAAACTGCATGTGATACTGTCTAGAGGGTAAGGGGAGACAAGCTGATATTTGCTTTGGCAAGATGTAGTTCATCTGTGATCTTGGTAAAAACAATTTCAGTGATAAGTTAGGAAAGAACAGGAGATGAGGAAGCTGGGCTCTGCTGAGAAAAGAAAAAAATTGATTTCTTGAAAAATATTTAAGGATAAAAGACATTCATAAGCTCTGTTCCACCTAGTTCGAAACACCTGGCTATACACACATCTGTATGTGGTAGCGTGTCATTTATTCCAAACTTAATTTACTCCATATTTCACTTCTACAAAACTTGGGTGCTGGTACACCCAGACTTCTAGATCACACGCCTCAGATTATTTCCAAATGAACGGACAACAAATCTTAAGACACAAACATAATTTTGAAGCATTTTAAATTATTTTGCTCAGAATAATACATAAAGGATTAGGAGTACACAAACTTCAGAAAGACAATTTTATTAAATATCTTACATGCTTAAACTTAAGCAGTGACCTTTTTGGTGGTTGTATTTTCCCAGTTTATTTTTATTCTGGCTTCTCTGTTCTTTCCTTTGCAGCATTGTTTATATCATAAGATACAGACACAGTGTGCCCTTTGCCCTTTCAACAAGATAGTTGCCATTTTGATCTGCCAATCAAACTCAAGGGTCTGCCCTGAAAGTTGAGACAGTCGACCGCAGTTTGGACACTTGGGCAGTGTCAACTAATTTTAGTCACCATGGCTGGGATGATGTGAGGCATGATTGGCAAGGCACTTGTCCAAGGCCCAGCAAGGGTTACAACTGTCCTTATGGTTAACAACTGCACAAATAGAAACAGGCTGAGTTTGTGAACACAGTTTCAACAAATTATTTGAAGTATGAGTCTACCTCCTATCTGTATTTATTATTCCAGCTCTTGGCATAACGAGGATGAAAAACTCTGTTTACTTGAAGCTTTTCCCATTAAAGGATTAGTGATGCTTTCACTTCCCCACTCCGTGTGTACATAACCAACCACATGCCTGGTCTAACACACTACCTAAACAAACCCCAAACAATCCCCCGCTCCAACATGAGCCTTGTAGGAAGAGCAAGTCTTTTTGGCTCTACCTTTCCTCTTTCATTAAACTTTTGGGGTTGGGAAGGATTGAGTGAAACTCTACCTCAAAAGTGGAATAAATGCATTAACAGACAAATATAGGAAGTGAAAAACTGTGGAGCCTTGGCAAGTCTTTCCCCTCCTTATGAAATGCTTCTTTCCTAAAGGAGCCCACCTGGGACTTTTGACAATACGATGGGAGTGTGTGTCTAGGAGTCTTTGGGAAAGGTTCTGAATGGGAACAAAAAGGCTGTTTGCTACCTTTCAGGTGTCTTCTCCATCAAACACTGGCAGCAGAGGATGCCACACAAAGAGATTATTCAGAGTTTATTGCCCTCCTTGCTTGGCATGATCTTGCCTGACTGCTATTAGCTTGGAAGCTGGGAAGCTATAGGCATGTCAAGATTTTATTGGGTTGGTGGCTGCCAGTAAAGTAGCTTCCCAGTTTCCCAGTCTCTGTGCCCAGAATCTCATCAGTTCAGCCTCAACCCACAATTTTCAGGGTCTCTAAGTGAGTGGTTTCCCTAACTGCAATAGATTGCCCTCACTCAATCTATTCTCAGCCACAGAGTTTTATAGTTGCCTGCAGTGTTAAGATAAACTCAAGGTATGAGTATCATAATATGATTTGTGACAATTGAAATACATTGTAATTTTTAATTATAAATGCTCATTGCAAAATTTTAGAAATTAGAACAGCATGTCAAGTAAAAAAGATTCCCTTCCTCCCAACCCCACTCCCTACTGATAGCACCTTAAGAGTTTATCTCTCCAGACATTTAATTTGACAGATATAATCCTATATATTTGTAAATATATACATATACATATGCATATTCTATTTTTCAAAATGAAATTATAGCATCATGCTGTTCTGTTAAGTTTCTATTTTTTATTGAAATTTTCTCCATGACATATGTAGCACATCACAGATAGGTAAAAGCTATTTTCCCAGTCTTGCTATTACAGTTCCATGTAAATGAAACTGTGAGGTAGAGATCTGAAACATTCATGTATTTATTCACAAACAATCATTGGTTCCTTTCTATATGCCAGGCAGAGGCGAATCAGCCCAATTGTTCAGTCTGAGATGTTCTCTATTCACTTTGTGCTGTGAAAGAGGAGACTTTGACACTAGTTATTCTCCCAATCCTCCCCCCTTCTCCCACTTCTCCACACATGCCAAAATAGTTATATAACTTCTGTCAAATCAGTTTTTAAGTTTTCCATTATTACGCCCATGTGAGTGTTACTGGCAGCTGAGCCTCTTGGTGTATTTTGATGACCTCTCCTTCCTGCTCTGGCATGTCCCAGGGGCAGTGCAGCAGGGTGAGAAGAGGACTGACCTGGGGTCCTGGTGGTCAGGGTTCGTGTCCCCTTTCCCCCGTTGCTAACAGGGGTGCCGTGAGCAAGAATCGCAACCTCCCAGTTCCTCAACTTCCTCATGATAGTACCTGCCTCACAGGAATTTTGTGAGGATCCAAAATGCTTGGAAGACAGTAAGTGTTTGTTATTCTCATCAGTATAGTCTTCCAAGAAAGAGAGTAAGGGAGGTAACATTTCTTTAAGCCTTGTGTCTTTATTTACACGCTCATTTGATTAATAGTTTGGCTATGTGTATAAATTTTGGTTGAAAATCAATTTTTTTCACTGCAATATGAAGACATCTCTGTTGTCTTCTGGTTACATAGAGTTTCTTTTATGAAGTTTGATACCACTCCGTGTCCTCTTTTTTGTATGTAATCTATTTTCATTTCTGTTAATTTTTTTTTCTCTGTTTAATTTTGTTTGGTCTCTCTAGAAACTTTTAGTTATCTCCTCCCAATACCTAGTTGTTCTAATGTTTCATGAATATATGCCTGAATGTAGAGCTTTTTCATTAATTGCTAAGGGGACTTGGTAGGCTCTTTTAAATCTAGAGATCACATGCTTTCATTGGAGATTTCTTGTATTATTCTTTTGATTATTTACTTTTCTCTCGTTTTTCTTTGTGTTCTTTCTGGAACTCCTATTAGTTACATATCCTCCTTTCTAAAGAAAACATCTAATTTTCTTATCTTTTGCTTTCTGTTTTCCATGTCTTTATCTTTTTATTTTAATTTTGGGGTATTTCCTCAACTTTACTTTGCAGCTCTTGTATTGAAACCTATATTTTAATGTTTTAGATTTCAATACGTTTATTTCCCCCTGAATGGTCCTTATTATTTTTCAATAGCATTCTCTTGTTTCATGGCTATAATATCTTATCTGCAAATATAAGTGTTCTATAATTGTCTCAGTTCTCTCCATTTCTCTGTTACCTCCAGTTCTCTGCTTACTTTTGTTTGTTAAGATGTCTATCTTCCATGTGAGAGGCTACCCCAGAGAGTGAACGTCCACTTTCCTGGACAAAGGAGAGAACTTGGAAGGTCTAACTGCTCCTCCTACAGACTTTAAACCAGTCCTGCTGTTTTCACCTCTGCCCTGGACGTTTGCTTTCACCGATACCTTAATCCCCAATTCCTGGGCCTTTCCGCTATTCGATGGCATGAATTGCTTATGCCTTGGTGACTTCCTCCTCCACAGGCACAAAGGTTTTTCCACTCTGTTAAATCAATTTTCACTCTCCTTTTTAAGTTCCATCTTCTTTATTTGCTTTCTTCTTCTCTGGTGTTTTTTTGTCCCTGTGGGTTGTACTTCATTATTTATTTATTTAGCTCTACTCTCATTTTAGTGGGCTTTCAGGAGGGACTAGAGATAAACATATGTGTTCAGACTATCGTGTTTAATCTGAAATTTATAATATTTTTCAACAGACATTTAAAAAAATTTAGGACATTTATTAGATGCCTACTATATGCCAAGCTCTTGGCTGAGGAGCTGATTTTTGAATTTGTAGTGCTTACAATGATTATTCAAAATATGTTTCGGGCTTCATTAAAACAAACCCCCAAGTATTTCTGCCAAGTAATAAACATATTAAATAATACATGACTTCTTCTGGCCTGTTGGACTTACTGAATGTGTTTGAAAAGCAAAAATTTAAACAGCATTAAGTTACAAAATTTTTCAGACCATTTTTCTTCCAACTAGTGTAATGTAGAAGGTTTTTTTTCTTTTAGGTCTTCATGCTTCATGTGTATATTTGTGCAAGTGTGTATATTTGTATGAGTGTATATGTGTGTGCATTATATTTGAGAGTATGTGTGTGTGTCTGTGAGTGTGTATGTGTGTGTATGAATGAATGCACACATGCGCATGTGCATGGGAGGATGCATATGTGAGCATGTGCACATGTGTGTATGTGTGTTTATGGCACAGACAGGGAACAGTTCTGCTGGTGACTCTAACACCAAGGTCCTCGTCATCCCTCCATGCTCCTGTTTCTCCACTTACAAAACTGGAATTACCATTCATCTTGTAGATATTGAAATGCATCATATTATAAAACACTGGGAAATAGCTCTATTAGACATAAAATAAACTGCTGCCTATAAAACTGGGATTAATGAAATGTTAGAAGCAAAGGTGTTTTCACTCGTGAGGCTTATGTTCCACTCAGGCAGAATTATTGGGTCTGGATTTGTTCTTGCTTCCTGGAATTATATTGCTTTTCCATCCAAGAACCCAGCCTGCAGTTAAAGAATTATGTTGATTAACTACCAAGGGGTTGGTGCTTTGTTCTTTGCCCAGAAGGCTGGTGGCAAGAAAGGAGAGAAAAAGTTGGAAAGCAGCTCATCTTTACTACTGAAGGCCCTCCAGGGAGATCATTATAAAAATTAAATAAAAGTGAATAAATAAAACTTCCCTTAAAACCTTGCTATGTAACACTAGGAATGTTCACGTAACCATCCAGCTATCTAGTGTACATTCAGAGACAGAAATGAAAGACTCCTTACAACCTGATATCATAAGGTTTTGGATAACAAATATGCCATCCTTCAGTCTAAAGTGAAGAAACACTTACTTCATTCAGCAGTTAAGTGAGCTGCTATCTGGCCCTCGTTATATCTGTGATTTACAAGGACTATGCAGGCCTGTGTTGCCCACGTCAGAGACCACCAATATAAAATGCAGCAAATGGGATTTTTATCTTTCAGCACGCCTCAGAGTTGTTGCACAAGATACGCTTCTCAGTCTGCATATAATCAATCTGGCGTAAACCATTATCTCTGCACGAAAGACTAAACTGAAAGCTCCAGTGCTCAGGATCATACTTAAACATGCCTGACACTCACAGCTCCCAGGATTCTCAGCAACCCCTGGGCCTTGCAAAACGTTCCATGCTGAGACAAAGCTGGGCTGGATGTGAGAGTTAAAGGGGCACTATGTCATGAAGAGTTTGTTGACAGGCTGGGGAGTGAACATTTCACCAAAAATCAAAGGGCGATTTGTTCCCAGGATTCCAAATTAGCTGGCAAATGCTGGCCTATCAGGAATGAGATTATCCTTATAATTCAGTTTCTTGCAATTAAAAAGATATACATGAAACCCTTATAATTATTGTCTTTATTTGCTAGCATTATTTTGTAGAGGTTCTGAAAGATAACTGAATTGACGCTTCTTCTAAAAATAATACGAATAGTATTTCTTTGGCAAAAGCTAGAATAGTGGGCAATTTACACTACCATTGTGACGTTATATATTTTAACGTGTGATTTTGCTTCTTGAAGTCCTTATGAAAACATTTTGAGGGTAAATGTTCAACACGTTTCTCACCTTTAATTCTTAGGGCTTCCTCCTCCCTTGAATCACTGAGCCTATTTTCTCCTAAGTTAAGGAGCTTTGATCATTACATTAGCAACGTTCATTGGGTCTAAAGCTTCCAGCCTTCACCAACACTCACTCATCTTGATTTCGACAGTAAATGGTGGGTGAGGGCTGTGAGCTACCAAGGTTTCTGCGAAGTCAGGCCACATATTATTAATAGATTAACTCCCTCCTCCCCCCCGCCAGGCAATAAGCTTGTTCCTAAACTGCTGGGGCATCTCTGGTCTTGAACATGTACTCTCTTAGACGCAAGAGAACCCAGAAAAGTGCATGTGGATGAAACTTTAGAAATTATAGTACTGAATTTTTTGTATTACTCAATATGTGCCTTGTTTTGAAAGTGACAGCACATTGCTTTTGTAATCAACTTGGTTCACTTAAATATTGAAAATGTGAAGGAAGAGATTGATCACTACCACAGTTTCTCTTTTTCATATATGACATCTTGGTTAATGTTGATAATGTAAACATTAAGAAAAGTATTGTTTCAAAGAAAGAAAAGGGAGTAGATGATAAATGTCTCAAGTTCCTACAGATATCTGGAATGTTAAAGAATTCAACATAATTGAGACAATCAAATTGTTCAAGTAAAACACTTAACACCTGTGAAGACATGCTTTTCATTTTTCCAATAATTTGAAAAAAGCAATTTTTCAAATACTTTTTTGCAATTCTATATCAATTCCATCATCTCCAGAGCATAACAAGATGAATAGATTCCATAACCTTGAGAGGACCTCTTTGGCGTTTGTTTTCTGCAGCCTTGGAAAGTCTTCACTGAGCACTCTGGGTGAGTAAGAAATCCACGTATTTATTCCCAAATAGTTAAACTTGTTCTGGCCAGCCTCTATTTTGGGAAATGCATGCAGCCAACATAAAGAATTCCCCACATCATTTCTGTTATATAGCTATTCTTCATTTCCTGCCCTGTAGAACTGTGCTTTCATTTTTTTTTTTTTAACTCATGAAACTGGCTGTCTTGTAGCAAGTGGTGAAAGGCAGCCATTTCTTTATTTTGAGGCCCTCTTTCAGAAATTAAGCTATCAAACTCATTTGAGTATTTTCCAAGAATCAGCATTCTTATACCTCACCATCCAGAAGATGTCCAAGAAACATCATTTATTGGGTATAATAAAACTCATGGCTTCAACGTAATTCTTTTCCTGTAAAAGTAAAGGTATGCATGTAGTAAGGCAAGACACATTGAGAACAGCAAATGTGTAGAAAAAAGGCTCACAGAAACTACTTCGATTTCCACCCCATTACATGCCAACATTTGCTAGAAAACCATCGTTGCTGTGATGCTCAAGGGATCAGAGTTTGACTCTGACAATTACGACTCAATTTTGGTTTGCTTAGATCAGAGCTAAGAACAAACACTAATTTCTGCTCCAACCCAAAAGACCAACTACTCTGAATCTGCACCACCCTTTGGCTACTGAAACACAGCGGTAGGCCTGATGGGAAGCCAGCCAGGAACATCAAACTGAGGCACAGGGCGGTCAGCCTTTATTCCAGAATCCCAGGTTCCTCGCAAACCTTTCCACAGTGCTAAGCCCACCCCTAACGTTTCTAAGGTCCTGGCAAGGTTACCAATGCAACCCCATAGACCATACATCTACATATTTAAAATATATAAAGCTAATAAACCAATACATAATATATTCTATTCTTCTACCTTGACAAATATACCTTCATGATGACATGAAAGGCCAGGTTTAGAGGTCTTGGACTTTGTGGAGTTAATTTATACTGTATTGTGAATGACGGATTTGAGGAAGTGGCTTTTAATGGGAGGGGGTGGAGATGTATCACAGTGTCCTGGTGAAAGATGAAGAGAGGAAATCTGAAAACCCTGGAACAAATATAATCCTTTGTCACGTTGTCAAATGCTAGTTTGCTGTGCTACTTTGAATAAAAATGTCATACATGGAAAGACATCTATAAATCTTTTTCCAGAGGTCACTTTTGGACCATTTTAAATGACACCTGCAGGTATGTTTCATGTTTGGCCAGCTCAAATACTAGTCTTTCTTTCCATCCAGCTCTCTCACCGCTTCCCTCTGGAAGGCTCTGGCAAATAAGGCAGCTTTGTCCTCCCCACGCCCACAGCCTCTCACCATCCCTGGCTGCCTGGACTTCTTCCCTACCCCCTACTTCCTGTCAGATCTTCCGACCTTCCCTGCCTGTCCTCCCGTGTTCAGTTTAAATAGAAAGAAGAAAGCCTCCTCCTTCAAGCGTTCCTTTATCATCCCTAAGTTGACATCTTTCTCTTTGGATCACCTAACCTGCTTTGCGTTTCTCCACATCACTTTACCCTGACCTTTGAGTTTCTGTCTTATGTCCTTACTAGACCAGTGCGCCCAAGGTGGTTGCCTTGGCTCAGTCATCTTTGTATCCTCTGTGTACTTTGTGTATTACACTCCACAGTTCTGGGCACATACTAATGTGCAGAGAATATGCTTTAAAATTAAAGATAAATAAATAGTGAAAGTTTGTCTTTGTCCTCAAGAACCTTATCTTCTAGTTGAGGAGAAAATTCTAAAACATGAGGCAGCAGATAATTAAGTCTTTGTTGCATCAGCACTGTTGCTGTCGTGTGGTTAAGGCTGGGTTGTAATGTGTATGCTTCAGGTTTGAGAAGGAGAGGTCCAGTGCCCTACAGTGATGCGAAAGGCCTCACCGAGGATCTGGACATGAACTTGACCTTGAAGGGTGGAATGTGGCTCATAGTAAAATAATACTGGCAGCTAATATTTATTGAAAACATATTTTATGCCAGGCATTATATCAAGTGCCTGATTTTATTTAATTTCATAATTCTCATAATATTCCTCTGGTAACTATTTTTATCCCCATTTAACTGTTGGGAAAACAGAAGCTTTAGCCTTAGAATCATTAACTAGCTTGACGCTGGGGAAGACATGGAATTTGAACTACTATTCCATGTTGTTTTCAGGAGCAAGTGCTGATAGATAGGAAGACAGGAATGGTTTGTTAAATGAATAAGTAATCCAATAATAGCTAGTGGGAAGGCAAGGCAGGGGAGAGGAGTTCCAGTTAAGAAGAATACCAGGCTATAAGAAGACTGGCTTTCCAGGCGAGGAAGGGTTATGATGGAGAGATTAGTGGGAGAAGCTTTATTCCCAGCACAAGCAGAAGTACAATGTGGATTCTTACTCAGCCCCAAGCACCAGGGATACTCAGCCACTGCTTTTCCTTCAAGCACAGACAGGTTTTCTGGCAGATTCAAGGACTTTAGGTGCTGATTTCACCACGGTTTAATTCCAAAACGTGGCATCTTCTAAGCTATAAAAGGGCCCTTGTGACAGGCCATGTGGACAGCAGGTGATGCAACTCCTGCCACTACTGCTAGTCGCCACCAGCATCTCACTTTCACAGAGAACTCGCACAGCCATCTTCTACTTCAACAAATATTAAGGACAGCAACGATCACAAGTTTCAAAGTTTTGAAGTTTTAAGTTTCAAAGCGTCTGTTCTATCCTCAAAAAAATGAAGCTAGAACTACTATATGACCCAGCAATCCCACTGCTGGGTATATATCCAAAGGAGGAAAATTCAGTATATTGAAGAGACATCTGCACTCCCATTGTTTATTGCAGCACTATTACCAATAGCCAAGATATAGAATCAACGTAAACGTCCCTCAACAGATGAATGGATAAAGAAATCATGGTGCATATACACAGTGGAATATTATATAGCCACAAAAAGAACGGAATCCTGCCATTTGCAATAACATGGATGGAACTGGAGAACATCATGTTTAGTGAAATAACCACAGCACAGAAAGACAATCTCACATCTTCTCACTCATATGTGGGAGCTAAATATTAAAAACACTTGATCTGATGGAGACAGAGGGTACAGTGATGCTTACCAGAGGCTGGGAAGGGTAGTGGTGAGCAGGGCATAAAGCAGTAATGGTTAATGGGTGTAAAAATATAGTTAGAATTAATGATGTTTTATAGCACAACAAAGTGACTACAATCAACAATAAGTTAGGGTCTATTTTGAAATAACTGAAATAGCAGAATTGAAATGTTTCTAACATAAAGAAATGCTAAATGCCTGAGGTGATGGATATCCCAATTACCTTGATTTGATTAATTCACATTGTATGCCCGTGTCAAAATATCACATGCACCCTATAAGATATACAACTATTATGTGCCTATAATAATTAAAAAATTTAAAAAGTCTGTTCCATTTGTAGTGTGTTTGTCATTTTTGGGAGGAGAGTTGTTTTTTCATCTTGATTATTGTTCAATTTCATATTCTTCCTTGTCCATTATGATTTCACCAGGCTGGATTCCTCAGGCCACTCTCCTCATTGCCCAACAGTGAATAGTAATATAAAGTTATATGTTTAAAAAATTGTCACCAAAAATTCACCAGACAATACCATAAACAAGGAAACATTATTTGTTATCATGGTAAGTAGGAACCATTCTTCTTTCAAATATGTATTTTTGGGTTTACTAAACCAATCATTTTCCTTTCTTTTATAAGTGCTCTAAAAAAATTACTACAGTAGTGCTAAGGTCTTTTGTGAACATTGAGGATATTATGAATTTTTTTCCTAGGATTCTTGAAGTGTCTTTTGGAAAGTAACATATTGTACACAAATGGAACTTCAGGTTACAAGCAGTATTTTATTACACAAGGAGAGAAAAGTGTGGTCATTTCATTTTTCCAAGTTTGCCCTGGGGCATCTTGTTACAGGGCATCTGGTTATTTCTGTCACTGCATTCCACATTTCTGACAGATGACTTAACACATGTCTTCTTTGAACATCACAAACTTGGAAAAGTAAACTCTTTGAATTACCCAGCACCTACCTATCCATCACGGGGTAAGGCATAGTGTCTCACAGTACCGTCTCCTTCAGAGTAATGAAGACACCGCAATATGGTGCAGAACTGAGGGAAAAGCAGCTAACAAAGGTTTTGTCTAAAGAGTCAGTTGATAATGCACCTTAAACACTGTTAGTTAAATATGTCAAACCCTCAAAAAATATCCAACTTTAGAGAAAGCATGTAATGTGCTTGTTAAAAAAAAAAAAAGAAATATTGGCTCTGAATTGGCTTAAAAAAAGATTGTGACACTCTACATGGTTTGTTTTGGTGTGGATTAACATTTATTTTTAATTTGGGACCAAGAATAAATAGAACAATATTATAATAGTAAAGTACATCTACCCAGAATGCGAGAGTGAGTGGGGACATAATTGGTGATTATTAAAGAGCAGGAAGAAAAAACAACTTTGGGGGAAATAAAAAGGGAACTATTGGAAAGAAAAAATAGATACGCCTTGAATTCTTGATCAATATCGATGATAGCCAATATTTACTGTGGGCCAGGCCCTGGTTTCAATGATTTACAGGCAGTATCTTATTTAATCTCCCCAACAATTATTTAATTATTATCTCCTGTTCATACCTAAGAAGAGCAGGGTATGGGGAGACTGAACGATGTATCCTGACTCCCACAGTTATTAGCAAGCGACTGAGGCGAGGGAGAAAGCCCGTAGAGCAGCGCTGCCAGCGCCACCCTCGTCACCACACGCCGCTTCCGTACTGCTCCTTAGAGGAAAGTCAGCTTCCTTACAAGAAATATTCTACCGTTGTCCTCAGCTGCTCCAGTAGGACTATTCGTCCCAGAAACATCTCGCTTCTGGGGCTGGGCCCAGCGTCCCAGGTCAGGGCAGACAGCCCGCCTCTCTGCTCCTGAAAGTGGCTTGTAAGGGTTGCGGGGGTTGTTGCTCCCACTTTCCAGAGTTCTCATAAGAAATGTGTGTGTCCCCCCTAATGGGCAGAGGCCACTTGGCATAGGAGAGAGACCTAAGAGCTTACATGATGCAGATTCTTTTTTGTTGTTGTTGTTAATAAAAAGCAATACTTTAGCAATCTTGAAATCATAGACTTAAAATTTTTCCTACAAAGAAGTAAATGCAGTCTTCTCCTCCCTCTCAGCCCTGGCTCCCCCTCCTTGTTTGGATCCTAATGCAGCTGTGGATATCCCACAGAATCGGTCAAAATCTATCAATGACTATTTCCTCTAGAATCATTTCCCCCTTATCTTTAGAGGTTTTTGCAATTTGTAAGAGTGGGAACTGTATATACACACTCACAGACCTACATTTGAGCTTCTTTCTCCATATTTTATAAAATTCTCCTTCAGGACAATTTTGTCAAGAAAATTAATGAATGAGGCCCCCATCTCATCTTATGCTTCTTCCTTTTCCCACTTTTCATACGCATTTTAAAGGCAACTTAGTGAAGCAATAAAATAAACTTTCAAGTATTTCCCACTGGCTTTGAACTGAGCAGAGACAAGTTTGAATCGGAGCCCTGCCTTTCCTAGCTTTGAGACCAAAGCCCTGCCTTTCCTAGCTTTGAGACCAAAGCCCTGCCTTTCCTAGCTTTGAGACCAAAGGAAACTTTCTAAATGGTAGTTCAGAAAATGGGACTTTTGGGAGGGGTATTTAAGAATGTACAGAAAGCCTGCACATGCATGTACCCCGCACACAGAAGGTGCTTAATGAGTGATGGCCTGTGATTATAGAGAAGTTAGGGGTGCCACGTTGCACTTAGACCTCAACACCTCCACATTTGCAGGCTCCAGCTGAACTCGAGAGAAGTGTTATCCTAAATAAAGTGATGTCTTGGGGGAAATGGGTTAATGACAAGTCTTCTAACAGTGCTTCAGCATTAAAGTTTCTTTCTTCCTACATCTTTTTCCATTTTGTTCTTGACAAGTGCCACCTCCCAAGTGATGAGTAGGTAACACATGATCTATGAAAGAGCAGCCTCTCCATTTTTCTCACCACTGCCTTTCTCTGGAGGAGCTGGGGAAAAGCTGGTGTTTTCAGGAAGGGTAATTAATATTGAGATACAGCCACTGCTTCAATCACCTGCATATCAATCAACTTCTGCAAGGCCAGAGTTCAATTAATTGATGACACCCTAGAGACACCCAAAGCAGTTAACAACTCTCTAAACTTGGTGAAAAAACAAGCTGCTAGATCCAATCTCCCATAAATTCCCCTTGCAGGGCTCCATATCCTAATTTATCCTACTATGCCAAATACCCTTTTGTTAATAAATACTTTGCAAGAAGAAAGCATGGAAGCCAGGTACTGAAAGGTCACAGCATATCAAAATGAAAGATTAGGCCATAATATTTTTTATCTGTGACCATCAGGAAATACCATTTTGTTTGAAATCCTATACCATAACCCATTTTTCAAGAGAAAACATGTCTTAATCTGGGCAGTTTCACAAAGAAACAACCTTCTCACCAACATGCATTTCAGTATTTTTTTCAAAACAGAAGCAAGTCAGTGTTTCCTATTGTTAAATGTGACTTATTGACAAGCTGGACCACAATGAGCCATGTATGATGGCTTCAGGTATTTTGGGGGAGTAGCCCAGAGAAGATGTGGGTCACAGTAGTGATGCTGGGATGAAGTTATTTATGTCACTTGGTGTGGGGAGGGAAACTGGGTGAGCAGTGCTATTCTGTGCCCTTGACTCGGAAGTTTAATTCTAAGTATCTTGGCTGGGACTTTCCTTTTGACAGTTTCTCCCCAAACCTTCAAAGAGTCTAGAGGTATCTTAGGTCAGGCTGTAATACCAAAATGTCATAGCCTGGGTGACTTAAACAATAGGAATTTAGTTTTCATAGTTCTGGACACCCAGAAGACAAAGACTAGGGTGCCAGCCAGTTTGGTTCTCTACTGAGTAACCTTTTCTTTGCTTGCAGATAACCACCTTCTAGCTGTGTCCTTACATGGGAGAGAGAGATAGCAAGAGAGAGAGTGCCTGGTCTCACTTCCTCTTTCTGTAAGGACACTAATCTCATTACGGGGGTCCCAGCCTTATAACATAATTGCCTGCCAAAGGCTTCACCTCCAAATACCACTACTTTGGGGATTAGGGTTTTAACATATGACTTTTGGGACACAGACAAAAACATCCACTCCATAACAGGAGGTCATGCTCTTTATAGACAGAAATGGCAAAAAATGGTAGCCATAGGTCTCAGTGAGAGAATTTGCAGATGGCAACTATGGGGGAAAAGAAGAGCCAACTCAGTGCTTAGTGTCCAGGGACAAGTTCATATTGCTTTTTTGTTTTTCACAAAACCAACAAACATCTTCAAGTAGTAGCTTTAATATGACCCACCACAGTAACTGCACACACTTAATGGGATTATTTCCAGTTATGTACCCAGAGGGGAAACTGGGAAGCTTTTTTGTTCACCTCCCCATCCCCCCTTATCTTCCAACCTGCTGCTTTTCTGGTCTCCTAAATATTTTGTTTATAGGCCTCTGTGATGTTTGTCTGTCTGGTCCTCACCTACAATGTAAGCCCCTTGAGATTAGGGTTAATGTCACTTCTAGTCTGGATTTAACCAAGTGCTCACAGTCATAAATAGTGGCTTGTTATGAGTTTATATCTGTTTATATGGCAGCTCTTTCATAGTCTCCATATAGGTAGCATGTTTTGTTTTTCAATTCGTATTTTAATTCTATGCTTAGTTTAGGAGAAAATACTCTTCATGGAATCTGTCATCAATATTGGAGCCACACTGTCATGTAAACAAAACCAATTTTTCTAATTCCCAATAAAGTAAACTCAATTGCAGAAAAGTTTAATGTGCTTCAGTTTATATGGCAATGTATAAATACTTCTGTGTCTCTCACTTAGAGACAGATTTTTAAAAAATAAAACCATTATAAGACACCTTTTATTAATCAAAGTCATGACATCACAAATCAATGGAGTTGTGAAATCTAGTGAGGTCAGCTGGGGGGGGGTGGGCCATGTGCTGGCTTTTTACAACACAAGGGCGCCTCAGTGTTCCATTCCACATTCCCATCATGAGCCCGATGGAAAGGTTTTCAGGAGAATTAATTTATGTCATCTTTAGAGCATGCATTTTGTGAGTTTAACTCAAAACTTATCCCTTCCATTTTTTTCTTCACTGGAAATCGTGAGAATATCTAACATACACAGGCTTATCATGCATAACAACTGCTGGTTAACCTTTCACTAAAACAACTATTTAAAGGTTATACCACTTTTCCACTTCTTGCCCCAATTTTTTTTCTCGATATAACTCTTTTACCCCAAAGCCCACTAAATAAACATGATAGAAAGAGTCATGTATTGACATGCTGTTTCAGGCAAAGATTCATTCACCAGTTTACTTGATAACAGCAGTTTCTAATCAGAGAATATCATATGGAATAAATTTGAATCGTGTGCCCTGTGCGAATGAATCTAAAGTGTTTTGCTTTGCAAACGTACATAAAATGAGAGGGATAAAAAGGTAGTATTTTCAGTGGTTCTCTCATCTGTTGTGTGTGTGAGCTATTTCCATGTGTTTCAAAGCCCTCTTGTGCTTAATATCTATTTTGTTCTGAAGATGTGTTTCTGTGCTGTAACTTTTTCTTTTTAGTGCTTTGGGTAGTTTGTTACAGTAATGGTGCCAAGTTTGTTCAAACTTTCCTTTGTCTGTATCTTTGAGTGGTCTCCTTCCACATTCAAAGAGCCCTTAAAAAGGAGGCTTAGTGTCTTTGGGGATTAGTGTCTTTATAAAGGAGACTTGAGGGAGTCTTTTCGCCCCCTCCATGGTGTTAAGACAGGCAGAGGGTACCATCTGTGCAGAACAAGTTCTCATTAGACATTGAATCTGCTGGGCACCTTGATCTTGGACTTCTCAGCTTCTAGAACTGTAAGCAATAAAGTTATTCTATTTATAAGAACAAGTCTAAGATATAGCAGCCTGAACGGACTAAGACAGGCCATTATACATGGCAGAGAGTGAGACTCTGCTGTAGGGAAAAAGTGAAAAGAAAATATATTCTGGTAGTGTTTTCCAGATCTGATGAAAATGGAAGAGGAGGAAATAGGTTTCAATGGGACTAGGAAAGTCATAAAGGAGGACATTTTGTGGGGGAAAAGGGGGAAAGTTCAAGAGCATTGCCAAGGTCAGGTGAAAATTTTTCTTTTCCATATGTTTTTAAACCTAGATTAGACCACCATCTACTTGGTACTGTTTAGAGGAAGAACCTGCCAGAGACAGAGGGACAGATAAAATGACCTGTCGAAACTTCCAGCCTTGTAATTTTGTGGACATAAACCAGTAGTGTAACATTTAACAAGTAAATCTCCTTTTGTTTCAGTTTAAATATATTGACTTCTGATTATTCTAAGATGTATGTGAATGTTTGGGGCTGGTATGTATTCCCATTCACGGGCAGATCCTCACAGAGCAGTCCACAAGTATTCTCTGTGCAAGCATTATTGGATATATTGTTGATTGCATCAGCCAGCATAGCTCAGACCAGTCATGAATCTAATCAGATGGCACTAGCCCATTTCAGAAAGTCCAGCTAAACCTTGTGAATTCTGGCAGCGGTAGATGGGGTCTGATGCTAGAGGTTATATGAAAACACATTCTCCACCACTTTTGAAATGGATGGGAGTGGAAAAGAAACCTTAAATTTTCAACTAAATTAGGGAAAACATAAGAATTTTGTTCAGAGATCTATAAGACAAAGCCGGTCTACTTGTGCTTTGGTAAGGCTCTAGGATTTCTGTGAGGCAGAAGATCTCATCAGTTTGCTATACCCCGAATGGGGTTGCTTGGGCCTGATTCAGAGAAAAATGTCTGGAATGGGTCCAAATTCCAAGCTGGGGAAATAGCAGGAATTACTTTCTCCTGACCATATTCAGTATTTTTAGTATAAATCACTTATCAACTAGAGGCCCTTGTAACTTATGCACTGTGGTATTTTTGTGTGTGTGGAAAAAAAAGTAACAGGGGAAAAATTAACTAATCTCTTTTATAAAGCTCTGGTATTCAAAGCAATATTTTCACCACCCAAGATGAGGCAAACTAGCAAGTCCTTTGGGCTTAATGGTCTATCCTCAGAGCTGGGAAGACAGTTGTCACCCACATACAAAATCTCATATCACCATAATGTTCCATGTGTTATCACTGTTCATGAAAATAAACAAATTCCAAGTTGAAAGTGTTTGGTTTGATTAATAATAATATTTCAGGGATTCACATTAGTAAAAACTTACCTGGGACTATTCCAAAAACACCCTAGACACTCTCCTTCTTTTCTTGGAACTGATTTTTCTCAGATTTTCTCCCTGGCAGCTACTTAGGCTAAGATTGCTCAGGGGTTCTTTTGGCCAGTAGGAGTCCATCTTTTGGTTGGTCTGATCTACAGAAAAAAAGGCCTTTTCTCTCTAAAACTGTTTCAACTCTTCCTAAGAAGTTAGGCCTAATAGTAGAGTGTCTTGTGATGAACTTTACAAAATTTTACCTAACATACTAAAAGGGTGAGTAAGTCAGTGCTAGCAGGTGTCTGGTAGACAAAGCCAAATGCTTCTCAGGAGCCAGTTGCTGTGGTTATTCTTTTCTCACTGAAGGCAGAACAAGCTTGATGATTGGCTGGGAAAGAAGGCAGGAAGCAGATGAGCACTTGACCTTGGGCTTGGTGTCCAGGAAGTACCTTCACAGTGGTATAGTGGCAGGCATTCAGTCCTGGCAGGTGTTAATCCATGTAGGCAAAACAAACCCCCAAACTAGCTCTCTTTTGCATTGCATGCCAAAGAGTCCACTGTCGTAGCACTCATAAGAGGACTCTGTTCTGTGAGCTGTAAAGAATATTTGGAATTGTCTCAGGAGGAAGGAAAAATAGAGACCCTGAGAAAGGAATGGAAGTGCTAGTTCTAAAAGTAATTCTAAGTCTCATGCTCTGTCTAGTATACCACACATCCTTCATCATGGGTGGAGAGTAGAACTAGGGCCCAGGTAAACACAAGGTCTTCATCATCATAGAAATTGTTTTCAAAGCACCTACTATGTGCAGGGCACTTTGTTAATAGTTATAAAAATCAGTCCCAGTTCTCAAGGAAACGGACTAACAGGGAACCACTAATAACAGTGGAACTTGGAGGGGAAAATGGAATTGGACAAGGCAGAAATCCGAGATCTCTTAATATGTGAGGGTATGTTTTCCTCCAGTAGAGGTAGAGCAGTTTGAGCTTGAGTTTCAAAGGTACCCATAAAGCTTATGGCTTTATTCTTTGTTTTATTCTGTCTTTAGTTTTAAGAAAAATTCTCTCTGTACACTATGATTGCAGAGAAGGGTGATTATTGATTCATTTACTGAGTAAGCTTTTGGTTTTGCTGATTCACATTTGAGGAACTTTAGAATAGGAAAATAGAAAAAATTTCAAATCACCCCGACTTAATTTCCAGGAAGTAGTGTATTTAAGCTTAATTAATTGATTGCTTATGCAATTAATTTCCTCTGCTTTTAACGATGTAAAAATTCTTCAGATGTACTATATTTTCTATTTTTATTCTCAATGACATATGGTACTACACTATACTACATTGGACTACTCTAAATCCCATCTGGACTGAGTCTAGAGTGGTTCCATATGAATGGATCAACTATTCATTACAAATTGAAAATGGCTATTTTACATAAATGCTGCAGTTCTATGAGACCTTCATAAAATTAAAATGACTCTATTGACTCCTAATTAGCAATTACTTTGATTAAAAGGAGGATCAAAAAAGGTATGTGCTATGGTCTGAATGCTTGTGTTGCCCTCAAATTTATATGCTGAAATCTAATCACCACTGTGACGGTATTAGGAGCTCAGGTCTTTGGAAAATGATTAGGTCATGAGGGTAAAGCCTCAGATAGCTGCCTTGTCTCTTTCCATCATGTGAGGATGCAGTGAGAAGGCACCATCTATGAACAAGGAAACAGGTCCTCACCAGACACAGAATCTGTTGGAACCTTGGTCTTGTACTTTCTAGCTTCCAGAACTGAAAGAAAGAAATTTCTGTTATTTATATATTTCTTAGTCTGCTGAAGAGACTAAGAAATATGCAACCAGTTACATCTTGATAAACTGTAGTGTGCTCTTCCCAGACTATCTTCTGATTCTCTGTTTTAATCTCCACACATCATATAGAGTGAAGGAGGCAGGACAAGGTGATGCCTGTACTGGTGTATCAGTTAGGGTTTGATCAGGGAAGTGGGACAACTCTCAGTGATGTACAATTGGAGATTTAGTATAGAGACTAGATCTCACACAATCATCACAGCTGATAAAGAATTCCATGGAAAACACTTGCCTCAGTGTCCAGTGTGGGCCTGAAGTCACCACAGGCTGGCAGGGCCATCTGTCAGGATGAAAAACTAGATGCGAAGTGGGGAAGAGCAAGGACAATTGGGAACTGGTGAAGACAAACTAGATGTCTTCTGGGCAAATTGGAATCTGCGTCTGTCTCTCACTGCCTCTGTCTTAGTATGTTTGGGCTGCTATTAAAGAATACCATAAACTGAGTGGCTTACAAACAACAGAAATTTATTTTTTACAGTTCTGGAGGCTGGGAAGTACAAGATCAAGGTGCCAGCAATTTGGTATCTGGTGAGGGGCCTGTTCCTGGTTGACAGGTGGCAGCTTCTTGCTGTGTTCTCATGCGGTTGAAGAAGAGAAGACAGCTCTCTGGGGCCTCTTATATAAGGCCACTAATCCCATTCACAAGGGCTCCATCCTCATGACCTAATCACCGTCTAAAGCAGGGGTCCTCAAACTTTTTAAACAGGGGGCCAGTTCACTGTCCCTCAGACTGTTGGAGGGCCAGACTATAGTTTAAAAAAAAAACTATGAACAAATTCCTATGCACACTGCACATATCTTATTTTGAAGTAAAAAAACAAATGGGCAAAAATACCCGAATGTGGCCCACGGGCCGTAGTTTGCCTGGTCTAAAGGCTGCACTCCTAATACCATCTCCCTGGGGGTTAGGATTGCAACATATAAATTTTGGGTGGATGCAAACTTTATCTGCCAAACTCTGAGCAGTTAATTATCAGCTTCTCAACATATATTGAATTCCAAAATTAAGCTTCTTTATTTTATGTAATCCTATGTAAATTTTAAACATCCTTTCCTAAAATACTGAAGAATGAAATGGAAAACTAAATGCAAAGATTTCCTACTGAGATTTGAGATTACTTGTTTTGAAAGCACTAAGAATTTGGAGGAAAACATTCTCATATGTAATGATTTCTAGCAGTTCTAGCCATTTCATGACTTGGACTTCCTTAAGGAACTAAAGAAAACTGCATTTATGTATAAACCTTTACTTTCAGTGATGAAGACCAAGTTGAGAACCCATCAGCCACTTTAATAAAATTAATTGATATTTTTGCCCCCTAACATTTACTACCCTTTCAACAGCCTGCCAATTCCATTTTGTGGCCTCTTGGTGGGGAAGTAAAGCAAGGCACTCTGTCCTCCCCTAACAAAGAGGGAGTCACATGGTCCAAACTAGACCCAATTTCCGGGAAAATACAAGAAGCAGGCTCTGCAAACCTGCAAAGACAGAGCTCAGGGACCCATTCTCAAGAGGAATGAACTTCCAGGGAGGGAGAAATGGATGCATGTTGTGTGGCAAAGATGCAGGCGGAGTCAAAGGGGATAAACAGCAATTCTCAAGCTTTGTTATGCACGAGAAATTGGGACGCTTGCTTCAAATGCATGTTCTCGAGTCCCACTCCTAAAGATTCTTATACAATAGATCTGGGGTCGTGTCAGGGAAGCTGCATTTTTAAGAAGCATCATCCTAAGTGATTCTGATTCAGGTGATGCCTTCTGACCTCATTTCGAGAAACACTTTGTACAGTCATAGATATCTGCCACTGGACGGTCCCTTCTGTCTACCCACTTCATCTGGATCTTCCTGGTGATCACATTAATAGATTTTTCTCAGCAGTGAAGTGAGCTGGTGTTTCATATATTTCAACTAGAAAGATAAAAAGCATCAAACATTTGGAAAAGATGATGGCTTTAGTGACCGAGGCCGCTGCCTTTCCCGCCTTGCCCTGTCTGGGGACAGCAGGCTCCAGACACCACGCTCAGTACAGCGCAGATGAGGGCTGCTCCCTGGGTCATGCAGATGCTGTGGGCAGGATAGCAAGTGTGACCTTTGTCCTAGAGAATCCATGTCTCAGCTCGCATCTCCTCTTCCCCAAGTACCTTTCGTGACCCCGATGGAGCATGTGAAAATCTCTCTGTAAGCAAAGTAAACTAGCGTCCTGGCTTTGATTGAGGATTGCACCAGCAGAAGGCATGGTGTGGAGCACCCGCTTCCCACAGCAAGGGTAGACCCTAAAGTATGATTTATAGTCACGCCACTCTCTTCTGTAGTTTACAGACCTCTTTCCCTGAGCAGGGAGTTAAACATGTCTTATTAACACTGGCAATTTTAGCACTTCCTTCCTCATGTCGTAATAGTAACTTCTATGAGGTTTCTTGTTAAGGAACGAGTCCCAGATATTGACAGACTGCAGAATTTGGCTGCAGGCTTTCCCAGGGCTGTCCACTAATTACCCTGGTTGAGTAAACTCAGTGAAGCCCAAGACTCAAACACATTTTAAAACATATTGCTTTTTAAATGTGCTTTTTGAATGAATGAATCAGTTCTGTATTTCAAGACGCTTTATTTTTAAAAATTTATGAGTCATTGTAAACTCACACATAATGAAAATTATATAATAGGCCCTGTTAGACCCATTACTCAACTTAAAAAGTTATTGAGAATTTTTTTTCCATTTTACTTCTTCTATTCTGCTGTTTTTTGATTGTTGTTATTTTTTGAACTGAAGTATTTGAAAGAAATCCCCTTCCAATATCATATGTCTAAAAAAATAATGGACATTTTGTTAACCTAGCGACAGTGCCATTACCACGTTTAGTAACAATAATTCATTGATATCATCTTGTAACCTGGTCCATAATTAAATTTCCCAAAATGTCTTTTTCCAGTTGGTTTATTTAAATCAGGATCACAATGAGATCCACACATTAATAACGTCATTTAGTGAATGATTCTGGAGTTGCGTTTATAAAAGTGGCAAATCAAATCACAGAGTTTTATTTTTCTGAAACAAGCACACAGCATTGCACTGGTTTTTTCCTCTTTTCTCCACAAGCCTTGGGAACAAGAAAGGTAGCCTCTTTTTCTCCTGCCATCTTGCATAGCATGTGTGTGAAGCTTAGTTTTTTAAAGACAAGATTAATATGAAGTCAAACCAAACCACCTTCACAGGGTTGTTCTGAAATTCACTCACAGTTTTTATAATGAAAATGAAGAGAACTAAGTTTGAGGTAGGCTCTGCATTCTGTGCTAAGCAGCAAATCCCTGTACCCACCGCCCCTCTTCCTATACCATATTTTTGCAAAAGATAGTGATGAGGCAATAGGACTCCGTTCTTCTCTTTGTCAGGCTACACTACCTAGAAAATCCCAAAACTCACCATGCTATTCTGACATTTCTAGTTCAGGCCAGTGTTCCAGAGTGATACAGTACAACGCTTTTGGAGTCAATTTGCCTGATTCAAACATTAACTTTGTCCTCACTAACTCCACTAACAAATTACTTAACATCTTTGAACTTAAATGTCCATATCTGTAAAATGGGTATAATATTGCCTATATTAGAGGTGAATTTATGAGGATAAAATAGGGTAACACATGACTCACCGTGATGCATACTGCCTCACAGGCATTTAAATGCTACTGTCTTCCTCCATCTCTCCTTCCCTCTTAAACTGCTAAAGAGAATGGAAGCCTTTGATGTCTTCCAAAACGTGTTTTGTGGTCCTTGACCTACTTTAGAGTACTTTCTTGGAGGCATTTTTCTTCACTCATTCTTTTCCCTTGGTCAAGTTACCATAACTGGGCAAAATTGACATGTAAACGGGACGGCTGTTACTGGTTTGAGGAGATAATACATGTAGGCATGTGGCTGGTTTAGAGGAAATTTACATGCCGGTTTAGCAGGCAAGCCTCCCGAGGCCTCTTTATTTCCACACTGGCCAACTGCAGCTTAATCTGACAAGGATAATGTGCAGAATGTAAATATTACCATTTGTTCCATGTCATCTCAGATCAGACACTAATTTGCAAATGTAATTTATCATGTCTAAAGAAAACTAAAATGACAGCTCTTACCAGTATTTGGTATTTTTGTGTTAACAATAGTTCATTTATGATTGTTATTGTTTCAGGCAGAAAATATGTCTCAATGTGTTCAGCTGGCAATATGGGCTGTTATATCACAAGCCTCGCCCGGGCCTTTCTCTCCTCTCCCTTGCTGCGTGCTGTTCCCTAGGCAGGTCTCTGGGTTGTTTGCTCCTCTTTTCCACACTTCTCACATAGCTAAAGGAAATGTGCTGATAAGATTCCAAGTTCTGGGATCTGTTGTGGAAATAGGCCGAAGGGGTAATGTGAAGACTGAGGGCTACATTTGATCTCAAGTGCATTTTGTCTGTTTACACCAAGAGTCTCCATCGCAAAGGAAATACTCAGAGCAGCAAAATTATTGAAAAACTGGTTACAGCCATATTATGGATGAACTCAGGCTGACGGATTTGTGACACTCAACTTCAATGACTTTATAAGAAGCCATGACATCCAAATTGTCTAACTTTTACGGACTACAGAATACTCATTCTGTCCCCAAAGCAAAACCATCAATTTGTACAAAAGAAGGTGGTTCCCTAGGTTTCTTATATTAAGTAGGTTCCCATTAGTTCATAAATAGTTATTCTTCTTCCCCTCTTCATGACTTTTCTAAGGTCAGCAGAATATTCCATCTTGGCAAGTTGATCATCCCTTTTTATCTTTGCAAGACCAATGTAGTTCATTGCCCAGAAAGCCTTAGAAGGATCAAAATGTCCTTGTGTGACTGCCGGTGAGGTAGGTGGAAAAGGGTAGTCAGCAAATCTCCCCAGCCCTGGCAGTCCTTGTTTCAGAAGAGACCTGCCAATCCCAGTAAAACACTCATGACATTTCAGAAGAGCTACAGGATCTTTCTGCCTCATTTCCACATGGAAAAATAGGGAGAGTCAAGGATCCCCAGCTGGAAGGAATAGATTTTTGTTTATCTTTAACTGAAAACAATATTCCAGCATGAAACTTGCACCAGGTCTGTGCTTCTCCCAGTGGTGAATGGCGCAGGAGATAAGAATAGAAACTGTCTGGGAGGGGCCCGGGCCTGAAGATAACTCTTTTGTCATCTTGATTGGAAAAACATGTACAGCTGCTTTGATTCAGTAAAGCTAAATTTCTAAGATTTCCTTGACCCTTACTTAAACTGGGTTTGAGACAGACTATTTTTTTATCGCCTGATGAGCTAGAAGGAGCTAATAAATTAATCACAGCGTGAATATATCATTAAAAGTACAAGATAACTGATGAAGAACTCTGAGCTGAGAATTATCACCTGGTTGATGGCAACAACGTAAACATTGTTCAAGGTGCCAGAAGTTGGATTTTATATATTGTGAGCTAGTTCCTTGACTGCTGTGGTCTATAGTTGTTCCAGACATGCATTTGGAAGACTCACTGGTATTCACACAACTTGTATGAAGCTCTTGTGAGTCCTTACGTGGAAAGGCTTAGTTTTGGAAGGGACTGAATTTTATTACTGAATGTCAATGTCTATAGGGGCTTTCCTTCTCTCATTACAGCCTTGCAGTGGTTTTTGAAATGAAGTACACGATACCACCACTACCAACACCAACTAACAAAAACAAAAAACCTTCACACAGGTCCAAAAGTCAAAGATTCAGGAGCTGTGGTGAAATAGGGATAACAATTTCTGTCAAACATAACTGAAATCCAGTCTCATTACAACAGGGATGGCCTGTTGTAATGGATATAATCCCCAATCCACTTGCATGTTTGCAGTTTGTGCCATTGATTGTGTATTTAACCTTGCTAAAAGATGTATGTTACATAGTCTTCCTGATTTGCTATCATTTGTTAGACGTATGCATAATATCCTCTATTATGTTAAAATGAATTCAAACTTTCAAAGTATGATTTATGTCTTAAACTGTATTATACTCCATTTTACAGATGTAGAATTCTTTCATAGTTTTTAATTCCCACAACACTAAACATTGAGTATCTATGCTTCATTTTCCTCATTTGTAAAATGAAGATAAAAATAATATCTATCTCATAGGATTGTTTCAAGATTTGTGGAGTACTTAGAATAATGTCTAGAATATATTGAGCACTATATGTTAGTAATTATGATTATTATTTATTTTGTACCCAGCAATATTTCGAGGGGTGGGAGTGGGATACAGATATTTAAAAAAGCGTAAATTGTGAATACTTTTCTCTGTGATCTAGCTGGGGAAGGATACCAACAAATATAAAGTAAGTAAAGACTAAGGCCTGGAACCAAGTGATTATTATAACAAGAGGAGGAGCAACACCTGGAAGTAGGGAAATTACTCTGGGTGGATACATTTAGGAAAGGCTCTTTAGAAGGAAAATGTAAGACTTTTTTTGAGGAATATGCCAGGTTGACAAGGAAGAGATAAGGTCACTACAGATGTGGTAGCATAGGATCAAAGGCTTGACATCAGGCTGAATGTGGCATTTTTAAGGGCAGGAAGAAGCCTTAGTTGAGTGGACAGTGCATAGGGGGTGGGAGTGTGGGTCAGGCCACAGAGTAATGGGAGAGAAATTTCTTTGGATAGACATATTGTGGGACTTTGCATGCCAGCTTGAGGCATTTGGATTATAGCCTGAAGGCAGTGGAGAGCTATTAGAGAATTCTGAGCAGGAAAGTAACCAGATAATAGTTTGTCTTTTTTTTTTTTTTTAAAGAAAGCTATTGTATAAAGTGAGAGACACTTGATGAACGTGAAAAGGTGAATACACAAGTCAAGGCACAAAGAAATCAGGGTTCAGAATATAGAAATGATACTAATTACAACTGATTTTCTAAAAAATTCTTAGGCATGTGTCTTTGAGGCCACCCTGTAAATTAGAAAAATTATCATCCACATTTTACAGATGAAGAATTTCAGGTAGAGAGAATTTAGATGATAAAATTACACTTAAACTTATTCATTAAATATGTATTATGTGCCTGCCATGTTCCAGGTTATGTTATGGCCAGTGATGAAATGGAATCAAGGAGATTTACAAACTTCGAGAAAAATCATGGTGTGAGCTTAGACAATGTGCATTTCAGAAATGCTTGTAGAAAAAGCGGTTGAATAAAAGGATGAACTCATAGACCACATTACTTATAATGTTTTGAAATGATTCCATATGAAAAATAACAAAACATGCCTTTGGGCTTCTAATGCAATGAGTATGCGCATTCTATTCTTAGTTCTAGCCAATTCAAACCACCACAGGTTAAGTGTATCTGAATAGTCACTTGGAGGGTATATTCATTTCCTAGTGCTGTCATAACAAATTTCTACAGACTTTGTGGATTAAAATAGCACAAAAGTATCATCTCAGTGCTCTGTAGATCAGAAGTTCAATGTGGATCTCACAGGACTAAAACCTAGCTATTCTTTGCAGGGCTGTGTTTCTTACTAGAGATTCCAGGGGAGGTTTCCTTGTTCATTCAGAATGGTGGGTTGAATTTATTTTTCTGTGATTGTAGAACTGAGATAGATACTACAACTGGATGTCAGCTGAGGGCTATTCCCAGCTTCTTGAGGCCACTGCGTTCCTTGGCTCGTGGCCCCCTTTCTTCAACTTCAAAGCCAGGAGTAGCAGGCTGAGTTCATCTCACTCTGTGAAGCTTCCGGCCTCTTCTTCCACCACAGTTCTCCACATTTAAGGATTCATGTGGTTGCACGGAACATGCATGGATAATTCAGAACAATCTTCCCATTTTAACATCTTCTGATCAGTAACCTTAATCACATCTGCTAAGGCCCTTTTGACATGTCATCTAACATATACATATTCACAGGTTCTGGGGAGAGGCTGTGGCCATCTTTCAGGGGGAGCATTATTCTGTCTTCTACAGAGAAATAAAGAACAATATATATGGATTTAGATTAGATGTTAGATACATATTGCATTCCAGATTGTTGAAGGCATGTTTGTCAACCTCATCTCCTTTTCTTATTCATACACTATATCATATTTGAGAGAGAAAAAAGGTGGGAGCACATATTACAAGATATTACAAGAAATACTACCTTATTTAATCATTGAGTTATGAGGACCATGTAGAACTCCTTTGCGTATAAGAAGATTTGCACATTCAGGTGATGCATTCGTTCATTGCAAGCAATATTTTCTGCTAAATTCATGGCTTTGTACTGGGTACTTTGGAGATCTACAAAGAAGAGCCTTCCTCTGAAGTTTACAATGTGCTAGGTAAGATTAGTTGGGCAAATAAGTTACTATATAGTATGTGCTATACTAGGTGCTACCTTCTATGCGCTAATGGAAGTACAAAGTACTATGAAGGATAGAAGGATAGGGGGCATTATCTTTCATCCGAGAAACCAGCAATTAACTCATGGCACTTGCAGATTTTTTTTTTTTTTATTTCAGCATATTTAAATCTACCATTTGTGGCATTTGCGGATTGAGGAGCAGGTAGAATTGCAACAAGCAAAGAAGAGCAGAGAGCTTTATTGGAGTAAGGGATGGCTAAATAAAGGTCAGAGCTGGGAGACAGTTGTGTATCTTCAAGTATTTGGAATTCTTTCCGACTGAAGTAAAGGGTAGGTAAAAAGGCTTATTTGGATTAAAAAATGAAGTGTTATACAGATTGAAAAATACCATAGAGGGTCACATTTTTCAGAAACAAGACTTTGGATATTTTTCCCAGAGAGAATGGGCAGACGTCAAATGCCTTAGAGCAGAGGCAGACAAGATCACTGCCCTACATCAGGAAGTGAACTGTGTCTACAAAAAGTGAAATGGAGAGGAGTAGGAGTCTGGAAGGAGGAAGACCCACCAGAAAGTGCTTGTAACAGAGAGGAGAGAGACAGTGAATGACATCCTAACTAGAGTGGAGACGGTATGAATGTATGAATGTAAGTAAAGGGGAAAGGAGAGGGACATTGAGGACATAGAATAAAAAGGAATGTGACAGGCATTAGAGGTGAAACAGTGAGAGAAATGTGAGTCTAAGTCAGTTCTAAGGTTTACAGCCTGGGCAGGAGGCTCTAGAGAATAGAGTTACCAGGAATAGAAAGAGGGAAGTAAGATGGAGGAGAAGGTTGGGGCAGAGGGGTGAAGATGGTGAGGTTGGTTTTGACCTGTTGTATATGAGAAACAGACAGAAAATTCAAGTGGAGGTGCTCAGTGTAAGAGGAAGTCCCAGCAAAGATGAGATGAGAGTCAAGGAATAATGTCTACAGAGAGGTGAGAACAAACTGATAGTCAAAGAAGATGGAAGAGATTCATGGTGGGCACAGTGGCATGGGAATATTTAAGATAGGAATCTTGCCTAAAATGCAGGTAAGACACTGAAGAGAAAAGCAGGTGTTGAGGGCAAATATCTACCTCTATTCTGATTTATAACTCCCCTTGTCGTGGGCAGAAGACTTTGGAGGGGGAGTAGAGTCAAGATGTAAGACCAATTTAAGAAATGGCTTTTGTTACCGTCAGAGAAGCATTGTAAGAGTAGAATTTCACCTAAGGAAAGGGGAAAAGCCCATGTGGAATAGTGGGAATGTCATGGCAAGTTGTTTGAGGCCAATGTGGGCGAGGTGGGAGAATTTAACTCCATAAATTTACTTATCTTTTAAAATGCGATTTTAAATATCCAAAAAAGACAAATACATTTTTTGGTTTCAGATTACAAATTCTAGGAGTAGGAATCATATGTAGGCAAATCTCCAACATATATCCTATTTTTAGATATTTTTAAATAACCTTAAAAAGCCTTACATAAGGCTTTTTAATCCCAGCCAGGATTAATATGTGAAATGCCCAGCTTCGAATATTAACTGACAAAGCTATAGATTTGCCCATAGCATTGCCGACTAGATGATAAGAACATTTTCCTAATTACTGCTGGGAGGCCAGAGGCACCTCCTGAGAAACAGGGCTTCAGAGATTCACTGGTGTCCTGACTCCAGAGGGCTCTTCTGAAATTAGGGAGCATGAAAGGAATGTGCAGTGAGCCCCTATCCACTCTTTATCTGGAAGGGCCCAGCAGATAGTGAGCTTGACGGTGAAATTCTAACCTGGACAACTGATGAGATGCCAGTGTTTTCCTGCCTCACTGGGACTGCTGTGGGTGTCTCCTCTTACTTCATAGGGGAGTGACTGGTATTTAAGCAGTGATAACTGTAATCTTGGTGGTGAGGCTGAGTCAGAGAGGACCTTCCAGAATAGCAAATGGCTGGGAAAAGAGAGCTGGGCCTGCGTGTGAGGACAGGGGCTCGGGACCCACCCAGCTGCCACGGTGCCGGCAGGAACACGGGGCTACAGGGACATTTTCTGAAAGAAGACCCAGCACTCATATGCTTATGTTTCAAATAGGAGTGATGAAGAGAAGCAGAAAATATGTTTGATCTCTGGCCTAGCATCACACTCATCTTTGCTGAGGAATATTTCGTGTCCATGATAGACAGACAGCTGGAGCACAGGGTCTGAGTTATAAAAAGCCCTGGCTGAAAACAGTGGTCTCTTGAAAATCAGACTTCTATTAAAAAATCCCGGTAAGATAAACAAACTAACAAAACAGCTAGTACAGTCTTTGGAGAATGTTTTTCTAAATTCTAGCTTCTTCTGTCAACTTTAGAAGAATTTTAAAGGAGAAGAAGTTGTAAACCTGTTAGGCCAGCAGTGAGAGATGCACTAGCACTGTACGTACACAAACAGTGGTGTCTTAGTTCATTTTCTGTTTCTATGACAGAAAAGCATAGACTGAGTAATTAATAAAGAAAAGAAATTTATTTCTGGCAGTTCTGGAGGCCAAGAAGTCCAAGAACATGGCACCGGCATCTGGCAGGGGCCTTTGTGCTGTGTTAGCGTGTGGCAGAAGAGCGGAAGGGCAAGTGAGCACGTGCAAAAGAGAAAGCAGGAGGGGCCAGGCCTGCTCTCATAACATCCCAATCTCTCCGTAACTGACCACTCCCGTGATAACTATATTAGTCCATCCACGAGGCCTCTGTGTTCATGACCCAATCACCTCTTACTAGGTCTCACCACCCAATACTGGTGTACTGGGGATTACGTTTCCAACACATGAATTTTAGAGGACACATTGGAACCATAGCAAGTGGCAAAAGGGAGAAGCACAGACTGGTGGTTGAGTAAGCATAGAGCGTGGACCCAGCGGATTTCACACTGGCCCAGTGGGACCACAGTGTAGGATTTGGGAAATGCCTCAGGGACAGAACAAGTTCTAACATTGTGTTGTCAAAAATACCTTAATGATGAAAAATCAGGTTTTACAATGTTACACCCTCCAGCATTGCATATTTATTATCTTTCTTAGTAACACCAAATCTTATCCTCTGATGCTACTGGAGTGTTCTTAGACAAAGTGGTTCGTCTATACATTCCCCGCCTGCAGTCTTTCAAATGCCCCCCAGAGAGCCTACTACTTTCTAGCGACCTGGGCATTTTGTCGTAACTTTTTTCCCTGAAAAACACTCTCTGGAGTTCCCTGCCTTCCTTTGCTATTAACTTTTTGGCTGAAAGTGTCTGAATTTCACTGCAGGTGGCTTGGCAAATGTAGAAGACCTGTGCATTACCTAAGCATTTGATTGTTCCTGGTGCCTCTTTCACAAAAATAGCAGAGGGGAAACGGCATTTTGTTTTCACTATGGGGCAGCCCACTTGAGTTAAAGGTAGTGTTGTCGCTTTCAAGTATTTACAATAAAGCCAAAGTAATGGAGCTAAATTCCTTATTTTTAGCATAGTGATTACATTTTTGTACTCATTAATTTTCTCACGTTGATAATTTTCAAGACCTCAGTTTGTGCTGAATTTCCTGCAATCTGCACCCATTTCTCAGAAGGTTTGATAAACATTCCTTGATTGTTATGAAGCTTAAACCCCAAACCAGACATGATCTACCCACCAATTAGGTTTAGCCCCTTGTTTGTCTTCTATATCTCCCCAAGTCAGTACAATATACCAAGAGAGGCATTTCTTAGGCAACTATTTTCTCCTCAAGTCTACATTAGAAATTCTTGTTCTCAGGGGAACATTGAGGATGGAGCTTTAGTTCAGTTGATTGCCCAGATAAAGGAAAGGATGTTTAGCGATGTCCTGGTTTATACTTGCAATATACTTTATATTTTTCTCTATATTAAATGCATTTGTAATATTTTCTTCTAAAAATATGCAAAAGAGATGTGATATGTATTTGCCTGCTTTACCAAAGAAAATAAGAATTTTATTTAAGTGAGAATAAAAAATATGATAATTTAAATTATTCTTGAGAGGAAAGCATGCTTTGACTGTGGATTGGTGTGGACTGCTAAATAAATTTTAAAATAATTAATTATAATAATTTCTATTGTATATTAAGCATTTGTCCTTTGCCAAGTATGCTTAAGGTCCCTGTGACTGTATTGTCTAAGGATTTTATGTATTTTATGTCATTTAATTATTATGACGATAATGAACTGGGTAGCTTTATTATTTTTACTTTACATGTGAGGACATTGGAGCTTAAAAGAAGACCTGAATGAGTAAATGGCAGAATTGGCCTTTGGACCAGGACCCATTCAACTCCAGAGCCTGCCCTCTTACAGCCTAGGTTGGCTGCTTCAGAATAAGCTAATTAAGAGATATGAAGCAGGCCGGGCGCTGTGGCTCACGCCTGTAATCCTAGCTCTTGGGAGGCCGAGGCGGGCGGATTGCTCAAGGTCAGGAGTTCAAAACCAGCCTGAGCAAGAGCGAGACCCCGTCTCTACTATAAAAATAGAAAGAAATTAATTGGCCAACTGATATATATATAAAAAATTAGCCGGGCATGGTGGCGCATGCCTGTAGTCCCAGCTACCCGGGAGGCTGAGGCAGAAGGATCACTCGAGCCCAGGAGTTTGAGGTTGCTGTGAGCTAGGCTGACGCCACGGCACTCACTCTAGCCTGGGCAACAAAGCGAGACTCTGTCTCAAAAAAAAAAAAAAAAAAAAAAAAAAAAAAAAGAGATATGAAGCAATCTATATGAATAATTTAATGTATGTGCTTTCTGGCCAAGATGAGTCTAGAAACTTACCAGTGGGT
Organism: Microcebus murinus; assembly: GCF_040939455.1. Taxonomy (NCBI): domain Eukaryota; kingdom Metazoa; phylum Chordata; class Mammalia; order Primates; family Cheirogaleidae; genus Microcebus; species Microcebus murinus. The sequence goes on from NC_134108.1 coordinate 69,871,353, forward strand.
AAGAAAGATTTAAAGAAATTGTCAGACCATTTTTTCCCTTTGCAATTGGGAATATGGGCAAGAAATAAACAATTCTTTTTGTCCCGCACTTAGAATCTTTCTTTGTAGTTCCAAAAAGTATACTTTCTTGTTTCTCTGAGCTGGAAAAAGAAATGGTGGTTGGCAGATTGACAGCTAGGTGGCCAATGGATTAATCGGTGGAATGTGGTGGCTGCCACGCTTCAAGGTGACCCCTGTTTGCCATAGCTGTGAGAGAAGCAGAGAATCCTGCATAGCTGTGACAGTAGCAGAGAATCCCTTGGCAAACTTCCTGCTCCACACAGAGTGGAGGTAACATCTCTGGTTCCTTTCCCCGCTGGGTCTCCTATTTTGTGTGGGAAGCAAAGGTGAAACTCCCCAGAGACTATAGAACCAGAATGCCATATTCTGTCTGATTTTACTTTCCATAGAGGAGCCTTACTTTGTCTGAAATAGATGTATTTCTGAAAAGTTGAGCATAATCACATTTAGGCTTATTGATCCATATTTGAAATGTTGTATGGGGAAGCATTATGTCCCTTTATTTCTTAGCATTTTAAATAATAAAATGGCAAGGTACTAAAATATGTATGAAGATATTAATTAAGATATTTAAATTAATTCAGGACATAGAATTAAGGAATGCTATGATAATTGCTTTTATGTGAACATTTCATAAGGTGAACGACTATTATTATTATTTTTTTTTTTGAGACAGGGTCTCTTTGTGTTGCCCTGGCTAGAGTGCCGTGGCATTAGCCTACCTCAAAGCAACCTCAAACTCCTGGGCTTAAGCAATCCTTCTACCTCAGCCTCCCGAGTGGCTGGGTCTACAGGCATGCGCCACCATGCCCGGCTAATATTTTATGTATATTTTTTAGTTAGCCAATTAATTTCTTTCTATTTTTAGTAGAGATGGGGTCTCGCCCAGGCTGGTTTTGAACTCCCGACCTTGAGCGATCCGCCCGCCTCAGCATCCCAGAGTGCTAGGATTACAGGCGTGAGCCACTACGCCCAGCAGACTACTATTTTTTTAAAGGTCATTTTTCATTTAGCAAGATATCTTAAAACAAGAGGCATCAGTATTAGACTTCCAGACAACATATTGATAATACAAATAGTAACCGCAAAGTTCATTCTCAGTTTTCTCATCTGTAGAGAAATAAGATGCATATGTCACAAGATTGTTTAGAGGATTCAATATGTTACAATGTAGTCAGTATTTAGCCCATGGTAGGGGCTGGATAAGTATTAGTTCTTATTAATAGCAGTCAGTTTGAAAAGCTCTGAGAATGCAGAGCTCTTGGATTTGTGTCTCAATTCTAGCACCTACTATCTTTGTGATTTCTGTTACTTCATCTATAAAGTGGGAGTGATGATTTACTTGGCTAAAATTTAAGGCATTGGACCAAAAGATGGTTAGAGGTTTGCTCTAGGTTCTAGGTCTAGAATCTATTAAAACAAAATTTAATTCAATTAAATAGTTTAATTCAGAAACTAGTAGAAACCAGGTGCTTGACTAAATCTAGTATTCATATTTGTTTTTTAATTGGTTTATATTCTCTTGTAGTTATCACCACCATTACAGAGAAATGGGGTGGGCCGATTTCATGCATTCTCACCCACATGGATAACCCTGTTCTGTTTTATGTCAGTGACATTTTTCCTAAGACCCTCATTCCTTTTAAGTTCATCATATTTCCTTCTCTCTTACCTTTTTCAGTTTTTTCTTTTTTTTTTTTTTTTTTACCGGGAAGGCTGACTTTAAAAATGAGTTCAGCATCTCAGCAAATTTCAGCGTTGTGATTAATTTTGTGGCCTTCCTCATTTATTAGAAGCCCTGATTTCTCTCTCATCATCCTTTCCCTTCTGATATATTTGCCCTACTAATACTCTTTAACCCTTTGGGCTTACCTTATCGTCCTTGGCTCTTTTACTTCTCTTATCTTTATCCTGTTAGCCTTAACTGATGTAATTTGTTTTCTCTGGGGTTCCTCCTCCTCTGTAAAGACATGAACACTCACTCTGAATATTTCTCACTTCTTGCATTAGTCTTCGTCAGCTGAATCCCTATCTAACACGCTCTACATGAACGTTTATAGCCAAGTCCAGGCTTTTCTCATACTTCTCAATTTTCATTCCTCTTTGCAGAGTGTCATATGATACTCGCCAATTCTAACTCCTGCAAATTTGTTTTAGATGCTGTTTCTCATTTTCTGATATGGAATTGATGCTGGTATCAGATTTTGGCTGAGCAGTTGATCTCAGCTTTGAGCAAATATTCTCTCCAGTGGTTTGGCTTGTATCTCATTGAGCTTGCTAGAATTGGGGTCTTTGGTATGTATAGTTTCTGGTTTGCCTTGTAGTCTAATTTTGGGCTGGTCACTATGTCTCTATGGCCCTCAGCTAAATAAAATTAGATACATCATTATTTTTCAAATCTAAACACTTAAACATTCTTGAAAACAATAATGAGATTCTAAAAGCAATTCTGAATTTTTATTTATTTATTTTTTTCTATCTTCTTTTTGCCTTCTCCATGTCCTCCCATTCACAGTACAGACCAGGCACGGGGCCTGGGCTATGGTGTATATGGGGTAGGTTTACTCTGCCTCCTCTTTCTAGACAGTCAGAGTAAGAACACAGACTGTGGTAAACACCAGGAGGCCTGAATTTCCTTATAAGATCTCATGGATAATCTCAAGTTTCCTTACTTTAGGTTAAAAATTATTTCAAGTCATCATGGGATAAGGACCTTGGCTCAGAAGCTCCACTGCATACATTTATATTTATCTTAGATGAACAAATATGAACAACAATATAGTTTGTTATATTTGACATATTCAGTTCAGTTGAAAAAATTTTCCAAATCCCGTGGTCCATGGCTGAGATGAGGGGGAGGAGAGAAATGGAATCTTGGCTGGAGGAGCATTTGGGAACTGCTGGAATAGCTGGTCCCAGAGGTCTCTGCTGATTCTTTTCGTAAGTACATGGCTCATTTGGGGCAGGCTGGAATTTATCTCCAGTGGAAGCTGTCAGCTCTCAGGATCTTGACTCTGTAGTTGACTGGTGGGATGGAAGGCAGGAGGTTTTGCTCTAAGAAAGGGTCAATTGTCATCCTTTCCTTTCACAACAGGCCTGACCTCACGTGGGCTAGTAGAATCCTTGGGAATTTATTTAGTACTCTGGAGTTAAATGTGAAGCAAATGTTTCTTCAAGCACATTTTGACCTTGCCTTTTCTTTCAGTTTTCAAGCTACCAGGAAAACAACCCAGGGAGAAAGTTTTCTCACCATAGGTTCTGTTGATCAGGGTGACAAGAATTTGATAAGTTAAAAGGTAACCACAGAGTCTGACATGAGTTACAAGGCTGGAATTCAGTGCCATGTGGTTTCTCAGGAAATCTCAAAATTGTTGGGAAAAAACCTTTGACTTATTTGGAGAACAAGGTGTCACAGGTCTTACAGAATGGTCTGTATGAATCTTCTAGTCTTGGAGTCAGAAAAGAAAGCAGAACGAAGATGATCATATTTCACATTTGTTAATTATTAGAGAACTGGAATAAATAACTAGATAATGAACTGGGGACCTAATCACAACATATATTTGCAACATAAAGCAATATTGTAAAGGATAATTATATAGTACAAAGAGTCATTATATTAACATGCAAATGATAATGTTCTATAACATAATTATCAAATATATCCCTAAAAATTAAAGGCAGTGTTATAGTGAATAGGAGCAAGTGTTAAAGGGAAAAAGGAAAATATTCATTTAAATACCTACTGTCAAAACCCAGAGGCTAAGAGTAAGGAAGGCCCTGAGGAAAGAAAGAGGGCCTGGGTACAAATCCTCGCTTCATGACTTACTAATTGCATAACTTGAACAATTTACCTCTATAGTCCTGTGCCTCAGTTTTCCCACATGGTAAAATGGGAACTATTTTAGCAATAATGCCTACTGCATAGAATTGTTAGATTAAATGATAAATACATGTAAAACACTTAGAACAGTACGTGGCACAGAGTGGGCACTCAATAAAAGCAGCTGTGACTTTATACATCTTTGAACAATCAGAGAAACTTAGGAGACCTATTTATAAAATAAATGGTTCTTAGGAAATAATTGAAAAACAATGATCTGTGTTCCTCTAGGCAATCATATATTGATTGAAAATGTTGAACAGCCACTATTTTGTTAGTTTGACCTCTACATTTGACTTAACATTTAAATAAATTTTAATATTGAACCAAATTTATTTTGAATCATTTAGCTTTTTCCTGTAATAAACAACATATGGAATGCCAACATATAACAGACGTGTAAAATACCAATACTCAGAGTAAAACTGAGATCTGATGTTATTGAGCCAAAAATAAACAGGGTAAGAAAATATACAGATACCAAGGTTTTCATGTGCAGACACAATTTCTTATGATTTTGTAGGCTGTGAATATGCTTCTGTTAATGAGAGGGATGCCTTATATGATTATAATCAGAGATTATCCTATCTGATCCTTCATCAGCCTTTGTGGAGATCTAGACCCATATTCAGCTTCCCAGTCTATAGTTACACTTGGGTATTTTACCAGCATGTTTATATGGAACCCTTGGTCATCCCTTCAAATCTTCTTCTGCACTAGCATTCCCCCTCTCAATAAATGGTAGCACCACCCCTCAAACTCATGAAGAAAACTAGGTTACCTTGGAACTTCCCTTTCCCTCTTGCTCCACATCCAATCAATCCCTAAGTCTTGTTCTTGATCTACAGAAATAGTCTCTCCACTTATCTCCCTACTTCATCTTTTGCTATGGCCTCCTACTGCTTCCACAAGCCAAGGGGATCTCTATAAATCCTTAGGCCAGCTCCACTTAGAACACATCATAGCTTCCACTTCTAAAACCATCTAAAATTCTTAACATGCCCCTCACAGATTCCACCTTGAGTCACTCTCAAAAAAATGATAAGTATATGAGGTGATGGATTTGTTAACGAGCTTGACTTAACCATTCCACAATGTAAACATGGACCAAAACATCACATCATACCTTATAAATATATAACAGATACGATTATCATTTGTCAATTAAAAATAAAAAATAATAGTAATACAAGTGTCAATGTTTGCTGACATCATGCTGAAATGTGGGCCTCCCCCATGTTGCCAGATCTCTCAACTTTTAAAGACAAGCCAGATATCTATATTTTTGCGTGAACTATCTGATGTTTAAAAGTTTGCAACTAAATATTTTTTTTAAAATCCTCACAGCCCCTGCCTCCTCCCCCCCACCCCCCAAAAAAAAGAGTCTGCAGGAGTGATTTGGCTTGTGGACAGTCTGTTCGCCCACCCTGTTTAGTATTTCCTTATAGCACCTTTTTATTCTTCTAAACAGTGGTTACTCAGAAATACTCGCTAATTAACGATGCGCAGCATCACCCCACGCGGGCGGGTATGATATTCAGTGAGCCGTCTCTTACAATATTGGGGGGGGGTGAGGTTGATAACTGTGTAAAGCAAACCTGTCACATTCCTCTGTAATCAGGAGCTTTCCCCTGCTGAAAACGCCTCTGTTGATGGTGAAGCCTAAATGCCTTTGCAGTCCGTCTCTCGGGACTATCACGAGGAGCGCGGCCCACCTGCTGCGGCTCAGCCACACTCGGCGCAGTCTCCGCTGTGCCCGCCTTGCGCTGTCGCCGGCATCAGAGCGGGACAGCCTTGTGCACGCAGCTCCTGCCACGCAGAGCTCCGAGGCAGTGTCTTCCAAAAGCCCATGAAACAAGTGATGTTTTCCTTTTCTTTTTCATAATATTTTCAGACTGAAAAGGAAATTGCATGGCCCAACTCTCCCTGAGGCCAATTTGGAAAAAAAATTGTTCTTCACCTTTCCAGGCTCTTGCCCCCAACGCCTTCTGGTTCTGGCTCCTTTCCCATCAGGAAAGTGGTGATAAAACTGTGTATCTTACCATCCGCCAGCACTTGACTGGTGCTCTAGGGGGTCACGGAGTAAATAGGTGTTTGATTAAATGTGTGTCTGAAAACGTTGGAAACCTTTGAAAGCTCGTGTCAGAGGGCTGGACTTGTGCTTCTAAGGAAGCTTCTTGTAACAGGCGGTGTTCTTTCTCCTTTCATCGGCTCGCTGTAATGGCTTGATAGCATTTTTTTAGAAGTTCATTAGGGGAATGAGATGACTGAGGTTTTGAACAAAATCAAGGCTACTCTTCCTCCCTTTCTGAAGGTGATGTCTTTAGAACTTGCTATTAATAATTAGAGAGCAGACAACAAAGAGATGCCTGAGTCATTGTCTCCGAAGCTAGTAAAACTAAACTCTGCAGAAAAATGTTTTTTTGGAAATGCTCACAACTTAGTCACTCTGTTAAAACACAATTGACATAACTACTTTTCCTTTCGGGCCTCTCCCAAAACAACAGTTAAATACACCCGTCAAGCCAAAGGCTCATTTTCCCCAGTTTGTTGGGCATAACAGGGTGACTGCCCAGACTGTTACCAAAGTGTTTTTATTTTTGGTGGTTGATTCTAAAGGTCTCAAGGTGGATCCAGAAGTTCTTTGGACAAGCGTTAGAATCATCTGTCCACCCAAAGCACTATTTTTTCTAGCAAAAATGATTTATTTTTGAAAAGGGAAGCAATGATTCTCCTACTGAACAAGAAACTCAGCATGGAATCAAAAGATCGGTTGGAAATATGGCTCTGTTCTTCATTAACTGTGTGTACTTGGGCTCTTTGTCTAACCTTTGTGAGTCTGTTTTCTTGCTAATATAATTAGGATAATAATTCCAGACAGGATTGTTGTGAGAATTAAATGAGATAATAATTGATAAAGTAGCTAGTACAGGGCTTGGAGAAAAGCAGGTGCTCAATAAAAGCATATTCACTAATTCATTCATTTGCTCACTCATTCGTTCATTCATATGCCAAATGAACAGAATTTCTAAGCATAAATTGGCACTATTTGATCTTAATGAGCAACATAAGTTACAAAGAAGGATGGAGTTGATTACAGTATTTTAATTCCTTTGTGTTTTAATAGGTTTTCTATCAGTATTATAAGGGAGGGACTTATTAAAATTTTCCTCCATTTTTTGATGCCTCATATTCCTGTCTTCCATTTGCTCCAAGTGTTTAAGATTTTGATTCTTAAAACTACCTATAAATTTCAAATTAGTTTTTATATTCCTTGGAGATATTTCTTTGTAAGGATGTACTTTTATTTTCAGGGAAGTCATTGAGACAGTGCCTTAAAAGATGCTCCCACTTCTCCAACCCAGCTTGTCTTAGGAATTGGCATTGCCCCAGTCTTGGGCTGGGGAGGGTGGGCAACTGCTCGACACATACTCAGGCTGGTGTATTCTCCTCGAATTATTCTCAGCAACGTTGGTGCCATATTCTTCTTCAAGCGCATATTACCATGTTTCATTTTCCTGATAGATAGAATATGTTTCTTTTGTATTTTAGATAGTTGTTCTAAGCCTATCCTCGTTGCTAGTGTTCAGCTTAACCCCTTTAATTGTTTCGATCATGTTTAATTGAATTTTAGATACATAACATTCTTAGACTCACCTTTCTACCAATATTTTCTGTCTCAATCTAATTATTTGCTACTTCGTGTTTCATGCTGTGATTGATTGAGAGTCATCTGTTCCCTCGTTTTCTCTTCTGATCCCATTCCCCCATCTAAGTGCAGACATAGAAAAGAGTCCCCTTTACTACCCATCTCAGGTGGTGACAGTACAGGGACCACTTTGCTGCTTCTTGTCATCACTCTTCAGGAGTCATTTTGATGGTGTTGAGCTCAGAAATCAGATTTCAAGGTGACAATAGTATATAGGACTGTGAGCTTTAGCGTTGCTTATGGGGTTTTGTTTTCTTGCTTTTATTTTTAACCTTCAAAAATCTCCTCTTAGTCAACATCTTTTACTTTTGGTTTTGTTATCTTTTTAAAGTTCTTGGTGCCATTCACCCATGACATCCTTTGGCTACAGAAAAAGAGCTGAACATGGGTATAAAACAGTGACTACTTTAAAAGTTAGGAATTTTTTTCAAAAGTAGAAAAACCAAGAAATATCCTTTTCACCTTTATTTTTATGTATGTATGTATTTATTGAGACAGAGTCTCACTCTGTTGCCCAGGCTAGAGTGCCATGGCATCGGCCTAGCTCACAGCAACCTCAAACTCCTGGGTTTAAGCAATCCTCCTGCCTCAGCCTCCTGAGTACCTGAGATTACTGGTGCACCACCATGCCTGGCTAATTCTTTTCTATTTTTAGTAGAGACGGGGGTCCTGCTGTTGCTTAGGCTGGTCTCACACTCTTGAGCTCAAATGATCCTCCCAGAGTGCTAGAATTACAGGTGTGAGCCATTCACCCAGTCCTTTTCACCTTTATTTTTTGATGCATCTCCATCCAGGGATTCTCTGAGGTCTAATGACATGTTAAGGACATAACACACATAAGTCCAAACACTATTCATGACAAAAGAGGAGAAAGAGCTGGACAAGTTTTCACCTCTGCCCTCACTCCCCCGTACCAGAACCCATCTTGATTTCTGCATTAGTCAGAGGACTTTTTTCCTTTATCTTTACTTTCAGAACATGGCAGCATCGGTATAGTTTATTTTTATTTATTTATTTATTTATTTTTTGAGACAGAGTCTCGCTTTGTTGCCCAGGCTAGAGTGAGTGCCGTGGCGTCAGCCTAGCTCACAGCAACCTCAAACTCCTGGGCTCAAGCAATCCTCCTGCCTCAGCCTCCCGAGTAGCTGGGACTACAGGCCTGTGCCACCATGCCTGGCTAATTTTTTGTATATATATTAGTTGGCCAATTAATTTCTTTCCATTTATAGTAGAGACGGGGTCTCGCTCTTGCTCAGGCTGGTTTCGAACTCCTGACCTCCGGCAATCGGCCCGCCTCGGTCTCCCAGGGTGCTAGGATTACAGGCCTGAGCCACTGCGCTTGGCCGGTATAGTTTATTTTTAAAAAGACTTTGCTGTCAGAAACTATTTAACCTTTTGGTAACCACAGAAGTACATGAACATTTGTTGAGAGCCAATTAATGTACAATACATTGTGCTATGGAGAATACAAAGACAAGCAATTTATGGTCTTCTTCAGCAGATGTAAAACATGAAATATAAAATTCCTATTCAAGGCAGTGGGTAACACATGCCATCTGAATTGTATAATTAAGGTTGCTATCAGAGGGGACAGACTGCCCCTGACTGGAGAGGTTCTTATCTTTCCTTCTAGAAGAGGAAAGATCTCCGAGGATGGGTAAGAGTTTGGGAGGCAAAGATGTATACATAACCTAGGTAATAGAATAGAATTGTCTAGGAAGAAATGAATACATGAATAACAAAATGAGTAATTTTTGAATAGCTGAAAAAAGGTTTCAATGTAAATGCTAGGAGACAATCTAATGTTTCTGCTATAATTTAAATTTTAAAATTTCAACAGAATTTGTACCTAACTATGATGAAAGAGTGCATGCTACAAAAACCACACAAATACAAACAAATATAACATATAACATGATGGAATCCAGACGATCAATCCAGGCCTCAACTGCCTATGGTCTTTGGATAAGAAAAGAGTCTAAAATGAATGCAAAAAAGCTTTCTGAAATTCAGCCAAATTCCCCTGAAAATGCTTGCTATCTGTAGATTGTTGTGGGATTGAAGGACTATTTGATTCTGGATATTTTATCACAAATTGATTTAGTTCATATCTATGACCTATACTGGGTAAAAGTTCATGAACCCTGAAGGAGATATATCTGGTGAGAGAAGATCTGTGTCATTCCTGACAATTTTCTTTTACACTGAGAATACTTCTCTTCCCAGGTCACCAAGCACCAGTCCCATAGGGGCAATGCTGCCATTGTATGCATAAGAATTGTCACTACAAGGTTAACTTACATCAGAATTATCACCGTCATCCATTGAAGCCTGCCCATGTGCCAGACACTGTGCTAAGTAACACTTTGCATGCTCAATCACATCTGCTTCATGTATTGATGCTATGAAGCCACTCCTGTTCCCATTTTACACATTAAGAAACAAAGGATGAGAAAGATTAGGAAATCTTCCCAGGGTCCTGACAGATTTAAACTTGGATTCGAACCCACACAGCCTGTGTTATTTTCATCTGAGACTGTGGTAATTCTAAATAGTATATTATTTGAGAAGAGTTTTTCAAACTTGCTCATGGAAAGTCTTAACTGTTAAGCAAACAAACATGTAAAAAGCACAATAATTTAATTTTGTTTTTATGGCGTTTCCTGAAATTCTTTCATCAAGGAGCCTCTTTCCATGAGTAAGGTATGGAGAGCTATCTATTAAGGAAAGCATACTTGATAAATGTTGTCATAAGTCAAGATGTGAAATAATGGATTGGGGGTTGAGTTCATGAACCTTCTCTGCTGGTATCTGCAGTAATGCTAGGAGAAAAAAATCCACACCTACCTTCAGAGCTTTGCCAAATTCTTCAGAAAGGCTGTGAGATAGGTTAGGTTTTCATGTGCAAACATTTTAATTTGATTAGGTTTATTTTCCAATTTCTATCTATTAACTGTTGAATATTTCTAAAATGAAAGAAAAGAAGGAGAAAGAGGGAGAGGAAAGAGAGGAGATGGAAAACAAAATTATAATGGTTAGTATTATCTGAGGATTTTTATAATTCTTTCGTTTTTGTCAATAAATATTTCCAATTTGATTCTTTTTCTTCTTATAATGTCTCAGTTGTTAAGAAGGAAATTTGAAACTAAATACTAACTTTCCCTTACATTTATCAATATAATTCTTGTTTCCAGGAGAGTGACACATAGTGTCTTACTTCTATCATCTTCAGTTATGTCATACACTGTTTATTAAGCGATCTTGGGTAATTTATTAAATTTAAGTATCACATATTAAATGTAATCCATCAGACTGATAAATCTACATTCTCAGCTTCATACATTGACAATAATATTAATGTATGGGAGACAAAGACAATGCTGAATTCCAGGGCTTTTATTTGAGATTTAAACCTTCTTTACAACTACAATTTTTCTCTTCTTCTCCTCGAAACATGCATAGTCACCTAGAGCTGTTAAGGTAAGTGCTTGTGTTCCTTTCCATTTTAAATATTAAAGTCTTTGTGCCATCAAAATATACAAATACCATTTCTAAAATATTGGCCACACATGCGATGCATTGAAAGGTAAGAGTAAACACTGTATGGGCCACTCTCCGTTTCTCAAGAAGGTAGCCTTAGGTGTGGAACAGGAACCGAGGCCCAGCAATGCCCTGGATTCCTTTTAATTTGTCCTTACTATTATGGAAGTCACTTTGCCACCTGAAGACATTGGTAAGATGGCACTCAAATGCTTCCCATGTGAACAAAAGTACTACCTCTTCTAAGTCCATTAAAATTGCACTTGACTTTATTTAACTAAGGAGGTAAAAGACCTCTACAGGGAGAACTAAGGAACACTGAAGAAGGAAATAGCACAGGACATAAACAGATGGAAGAACATACCATGCTCATGGGTCGGCAGAATCAACATTGTTAAAATGTCTATACTACCCAAAGTGACCTACGGGGTCAATGCAATCCCTATCAAAATACCATCATCATTTTTTCACAGATATAGAAAAAATAATTTTATGCTTTGTATGGAACCAGAGAATACCCCATATAGCAAAATCAATCCTAGGCAATAAAAACAAAATAGGAGGTATCAATTTACCAGACTTCAAACTATACTACAAGGCTATAGTCATTAAAACAGCTTTTTCCTGGCACAAGAACAGGGACATTGACCAGTGGAACAGAACAGAGAACCCAGATATAAAACCATCCTCATATAGCCAACTAATCTTCGACAAAGCAGACAAAAACATGCACTGGGGAAAAGAACCCTTATTCAATAAATGGTGCTGGGAAAACCTGCACCTTTCACCTCTCACAAAAATCAACTCACGCTGGGTAACAGACTTGAACCTTAGGTGTGAAACTGTTAGAGGAAATTAGAGGAAATTCTAGAGGAAAATGTTGGAAATACTCTTCTAGACATTGGCCTAGGCAAAGAATTTATGAAGAAGACCTCAAAGGCAATCACAACAGCAACAAAAATAAACAAATGGGACCTGATCAAATTAAAAAGCTTCTGCACAGCCAAAGAAACTGTCAAGAGAGCAAACAGACAACCCACAGCATGGGAGAAAATTTTTGCAAGCTACACATCTGATAAAGGGCTGATAACTAGAATCTATTTAGAACTCAGGAAAATCAGCAAGAAAAAAATCAAACAACCCTATCAAAAAATGGGCAAAGGACATGAACTTCTCAAAAGAAGACAGAATAATGGCCAATAAACATATGAAAAAATGTTCAACATCTCTAATCATCAGAGAAATGCAAATCAAAACCACAATGAGATATCACTTAACTCCAGTGAGAATGGCCTTTATCAAAAAGTCCCCAAATAACAAATGCTGGCATGGATGCAGAGAGAGAGGAACACTCCTACACTGCTGGTGGCACTGTAAACTAGTTCAACCTCTGTGGAAAGCAATATGGGGATACCTCAAAGTCATACAAGTAGATCTACCATTTGATCCAGCAATTCCACTACTGGGCATCTACCCAAAAGATCGAAAGTCACTTTATGAAAAAGACACATGCACTCAAATGTTTATAGCAGCACAATTCACAATTGCAAAGATGTGGAAACAACCCAAGTGCCCATCAATTCATGAGTGGATTAATAAAATGTGGTATATGTATACCATGGAATACTACTCAGCTTTAAGAAACAATGGTGATATAGCACCTCTTGTATATTCCTGGATAGAGCTGGAACCCATTCTACTAAGTGAAGTATCTCAAGAACAGAAAAACAAGCACCACATGTACTCATCAGCAAATTGGTATTAACGGATCAACACCTAAGTGGACATATAGGAGTAACATTTATCAGGTGTCGGGTGGGTGGGAGGGGGGAGGAAGGGACGAGTATATACAACCACAATGAGTAAGATGTGCAACGTTTGGGGGATGGACACTCTTGAAGCTCTTACTCGAGGGGGGAGGGGGGTATGGGCGATATATGTAACCTTAACACTTGTACCCCCGTAATAAGCTAAAATAAAAAAAAAAACAGTTAAAAAAATTGCACGTGAACATCTAAAGGTAGAAATGGTGGTATTCCACTTTAAATACATTATTCTAAAAAAAACAAGAATTCAGAATGACAAGATATGCTTTCATGTCAATAATAAATTGTTTTGTGCTTATATATACACTTAGCAGGTATCCTAGCTCTTTGACCAAGACTAAGGAACTGTGGGTCATAAGCGAAGTGTGTGTTAGATGAGCAAACTAAAACCACTGAAAGGTATTTCCATGGACTTGAAAACATCTTTGAGGGGAACATTCAGAAATATAGCTCATTTGGACCAGATCCTTTTGATTTTCAGTTTCCTTTTTTCCAAGTCATGGAATAAATTCTTTGATGGAACATACCAGGTTTGCACAGGCTAATGAAAAAGCCACATATACTTTAAAAAAAAAAAAAAAAAAACTGGGGGCAAAACTCCTGGTTATGTTGTTCAAAGAAGACAAGAGCCTTGCAATTAGGTTCATTAATTTAGGTTAGGGTCTGGTTTCCTTTATTCCATGGCTTCTAGAGGAAGATCGATCTCTATACTTGCCTAGTAAAAATATCAGTTTATAATGAAAACATAACCCTTTGATGTACTTTTTTGTAGGATTTGCTTTCAGAAACTTTTGATGCTTTGCTCTATCTCCTCCTATTAGTGCTTTTATCTAACCCCCAAAAGTCACCCACCAAAGCAGACACTCTGAAGTCCCACTGGGCTCCCATCAGTCCAGTAGAGAGGGCTGACATGACATATTAGTCTTAAATCTAAAACATATGTTTGGAAAATGCCTAGTTTCCTGGCAATAATTAAGAATGCTACTTGGCAGATTGGCAGCCACATAAAACAATCGTTAGTAAACCCTATATTTATTATGTTCCCATTTTATGGAAATGAAACCCACATTACAAATATGTGTAGGAAACTGGACCCCAAATGATACACAGGTAGAATCAATTATGATGAAGATGAAAAGAACATGGATATTTTTTTCTAATTCATTTTTCTTATCCCAAGAAGGTCCCCTCCCCCCACGAAAAGGAGCCACATCAAAACATTTTAAAGTTTCTTTCTATTAACTTTTTAAACCATCTTGGATAAACATCTTCATAAGTCCTCATTTGACAGTGTGGCTCACTGAAGAGTTCTGGTGTAGAACTAATTAAGATAAGATCCTGTAGTAATAGGAGACTTTTCCTTTATAAACGTTACTGTTGTAAAAAGTTCCAGATACTTAAAAGGCCACTTTAAATATTTTGTACACATATATATATATATATATATATACACACACACACATACACACATTTAGGGATGATATACACTAAGATTACACAAGTATAGTTACATTTCTTATTAAGATATTAAAGTAATTCTGAACTAGATAAAAAATACCCACTGCACCAAGCCTCCCATGTATAGCTCTATCACTTCCTTTGAGACCCCTTGGACCTCTCGAGAGTACAGCGACTAAACAGTTAATGGCCTGGGACCCTGCTCCATTGTCCTTTCTGTACAGTGGGTGCCTGTGTTGTGCTAGGTGTTACATATTTTGAAAATCACTTCTGTACCCAAGCATTGGCTCCCTGTACAGGACACATTCACACATGAAATGAGGAAACCCTATAATCCAAACAGCAACACAGTCTTCACAACGTGGAAGCCAGAAGGTCAAGAAGGCTACAAAACCAGCCAACCCACAGCAAGTAGGCAAAAACCAAACCTACGCTATTTTGGTTGTTAATCAATGTACTACAAAATACCTGGACATTTTCCTCCTAAAGAAATAAGACAAAAGTCTTGTTCGTAGACTACCTCAGAGAAAGGCAGGTAGACTCTGCTTCAGAAACTATTGGAGAAAATGACTTTGGGCATGAAGTGTAAGTGAGGCAAAAAAACATTGCTGGCACACTTGGCCATGGCACATCTTCCATCTATAAAACTGTAGAAACAAAGTTTTTATTCTCCATTTGCCAGGTTCTATGTGAAATAAACCAGGCCATCTAAGCAATAACACTTACTTTGTTTTTTAGAATGCTGACTCTATGAAAAAATATTCTCTTTTTTTACAAAGTTCAAATTCCAAATAAATCCCAGGAATGGGGAATTCAAAAGAGTCTTTAAAGGAAATGCTTTAAAACTGGCACATCTTAAATATATTAGAGGCTGAATATGACAATAATTGTTTTCTTTTTATCTCTAACTTTTGCATTTTATTTTCTTATTTGTCCATGTTTTCAATGTAAATTTTATTTTTTTGCAATTTAAATAGTACATTTAAATACATTATTAAACAAAAATACTAGATATATTTATTCACTCTTTCATTCTACATATACTTATTGATTCTGTTTGGGAGTTTCATGTGACTTGTTAAGATATTCTTCCAATTTTAGACACATCCACACTTAATAAGAAATGAATAATTAAGTTTAACAACAATATATTGTGCCTTGTATTTTTCCACATAGTAATTATTCATTAATTCAATTGAATTAAAGTGGTTTGCCATTTATTGCCATTTTTAAGCAACACTGAGTGAGTTCTAATCATGATTTGGAGGCTCTGAGGAACTTCACTGACAATTATGATTAGAACAAATGATGATGGTGGCATAATCTTCTGGTTAAACACAGAAGCTCTGAAGGCAAAAAAACAAATAACAATAACAATATGCAAATAAACAAGACCCCTTAGGTTTAATTATGACATTTACTAATCCTCTATGTACAAATTATTTTAGCCTCTCCATGTCTCAGTTTCCTTAGCTGTAAATGGGGGTATAGATTACATACAATGATGTATGTATGTGACATATAAATAAATAAATAAATGGCATTATTATTTGTAGTAATACTAGTAATTATTATCATAAGCCATAAAGACAGATATTCTGAGAGTTTTGAAAGTAAGTATCTTATCAGATCAGATAAAAACATAGTCCAATATCCAGAATATAATCCCAACTCCAGAATGTTTTCATCAGCTTGGATGAACTATTAACTTTGACTTTCTTGTTTTAATTATTCCTTAGTCACCCTGTTGGTGAGGGAAGGATTCCCACTTTAGGGTTATGAAGATGACCAAACATACTACACCCAACACTGGGCGGAGCAGATCAACAGCATTTTGTTAGTCACCTATACTAACTGCCCAGGGGAGGATGACAACAGGCTCCAAGCAAGGCTACATGGGGGCCACACTCAAAAACAGAGTAAACAACCCAGGGGTGCAGGAAGTAGGTTTTGTAGTATCAAGAAGGTGAGGTGCCCTCTGGTTTCTGCAGGAGGATGTGATTAACTTCTTTGAATAATCCCTTCACCTGGCAGGGAATTGAAACCCACTACTCAGGAATAAGCAGGAACTGTGTCTAGTCCCTTTGGTTAGAAGGATTTTTTGGCTAGAAGTCCTCATCTGTGGGAACTCAGTGCAGAGGGGTCTTGCAATTAGGCCAGATAAGGCCATTCTGATTGTACCAGATGTTAAGGCAACACATAATAGTGGGCTTTAACTTAATAAAATCACACCTCCTCTCTATGATGTTTTTATTCTAAAAAACATTTAAAAGAAAAGAAAACCTTAGTGATACTCAATTAAGTTGACTGAGTACTGCTAGGTCCAAGAGTTTTGGAGATCTGCTGAAATCATTCCACTAGGC
The DNA here is from genome assembly GCF_040939455.1 of Microcebus murinus. Classification (NCBI taxonomy): domain Eukaryota; kingdom Metazoa; phylum Chordata; class Mammalia; order Primates; family Cheirogaleidae; genus Microcebus; species Microcebus murinus. The sequence continues at coordinate 69,888,192 of NC_134108.1, forward strand.
ATTGCTAAGCCTACCTTGTGGGATGAAAATTCCATCCATGGTTGTATCGAGATACTTCAGAGTGAAATGGAGACTTGGCCATTGTCTAGGTACACTGGGACATGGTAAGGAAGCTGCGTCAGAAAACTCAGGTCCACAGATATGAAATGCTCTACTTGGGCTCAGATTAATTCAAATAGATCACCCATCTCCTAGGGCAGTGGTCACCAACCTTTTTGGTGCCAGGGACTGGCTTCATGGAAGGCAATTTTTCCACTTGGGGGCATTGGGCAGGAATGATTTCAGGATGATTGAAGCGCATTACATTTATTGTGCAGTCAAACCTCTCTGCCAATGATAGTCTGCATTTGTAGCCACTCCCCAATGCTAGCATCACCGCCTCAGCTCCACCCCAGATCATCAGGCATTAGATTCTCATAAGGAGCACACAACCTAGATCCCTGGTATGCACAGTTTACAGTAGGGTTCACACTCCAATGAGAATCTAATGCTGCGGCTGCTGATCTGACAGGAGGCGGAGCTTATGCAGTGATGCGAGTGATGGGAGCAGCTGTAAATATAGGGAAGCTTTGCTGGCTTCCCCACAGCTCACCTCCTGCTGTGTGGCCCAGTTCCTAACAGGCCACAGACTGGTACTGGTCCTTGGCCCAGGGGTTGAGGACGTAGTCCTAGGGGACTTATATGATTATGGGACCAATATTTACATCATTTTGATGTTTAAAAACTGGCTGCACTTCATGTGGCTGCTCACCCAGCTATTTCTAGATGGCAGAAGAACAAAGAGCTAATTGTTTTCTCCATTCTGTTATCTCATTGCTTTAAAATATGTTTTCCCATAGGGAACATTCTCTGCTTCAGTGAGTCAAAGGTTAGGTGTCCTCATTATACTGTTACTTAGGGAGATGTCCAAGGAAAACCATAGTTTTACTTATGATCAGTACATCATAGTTGCTTCTCTTATTAAATATTTTCATTTTTAAATGATGAAATGTTTTAAATGGCCAAGCTTTCATTGGCTATTCATTTTTCTTGTGTAAGTATTGTTTCTTTTGGGTGTATGAATAAGGAGATTTTTTTAAATTTTTGTTCCAGAATTCTTGAAAACACAGTGTTTAAATTTTCAGTGCAAAAATGAATTCTCCAACCCTTAGCAAGTAGCCCTAAAGGTTCTGTCAAGGGATGAACCTAGAGTAGCATCGTGTCTCAGCATGTGTGCAGAGTCAGTGCTTCATAATTTAAAAGCCTAAGAGTTATTCCCTTTCTGTTCTTTTCACTCCTCTGGAGATCAGGCTTTGGGATTGTACATTTTCATTGGTATTTCCATCAAAGCTCTTGCAGGAGCTGTTAAAAATTCACTATCTTAACAACTCTGGTAAAAAATGTAAAAAGAGAAAATTTAAAATGAAAAATGCCATTGGATTATTGTGGAGCTCAGTTATACATTCTAACACCGTATCATATACATATGACAGAGCTGGCTCCATAACATGCCGTCATTTATAAGGTGGTATATGGCATATAGGAAAGGGTAAGAATGTACATAGTGATTTATTCTTCAGATTGACTTAAATTAATTGATATTAAAATGAATCAACAAATAATATTTAGCACTATTTAATACTAACCATTATTTAGGACTAATAAATATGTTGCGCTATATATACAACATTGGTGGTAGGCTCTGTAGTTAAATATGTATAATTTTACTTAACCTAAAAAATTTTAGAGTTTTCTGAACAGCTATACAACCTAATTTAATTTCTTTGAATCTCAATTATAATCCAAATAAGGGATTGTAAGATTCTCCAAATTATTTTCCTAGATAGAGCTGGAACCCATTCTACTAAGTGAAGTATCTCAAGAATGGAAAAACAAGCACCACATGTACTCACCAGCAAATTGGTATTAACAGATCAACACCTAAGTGGACATATAGGAATAACATTTATCAGGTATGGGGCAGGTGGGAGGAGGGAGGAGGGGATGGGTATATACAAACATAATGAGTGAGATGTGCAACGTTTGGGGGGATGGTCATGCTTGAAGCTCTGGCTCGAGGGGAGAGAGGGGGCATGGGTAATATATGTAACCTTAACATTTGTATTCCCATAATATGCTGAAATAAAAAAAATATGTTAAAAAAAGATAAGCTAAATATTGTTTTCCAGCCTATAAATGCAGTAGGATTTCAGATATATATTCAAGAAAGGCCTTAAAAAAATATTAAAATATTCTGGAATTTGGATGCTGTGACTTAATCTTCACATCAATTACAGAGTAATCAGGAAAACAAAGAATTTCAAGTATTTACAACAGAGGGGATTTAGTGTAGGGATTTGTTACATGGGTCATGGAGCATCTGATAATTTAACAAGTGATGAGGAGGTAATCAAAGTTTAGCAATGGCAGGAAGCATTACCATACATAGGCTGAGGACAAGACAAGGAAGAAGTATTAGTGTTGCCCAGGACCAAAGTCACCTAGTGAAAGGTGGCATTGTAGTGAGGGGGATGAGCTAGAGTTATATATAGCTGCTGTGGAGCCACCACCAGAGGCAGAGAACAAGAGTAGAAATAGTTTGGATTCTCCCTTCCTCTGGCTTCCAGTCTTTGCCTAAGCTTCCCATTGGCCAAACCCCTTCAGAATCCAGCTTATCTGGGAGCCAGAAACACAGCCTGAAAGGACCAGTACTCCACCTCCTTTATCCCACCCCTCCTCCCCTCCCAGCCTGCAATACAGAGCACAGCGGGAGAAGCACGACAAATGGACCCAGTGGCATAGGGGCCCAGGACTGGCACTAGGACAGTTCCTACATTTTTATCCAGAACAATCTATTGTGTTCTCACTGGCACAGAAAAGTGCCTAATTATGATTTTTTATCATGAAAATGATATGCAAATATTTATGTAAAATTTTCTAGAAATATCTGGGAAATATTATGCAAACTACATTGCTTTGAGGAAAATATGAAAGAGTTATATCGTGTGCCAGGTGCTTGATGCAGGTCTATCCATTGTAATAATGTTATTAATATATCATGCTAGTGGTTAAGAAAAGTGCATTATACATATGCTGTTAATTGAGCTTTATTGAGCTCAATTATTTTAATAAAAATAATAAGTATAATGATTTTTTATTCAACATGCACATTAATCATGACCCATTGCCTCTGAAACGTGTGAAATTCATCAGCCTTTTTCTGTAACATTTAACCTTTCTACTTTACATATGTCTATCATTTTTTTAACTATTAAGAGACTAGTTTATTGAGATCCTTAAAAACCCTTTTCATTGGCCCTAAACTGCTAGAAACATTACCTTACATCCAGCATGTAGCATCTCATGTCCTTTTACTCAGTTTCTTCACTTAACTGCAGAATAATATCACTTCACTGAATTTTTTACTTAATAAGATGTTTCATTATAGTTCTATAAATTAGATTACACTTTTAGATGCCTTTGCTAGACTGCTCTGGTTTGTTTCTTAGTCTTCTCATATCAGAAATGGTGTGTTGGCTGGGCTTAAGTATAAAAAGAATAAGGCCCCATCTGAAAATGTTGAGAAGCTGCATAATACAATGGAGAAAGTACAAGCACTGGCCTGGGAGTGAGAAAGCCCACAACAGGCGATACAATCTGGAAGCTTAGGCAGGTTACATGTTTTCTTAGTTTCAGTTTCCTCTATTTATAAGATAACACACACTGAATAAAATATAACCAAAGAAAAACTTAATACAAAGCAAAACCAGAAATACCTAAGAATCAGAACTGAAAGCCTGAGTGATAGGTTGTACTGAATCTGGTCATCCACAGGGTTGTATGACTAAGATGTGGGCTGCAGGGTTGAGGCCAGTTTTTTAACACATTAACTGCCATGTGAGTTGTATTTAACTCACACTAGTTTTGAGCCCGGGGCCTCATAAAGGAAAACCTGGTCAAAACCCTGCAGTTGGTTTGTTAAAATCTTACTTGTTGATGTTCTAATTGTTACAATTAATATCGACAAATTAATTATAAAAACATGGATTAAATGATTAGAAGCCAATAAATTTCATTTTTGGTTAAATTTTTCATTAAATTAGAAAAGACTGTTTCGTTTTTGAAGTTTTTATTCCACTTTCGTAATAAAACCTGGACTTTAGAAGGCTACTTTCATGGTGAAAGGTGAACAAGAATAAGTATCTCTACCTTGCCACCTTTGGGGAGAGTTGCTTTATTCCTGCACAATGCAAAGCGAGGAACTAAAAGTCATTAAGGAGTTGGGCTCATAATTTTCTCCTCACATATTTTTAGCTCATCTTCACATGACTGTAAAAGCAAAACTAATTTTTGTCTGCCAGACTAAATCTTAATTCTAGCCTTCAAAGATTATTACAATAACTTTTCAAAGAAAATGAGTAGCTCATGGTCAAAAATAACTGAGCAGACAAACCAGGCATCATGGGCACACACAGGCAGAAAAAATGAAAGATAGAAACAGGGTTCTGAAGACTTTAGATCTCAGTATTTTCAGTCACAGATTACAAACCTTTCAATGAAGGAATGAGAAGATACCAACAATGACCTAAGCTTTGATAAGTTTTAGCACTTGAATGGGATGAGAGAAATAGTAATTATGAGGATTTTGGAGTTGACTGATGTTGGTGAACTATCTAGGAAGCCTTGAAGAAAGAGAATGAGAGGCTCAGGTCAGCCACTCACCTACTGAAGGCACTCTGAGGAAGCCAAAGACTTCATAGCATCACTATCTCCTGAAGTTGTAGGGACAACTCTTCTCAAAATCAAGTTCAAGAGTTTATTTTAAGAGTGATGGATCTACAAAGGAAATGAAATGTAGAGTGTCAATAATTCTATTCTAAAGTTAAGACCTTGTTAGTAAAGAAGCAGAAATGGGTACATTTGCAAGGATTTTCAAGAAATTTTAGTCTGAGGTTCTCCTTAACTCTTCAAGTTGTCACAAGAAGAATTGGCTCCCTTGCTAAAGGGTCACAACTTCTTATCTGAGAACCATGCAAATACCTCATCTGAAGTAGATGCCTTGCAATATGATGCTTGAGTTCCTTAAGATCTGCCTCTACTTTCCATCATTGCCTCCAGACCAATGAGGGTGAGCATTCAGTATTGCTTAAGTGGGAAAAAGTAGTTCTTGCTTCATGATGGACTCAAAGAAAGAAGGGCTGGGTTTAGTGTAATTTGTACCATTAAGGGGATTATATGTAGGTGCTATAGTACTCTTAAGAGTGTTAGCCTGGTTGGGAGCCAGGTTATAGGATTGGACATGGGAGATTTAATTGATATAAAGGTATTTTCATCACTTAGGATTCAGCTTCCTGGCAAGGTCACCTGAAGCTAGTACTATTACATTGCTTCTTAATAGCTCCTTGAAGTTTGGACAGGATGGTGGCACATAATAAATTAAGGGAAGATGCCAGAATTGCCTTGGCAGAGTAATCAGCAGGAGGTTAGAAGGCTCTTGGAAGTAGGGACATTACAATAGATTTATCACAAGCAACCAGAGGACCCACTACCTGGCTATATTTTCTGGGAGGGTCTAAAAAAACACTCCATTCATGAAGACAATAAGGAATTTGATAATAGGGGCGACACCAGCATCTTTAAGAAGTTCAGGAGTGCCTGTCCTCTAGAAGACAGAGTTAATAATAGGAGATACTGCTATGGAACTGTGTCAATGGAGTCAAAGTGTCATCCTAAAGACTGCCAAGTTTCATGGGGATGAAAGGATTCTATAATAACAGTGACTCAGTGTCTCTTAACCACTGAATACAGGGTCAGGGAGTAGGGAGAGGGAATATAATTACTATAATAGATAGCAAGGCCTGAATGGCAACTAGAATACCTGACTCAGAGGTGTCTATAGCAAAGGCAGGGGCAGTAGCACACATTCACTGACTTGCTCCAGATCTTTGTGAATTGCTCACAGTATAATTCACAGGGACATCGATCATGTTGACATCCCATAGAATTTCACACAGGTCACCAATACTGATGACCTCATCATAATTGGGTATTTTAAGCAACAGAAACTATAAAGTATCTCATAATGTATCTAACAAAGGATGTGCAAAACCTTTACTGAGAAAGTAATAAAACATTATTGTAAGGTATAAAAAAGACTTAAGTAAATACAGCAGTATACCAGGAAGAATCTATATTACAAATATATCGACCACTCCACATCTCATCTATAAATTAATACAATTCTTACCAAAATCCAAGAGGAGGTTTTGTGAAACCCCTTGAAAATTTTATTTTAAAATTTATATGGAAGAATAAAGTGTAGATAATAATCAATAAAAATTGAGAAAAAAGGAAAAAGGAGTCAAGAATTACACTACAAGATAATAATTGAAACATTGTGTGGTATTGGTGCACAGGAAGACAAACAGGCCAACAGGCCTGAGAAAGAACCAGGAAACAGACCCAAGCATTTATGGAACTCACTTTGTGACAGAGCTGGCATTATGAAAGAGCAGTGAAAATATGAACCATTTATTAAATTGTGCTGGGACAACTAGGCATTTGATATAGGAGAAAGTAAATTAGCTCTTCAATCCACAGCATGCACAAAAATTAATTTAGACGGATAATAGAATGAAACGTGAGAAAGTAAAACTTGGACATCTTAAGAGAAAAAATAAGAACATATTTATGACATTAAATAGGAAGATATCACTTAAATAAGACAAAATGTAGAATCAAGAAAAGATTTACTAAAATGATTACATTAAAATAAAAATTCTGTAATACAAAAATAGAACAAATTCAAAGGTAAGCAATAAATTGGGAAATATATATTTGGAACAATATAAAAGCAAAAGACTAAAGTCAAGAATATGTAAAGATTTTCTCTGTGGAAGGGACAAGATGGTGGACGAGAAAAACTGCCAGCTGGAGTGTCTCTGCAAGAAAGATAGATTTTAGAAGAAAGTGAAAAAAATAAACAGGCAGACAAACATAGATCAGATGAGGGTTGGAAGGAAGGGTGCCTGAAACTACAAGAGACCCCACGGGAAGTAGTCGCAGAGCAAAACTGGAAGGAGAAAGGCCCCCCCGAGAGGCTTGGAGAACAGTGACAAGGGTAGGTGGAGCAGTTAAATTTACCCTCCTTTGCATCTCTGACTGCTGGTGGGCTCCTGAGTGGTTGGAGAGACCTGTGGACACCAGCCCAGAGACAGGCGTGGCCAGTGAGCAGTGAGCCTCTTGTGGATGGGGCACTAGGCTCCCAGCTCCCTCGGGGCACCTCCCAGCCTGCAGACCCAAGCCCATCAGCAGGCTCCATATTGCTTCATTCTCCCCTCCCCCTTCCCTACTCAATGCTGCCCAGAGAGACAATTTAGCCACTACCCAGATGCATCTGCAGGGAATGGGACTTTTCCTTTTTGTGCCCTTTAGCCAACTAAAGGGTACTCAGACTGTGAGCTCCCTACCCACTAGCCCGCCCAGGTGCTGCTTGCCTGGTGACTCCAGGAGAGTGGGGCAAATCCCCAGGTGGAGAGACATTGATCCAGCTTGGGAACCCTGTGGGTGACTTGAGACCAGCACTCTTCTCCTTGGCAGGGTCAGGGATGGATTTCTGGGACCCAAGGGGTGGAGCTGCAGACCAGATTGCCTACACCCAAGTCTTGATCCATTGTCCCTGGGACACAGGAGAGATATTTGTGAATGAGCCTACTGAGGTGTGTGTGTGCCTTCAGGGACAGATCAGCATGCTTGAGGGGTAACCGTCCTCCCACAGGAGGGCTGTGCTCCTGGCTCAGGCTGGGATCCTGGGTAGGGAACCTCCTGGCCCACATCATAGCCAGGAGAGATCCGCTGGCTTGAGGTCCTGCCTGTTGGCAGAGGCCTGGGAGAAATGGTAGAATAGGGAAGGGTGAAAAGGAGTGAGGCCTGCTCCAGACTGCAGGTCTCAGACAGCCCCATCCCCCCACACAGACTGTTTGGTTGAGTGGGGCCATTTCAGCCCCTCTCTGGCAGCTTTGCCCAGAAGTAGAGAACAGACCTTTGACCCTTGCTAACAGGCATTTGTGGTACTTGAGGGCAGGCTCACCAAACCTATACCCACCCAGCCTCACTCCCCCACCATCCCCCACTTAGGTGGAGAATAAGGACACACATGGAAATCCCAGGGCCCCACCCACCACCTGAGGCACTAAGAGTGCCTATTTAGAGGAACCAGAGCTGGTTACAGTACCCAAAAACAACACTGCAGCTTGCCTCTCCTAGCAAGTGCCACCTACTGACAGGGAGGTCAATTTGCACACCCTTTTACTGCAGCTACTGACTCATCATACAAGGTATGGTTGAATCTCACCCACAAACACCACCTACTGGCTCACAGACTAAACAAGGTGTTTCATTATCCAAACAAAAATCTAAAAATAAGAAGCAACAGCTGATCCAGATGGGAAGGAATCAGTGAAAGAACTCTGGAAGTATGAAGAATCAAATGAAAAGCACATCCCCAAAGGGGAACATCAGCTCTCTAGCAATAGACATCAACCAAATTCAGAACACTAAAATGATATAAGAAGAATTTTGAACATGGATTGTAAGAGAACTCAATGATATTCAAGAGAAAATGGATAACCAACACAAAGAAATCACACACACACACATAGAAATCCAGGACTTAGAAGAAAAATTCACTAAAGAATCGGAATATTAAAGAAAAATCAAACAAAACTTCTGGAAATGAAGAATTTATTCAAGGAGTTACAAAACACAGTGGAAAGCCTCAAGAACAGGGTAGCTCAAACAGAAGAAAGAATCTCAGGGATTGACGATAATGCCTTTCAATTAAGTAAGTCAGTTGCAGAGATGGAGCAGAGAAATAAGAGAAAAGAGCAAAGGCTACAAGAAATGTGGGATTATGTGAAGAGGCCTAGCATGAGAATCATAGGCATTAGCAAAAAGTTAAGTCTGAGAAAATAATGGAGAGAAAATAAAGAAATATGAGCTCTCTAGGTGATGTGTATATTGGCACAATAACTATGGAAGATGATTTGTTTATATCAATAAAAAATATGGTACACTCACCCTACAACACAGCCATTTTCCCAGGTATGTACTCTAAAAAACTCCCACACCTGCCCAAGGAGATAGGTTAAAGCATCTCCATTACTGTGACTGGTATTATGGACTCTTGAAGAATATTAATGTAGACAATCACTCCCTTTATTGTCAGGATCACCAACCCAAATCTGGTCTTTATTTAAAGAAGTTCCCATAGAACTGAGTACATTCAGTCAGACACAGCTTTTATCTAGAAGGGCATAAAAACTGGCAAGCGTGTGCACACACTCACACATAACCTATAAAAGCATTTGCCACATTCACTAGGTATGTAGTTAATTCTTAATTTTCAATGGAATGGAATACTTTCCTGGTACCATACTGGGGACGGTGATTATTATAAAACCCAGACCTTATTTCAGCCAATAACTTCAACTTTCTTGTCTATCAGTTTTTGTGAACTTTTTATTTATTGAAAACTCTATTGAGAACATAATCCTGGCCAATCTGAGCTGTGAGTCTGGAAAAAGACAACAAATAGTTGAAGAATTTAAGATCACCAGTTTTCTTTGCCTAATTACTGAGCTACTCTAGTGTGTGGAGTAAGGATAGAGCTATTGTTCACATAAGGTCATGAGTTCCCAATTCTCCAGCCAAAAAAAACCTATCTTGACTCTTTTATAATTCACTTCATAGTCTCTATCAGATGCCTCTCCCTGAAAACATTCTAACTGAATAATTGGGTTCTTTATTGATAATATTACCCAAATTGGGAAGGGAGGTGGACATGTAGAAAGATGACGATGAGGTCATGATTTGAGGTTACTAACCTACAAAATAAAGTCCTTTAAAATGCCTTGCAAGGCCGGGCGCGGTGGCTCACGCCTGTAATCCTAGCTCTCTGGGAGGCCGAGGCGGGCGGATTGCTTGAGGTCAGGAGTTCGAAACCAGCCTGAGCAAGAGCGAGACCCCGTCTCTACTATAAAATAGAAAGAAATTAATTGGCCAACTAATATACATACAAAAAATTAGCCGGGCATGGTGGCGAATGCCTGTAGTCCCAGCTACTCGGGAGGCTGAGGCAGGAGGATCGCTTGAGCCAGGAGTTTGAGGTTGCTATGAGCTAGGCTGACGCCATGGCACTCACTCTAGCCTGGGCAACAAAGCGAGACTCTGTCTCAAAAAAAAAAAAAAAAAAAAAAAAATGCCTTGCAGATAGGTTTGTAGTCTTGGTAACATCAGATAGGAAAAGTTTGTCCAAAGCTCCAAACTCAAATGTTGGACACACTAGTCCTAAAGTGTAGTGAATCTGTTAATTATAGCTGTGTACATGCAAATAGCCACCACCAACACTACACAGAGTTTAAATCAATAGTTATCTTCAGCACATGATTTTAGGACTCTAAAGAATCTCCATTGACCCTCAAATTTTCATCACTGGACTAACTGATTGCTGAGATTGTACTAGTAAAGATTCATTTCTGTAGTTTAAGAGTTCCTTCACTGTCAAAATGCAAAAATTCTTCAGGAAGTGAATGCATTAATCAGCAGCAGCTGTTTAAATCTTAATGGGAATGAGTGTAGGACCCGCTCTATACAGGCATACCTCATTTTATTGTGCTTCCCTTTACTGCACTTCACAAATATTTCATTTTTTACAAATTGAAGGTCTGTGGCAGCCCTGCATTGAGCAAGTCTATCAGCACCATTTTTTTTCCAATAGCATGTGCTCACTTTGTGTCTCTGTGTTACATTTTGGTAATTCTTAAAATATTTAAAAAATTATTGCTATTATTTGTGTCATGGTGATCTATGATCAGTGATCTTTGATGTTATTACTGTAATTGCTTTAGGCCACCAAGAATTTTGCCCACGTAAGATAGTGAGCTTAACAAATGCTGCGTGTGTTCTGACAGTTCTACCCACTAGCCATTCCTCCACCTCTCTCCCTCTCCTCAAGTCCCACTATTCCTTGAGACACACAGTATTGAGATTTATCAATTAATAACCCTACAATGGCCTCTAAGCGTTCAAGTGAAAGAAAGAGTTGCACATTTCTCACTTTAAATCAAAAGCTAGAAATGATTAAGCTTAGTGAGGGAGGCATATCAAAAGCTGAAATAGGACAAAAACTAGACTTGTGCCAAACAGTTAACCAAGTTATGCGTGCAAAGGAAAAGTTCTTGAAGAAAATTAAAAGTGCTATTCCAGTGAACACATGAATGATAAGAAAGTGAAAAAGCCTTATTGCTGATATGGAGAAAGTTTTAGTAGTCTGGAAAGAAGATCGGACCAGCTGCAACACTCTTTAAGCCAAAGCCTAACCCAGAATAAGGCCCTAACTCTCTTCAATTCTGTGAAGGCTGAGAGGTGAGGAAGCTGCAGAAGAAATGTTGGAGTAGCAGAGGTTGGTTCACGAGGTTTAAGGAAAGAAGCCAACTCCATAACATAAAAGTGCAAGGTAAAGCAGCAAGTGCTGATGGAGACTCTATAGCAAGTAATCCAGAAGTTATAGCTAAGATAATTTATGAAGGTGACTCTAAGAAAACAACAGATTTTGAGTGTAGAAGAAACGGCCTCTCTATTGGTAGAAGATGGCATCTAGGACTTTTATAGCCACAGGAGAAGTCATTGCCTGGTTTTAGAGCTTCAAAGGACAGGCTGACTCGTCTGTTGGGGGCTAATGCAGTTGGTGACTTTAAGTTGAAGCTAATGCTCATTTACCTTCTAAAAATCCTAGGGCCCTTAGGAATTATGCTACATCTACTCTGCCTGTGCTCTATAAATGGAACAACAAGCCTGGATAATAGCACCTCTGTTTATGGCATGGTTTACTGAATATTTTAAGCCCACTGTTGATACCAACTGCTCAGCAAAAGGCTCCTTTCAAAATATTACTGCTCCCTGACAAGGCACCTGGTCACCCAAGAGTTCTGATGAAGATGTACAAGGAGATTAATGTTGTTTTCATGCCTGCTAACACAATATTCATTCTTCAGCAGGTGGATCAAGGAGTAATTTTGACTCTCAAATCTTATTATATAAAAAACACATTTTGTAAGGCTATATCTGCCATAGATAGTGATCTTCTGTTAGATCTGGGCAAAGTAAATTGAAAATCTTCTGGAGAAGATTCACCATTTCGGATGCCATTAAGAACATTCATGATTATGGGAGAAAGTCAAAATATAAACATTAATAGAAGTTTGGAAGAAGCTAATTCTGATCCTCATGGATGACCTTGAGGCATTCAAGACTTCAGTAGAGAAAATAACTGCAGATATGGTGGAAATAGCAAGAGAATTAGAATTACAAGTGGAATCTGGAGCTGTGACTGAATTGCTACAATGTCATGATAAAACTTGGATAAATGAGCAGTGGCTTCTTATGGATGAGCAAAGAGGTTTCTTGGAATGGAATCTATTCCTGGTGAAGATGCTGTGAACATTACTGAAGTGACAATAAAGAATTTAGATGATTGCATAAACTTAGTTGATAAAGCAGTGGGCAGGGTTTGAGAGGATTGCCTCCAATTTTGAAGAAGTTCTACTGTGGATAAAGTATTATACTATCTAACAGTACTGCATACTATAGAGAAGTCTTTCATCAAGGGAAGCATCAACTGATGTGGCAAGCTTTATTGTCTTATTTTAAGAAATCGCCCCAGCCACCCCAACCTTCAGCAATCACTGTCCTAATCAGTCAGCGGCCACCAACAGCAAGACAAGACCCTCCACCAGCAAAAAGATTACAACTCACTGAAGGCTCATATGATCTTTGAGGATCATCTTTTAGCAATAAAATATTTTTAAAATAAGATATGTTCATATTTTAGACATAATGTTATTGTATACTTAATATACTACGGTATAGAGTAGGCCTAAATTTTACTTAATATATGCACAGAGAAACAAAAAAAATTTATGTGACTTACTTTATTGCAATATTCACTTTATTGCTGTGGTCTGGAACTAAACTTACAATATTTCTGAGGTATGCATGTGATCAGCTTTAAGGTCTTTAAAACTGAGGTATCATATGATTCAATAATTTCGTTATTCGAAAGAGATCTGGCTGAAAAATTCTTGTTAGGTTTTTATTTTGTGCATCTACCCAGATCTCAGGTAGTATTTATTTATTTTGATCTTGCTTCCATTATTCCCTTGGATTTTTTTTGGGGGGGAGGCAAATATTAGAAATACTAAAAAAAAATTAAAATACATATGAATGTGGTTAGTTACAGATTTGCACACACATGCAAGATGCATTCTTGTGTTTATAGTAATTCAAGTTCATAGTGTAGCAATTATAGGTAGTAGAGAACTCTGATTTGGGTTTTTTTTTCTTTTCATTAAAAATTTGATTAGGAGAAACATGTGAAAGTCATTCTAGGTAGTCTTATTTTCTTAAATAGCTTAAGATTAAAACCTTCAATTCTGCAAATGTAACATATTTTAAAATAAAAGCCATTGTAAAATATAAATATTTATCTGAATTCACTTTAGTATCAAATTTAGTTTCTAATTAAAATTCCAGTTTGCCTTAAACTTTATTCCCTGTTCAGAATTGAAATATAGGAGATAGAATACTTTAAACCCTAGTTAAGTTTTAATAACAGAAAATAATAAAGAAAAAATTATGTATAATATTCTCACTCAAAACAATCACAGCACTCTGCAGTGCTAGTTTATGTTCTTGTAGTCTTTTCTCATATGCATATGTATTTTATCATAGTTATAATTAAAATGTAAGTAAAATTTTACATTAATTTTCACTGAACTTCATAAGAAGTACGATTTTCCATGTTTTATGTGGGCTTTGTATCTGTAATTTTAATTAACTAAAACTATTGCAATGGATTTCTTAACAATTCCCTTATAGTTTGAATATATAGTATTTAAATGCCAACTTTCAATTTATAAATGGTCCTGTGGTTAATGTACTCATGAATTTAACTTATTGACAAATCTAAGATATATTCCAAGAAATAAAATTGTGAGTTAGAGAATGTGAGCTTTTTTTTAAAAACTCTTGATACATATTGTCAATTTGCTTTATAAAAGTTTATTTTTGCCGGGCGTGGTGGCTCACGCCTGTAATCCTAGCACTTTGGGAGGCCGAGGCGGGCGGATTGCTCAAGGTCAAGAGTTCGAAACCAGCCTGAGCGAGACCCCGTCTGTACCAAAAATAGAAATAAATTAATTGACCAACTAAAAATATATATACAAAAAATTAGCCAGGCATGGTGGTGCATGCCTGTAGTCCCAGCTACTCGGGAGGCTGAGGCAGTAGGTTCGCTGAGCCCCGGAGATTGAGGTTGCTGTGAGCTAGGCTGATGCCACGGCACTCACTCTAGCCTGGGCAACAAAGTGAGACTCTGTCTCAAAAAAAAAAAAAAAGTTTATTTTTACCAATTTACACAGGTACAGCCATGCATGAGAATTATCATCATCTTAACAGTATTCATTAAATATAGTTTAGTCTTTTTCTGGTCACTATTATAATTGTCAATGGTCTGTAGGCACAAATAGTTAAAAGGCTATGAACCTCTGAAGAAATTCTGGAACTTAACGATAGAAAACTTTTATCTCTTCCCTCCCTCCTCCCTCCCTCCCTTCCTTACTTTGTTTGTTACTTCCTTCCTTTTTCCTTCTTTCTTCTCTCTCTCTCTCTCTCTCTATTTTTTTTTTTTTTTTTGTGGAGAGAAAGCATTTTAATTCTCCTTTCCCTTATTAAGGTTAGTAAAGTGTGGTCAATGCATTAAAGAAATGATATAAGTCAAAGCTGAAGCAACTTTCTTTCAGGTTTTACTTTCCCATCCTCTAAAAGTCAGAGTTTTTTCTTAATCATTGCTATCAATGTGCTTTTGGTTGCAGCACCATTGAAAACATGGTCTATGTTTAGAAGGTAAGTCTACTGGATACAGACAGCTAGCTCACTATCAGCCATACCCAGGATTCTGTCTATTGGTCTTAGTTTGCTGATGAAGCCAGATACTCACTGACTTTCTCAGTATGATTCTATCATGTGTCGTAACAGAGCTGCAGTTGCCTAAAGGAAGAGTTACTTGGTTGTGCCTTTTGTAGGGCTATATGTTCTTAGTGGCTTCTGATCACTAATTGGGACTTTTACTCGTAATCTTTAGAGTTTCTTCCTTGTTTTAGGACACTGGATTTCTTTATCTCCACCTTCTGCCCTTTCTTGAAGAAATGCTTGCTTTTCCATTTTTTTGTTTGTTTTGGTTTTGGTTTAATTTTTTCCCTACTCAGCAGACTGCTGGCCTCTGATATGTTTTCCCCTGTATTCAAACCCCAGATCCATCACTTACTAATGACCTAACCTATGCGAGTTACTTAACTTCCCACTTAGATTTTCCAATCTATAACATAGAAGTATTATCTATTACATAGGGTTGTTGTGAGTGGGGAAAGTTTGAATCTCATTCTCTAAATCTATGTATACAATTTATTTCCTATAAGTTAAATTTAACCATTTCCTATAAGTCACATTAATTTCACTGCCTGGCTGGTAGTGAATTTCAGCCCAGTTATATTGAACTTACTCATGCCAGAAATGCAAAGGCTTGCATGTTGCCTGGAAAATGGGGAAGGCAGTATGAATCACTAGTCTCTAGGATCCCTTGGGTATCTGTGACATCCTTTATATGCAAGCCCCTACTGGCACTTGAACATAGCAGTACTTTGCATTTGTGCTAGGCTTTGGATGTGGTAAGCTTTGGCAAAGCTAGTGACCTAGTTCAAGCAGGCATCCTAGGCACACCTCAGAGCTATTCCTCCTCCTCATGACTTCTGTCTTAGACAAAAGCCCTTGGTCCCCTTGCTTGGGAACCACAGACCTCTCCCTCCTGCCCAACCCAGGAAGCACATGTATATGTTTTGAATGTTGAATTGTTGTTTTATCGGGGGGGAAGATTTTCACTCCTGAATCTCTTTTGAAACCATGGCTTAAAGATTATTTTTTTAAATGGGGTTAGCTTTTTAGAAACAAATCTAGAGTCTTGCTGGCTTCCTTTGTTTTCTATTCTTCCCTGAAAAAATGACACACAGTTTGCTAAACTTTATGAGTGCTAGAGTTTTAATGTTTGTCCCCTCCAAAGGTTGTGTTGAAAATTAATCTCCAGTGTGGTGGTGTTGGAGGAGGGGGTCTAATGGGAAGTATGTGGGTCATCAGTGTAGACCCCTCATAAATAGATGAATGCCCTCCCTTGGGGTGAGTGAGTTCTCACTCTTTTAGTTCTTGAGCTGGTTGTTAAAAGGAGCCTGGAACTTCCCCACCTTCTGTCTTCCTTCCTCTCTCACCCTGCATGGCTGGATCCCCTTCACCTTCCACAATGAGTGGAAGCAGCCTGAGGCCCTCAACAGATTCAGGTGCCCAATCTTGAACTTTCCAGCAATCAGAATCATGAGCCAAATAAACCATTTTTCTTTATAACCCCTCCAGTGTCAGGTATGTATTGCTTTATAGCAACACAAAGTGGACTAAGACAGTGAGTCAAAGGAGATAGGAACAACTACAAGGAGAAAAAAATCCAATTATTAATAATCTCAAAATATTATCTAGCCAAGTGGGGATTTAATGATATTATTTCTTTCTTCTCTTTCTTGTGTTTCCCTTTTTTGCTTCTTCTGTTTACTCCTTGTTACTAACAAAAAACTGGTGGTAATAAGTACAAAATGGTCTTTTATCACCCCACAAGCCAACCATAATGCTCTTTTTCTTATAAGTAATGAACTGACCCATCACAATGTATCTGGGCTTTGGCTCCTGTTTCCTGTTGCTGATTGGTTACTGAAAATTCAGGATGGCATCAAAAGAGATATTTGTTCATTTTTCTGGCTACCCTTTGGCTGGGAATTGTTCCAGAAGCCTGAAGGTCCTGGAAATCTGGACACTGGGAAACTGAAGTTTTCTGTGTAAAACCTCTACATGTTTTCTCAGGATAAATTGACCGAAAGGTTCAATGTAGTACACACTTTCATGCTGTGGGCACTTAGCAAATACTTGTTGACTAATTGGCAACAATTCCTGGTCTACTTGTGGGAAAATGGGGAGGTAAAATAAATTAGCCAGGCCTCCATGCTTCCTCAGTCACCCAAAGGAAAAGTTATTAGTGGCTACACACAGTGGCTGGAAATAGGCATCTGGGCAGGAAAACCTGAAGAGAGTGGGACCACTGGGGTTGCGTTCAGTAAACACTTACACAAGGTATTTCAGTAATTTGTGAAGGAAGTGTTTGAGGTAAGTTTTTTTGGGAAATCATCAGAAAAACCCTTATTACCAACAGAGAGGTCATTGAAATCTGAATTGCTAGTTTAGAATATGATGTCAGAGAACTTTCTCTTTTCCAATTCAGAACTATTTCTGTCCTAACGAATGAACAGGAGGCTGCTCCCTCAGGTAGCCAATCTTGTTTTAAACGACTTTGAAGCAATACTCAAGAACAATGGTCAATGCTTATTTGTTTGTTTGACACTACTAATGATACTATCTCTGGTAAAAATAAAAATATAGCTAAATATAAGTTTATTTTGATTTCCTTTAGAGTCTAGACTTTCCATTATTTTGAAAGAAGAGGTGAACATATGTTCCTCTATATACATGCATATTTATAGTCTGTGGATAGAAAGTGTTTTTCTCAGATGAGGATCTTGTCCTGAGGCCTTTAGCCAACATTTGGGGTTCTAGCCAAAGCTCTCAGAAAATTTGACAGCCTGGTTTATCCCTGTAAGGTATTAGTCACCTTATAAAACTTTAAAAGTATGGAACTCTACTATACAAAAATACCTCTACTATCTGAGAGCAAAAGGCAACTTCTTTCACTTAAAAAAGAAACTCAAAAGTCAAACCAGGACAATGTAAACCTCCATGTATGAAAAATCACCTTTAAAATGATCTGTAAATCCTGGGCCTTCTGAGTTCCACATGCATGTGTAGCCCATGAATCATGTGCACTTCATTTCAGTTCATTTTAGCTTTTACAACAACCAGAAGAGCTGCTTTGGGCTCACTAACTGCTTTCTGTGAACTACAGCTGATCGATATTACTAAACAAATGTGGAGGGACAGGAAGAATAGAGAGGATGTCACTTGGGGTGGGGGAGAGCAAGGTGACTAACAACTCCACATTTCTGCAGTTCTAGGAAATGTTTCATGCCAATGCATGGTTTATGTCAATCAAACATATAAAAGTTGCTGTGGCTACATAAGGCCATAAAGATGCACTTTTAAACTCTTAAAAATAAGGCACCATAATTACATCTTATAGAACTGTGTGTCCCATGAGTCTCTTTGCTGTTTTTAAGATACCCATGGTGAATGAGGTAAGGAAGGGGGAGGGAGTGGGGAGAGAAACCCTTTGAGTTCTGTGTGCAGAAAAATGCAAACTCTGGACGATTTGCATGTAGGATCTCTCTCTCTTTCTCTCTTGCTCTGATTTATTAACTTTAATAACTGTGGGATCTCTCTGAACTTTGGGTTTAAGAACTGAAGTCATTACTGTTCAAGAATATTTTTTTTTCCTGAAGTAATCTCTGGTGGTGTCAGTCATCTGGGAAAGTGAAACAGCTTTGTTTCTTTTTCTTTCTCTCTTTTAACCCTTAACTTTTATCCTAGAAATTGAACTTTTGTGCATTCACTGCAGCAACATCTGTTCAACACTAATAAACTTGGAATCAGATATTTTTGTCATTGAAGTTACCAGTGTTTTGGAAATGCTCTGAGGGTCTCATTTCAGAGAAATAAGCTCCCCAGAGCTAAAGCTCAGCAAGGACAAAGATGAGGGAAGTGGCTGGTAGCGGGCTGATGTGGCAATGCCCAGGGCAGAGTCCTCTTTCTGAGGCAGAGAGATTGTAATCTTGCCTCTCTCTGTCTTGTGACTCCTGACTCTCTGCTCAGCTAAAGTTTGTCCACAGCTTTGCTAGGCAAGAACAATGACCTAGTCTTGACCTAGGAGTTTATGGAGAAAGTATTGGCTTTGCCCATAACTAGTGACGTGTGCAGGATATTTTGCTCTTTCAGTTTCAGTTTTAATTTCTATAAAATGACTGAATTCAACTAGATAACTACAAAACCACTTTGAACAAACCCCCAGGTTCCAGTTGAGGACACATGTGTGAGGAGGCCCAGTGGTGTGGGCTCTGTTGACAGATCACTATAGTGCTAGAGACGGCACACTTTGTGTGATTCCAAACAGATGTATCTCAGGGGTGCACAGTTCTCAGGCTACGCAGTGAACAGTCTTAAATCAATATGTACCATCAGCAAGGGCCTCCATGACGGGCACCACTGGTTTGATGTCAAGGCCATAGACAGGCCTTGGAAGTTGTGATTGTGATCTCCAAGCCATGAGAGGTATCCACACTTTAACTAGATGTCACTTGTATAGTCCCACAAACAGGAAGAGAATGAAATTTTAAAAGGCTTAAGACTGCCTTTAAATTTCAGAATGAAATAAAGAACCCTCTCTGAGTTCACTAGGGATGAAGACTGCTTCACTAGTGAAGGCCACAAGATCAATTTAAGGACCTTAAGTTACCAAGTACTTCTTGCTATAATCCCATCAGCGTCACCATGAAGAATCTAGTAGTGTTTCCGGTCAACATACAATCCCAATTGGATAAGACGGAACTCTCCCAAATTCACTTGGTAAAATATAATTGTTTTTCCAGTAGGTTGGCATCTTTGAAGTCCAAGATGGTTTGTAATCAAGTGTAAATATTCTTTAAAAAAGCAAATCTACAGTATTAATACTTTTCTGTTAAAGAATATGTGCATTTAGATTGTACTAAAGAATATGTGCATTTAGATTGTACTAAAAAATAAGTAAGATAATTTTACCTATTAAACAGGTCAGTTTTTAAAAATTTCCATTTAGAATGAATAACTGAGTAATTGCTTTAGACTTATGATTTTAAGTTGATATCTTAGTAAATTTATGTATAGTGTTGAAACATTTAGGAGAAATTTTCACATATAAATATGTGAAATGTATAAATAAATATTTATACATTTAAATGTATAAATTTAAATATTTAAATTTATACATGCAGCCCTCAGGGTACATTTGGCCTGATGAGGACATTTATCCAGTCCACTGGGTGTTTTTGTCACTGCTACCTGTCCTGCTTAGCAGCCAGCTGGTCCTGGGCCCACAGTGCACATGTGTGGAATGTGCACCACACTCTCTAACAGCCCTCCAACAGTCTGAGAGACAGTGAACTGGCCACCCGTTTAAAAAGCTTGAGGACCCCTGGTTAAACTATTAGACAAATGAATTATTTTGGTACTTGGGAAGGTTTTGTTTTTTAAGTCAACCAATTGAGCTATACTCCCAAAAGATACCAAATATATTAAATGTATATACATCACTTAATATATTTAAAAGAATTTTATTAATCTAGTTTCAAAAAAGAGTAAATATTATTCAGATTCTCTTACAAGAGAATATTTACTGGATTTACAAATGATATAATAAGATTGGAAGCTCTACTTAAAAACTTTAGGAAGAACTAGGTTTTATATTTGTAACTTTAAAAAGCCGAATAATTTTAAAGCTAAAGAAAAACTCACAAAAATGTTTTTGCTTTTTTTAGTGCACAGACCATCCTCAAGAAAAAATAATAAAACTGCACATTTAACATTTAATACAGTTTGAACTAAATTAAATTTGAATGTTGAGGGTTTTGCCCTGCCTCAAAGAAAAAACGAGTACTTTGTGAACCTACTGAATGCAAATTACATTTCTACTTTAAAGCACAAAACCATTTTGTCCTTCCCAAAAGGTAGAACAGGCTGCATCACTGTGGTCTATGCATCAGCCCGTTATCTGCTATTGAAGAACATTATCCTTCCAAGTCTCTGTGGCTTATACAAAAAGGTTTCCCATTCACCTACATAGTGAGTGATTCTCTCATGCTGGGACATGGAGGGGTGGTAGGGTCTTCCTCCACGCCACAACTCAGAAACCCTAGTGGTTTTCCCTGTGGCTGAGCCGTTTGGTTCAGGCACATCCAGCGTCATGGTAGATGGAGAGAAGAGCCTAAGGTGGTGGGGGAGGTTTTGAAAGCCACGCCTGGAAGGGCACAGACCGCTCTCACTTTCTCTCCATTGGTCAGAGTTGGCCCCGTGGTTAGGAAACGACTGCCCTGTGTGTCTTGGAGGAAAAAGAAATGGTTTGGTGTATTTGTGGCATTGTCTCTGCCTTGCTTCACAGGTCAGTTTGTTCTCCCAAAACAAACCCAAGTGAGAATGCTGATTGTGATTTGGGTGAAAGTTGATATGTCCACAACAATGTGTGTAAATGAATAAGAGTGCAAGCAGTAAATTTTATCTATACCCTGAGACTGTAAAGTTTTTAAATGTGTTGGTCATGTTAACACAGCAGCAAATGAAGGGGCAACTAGGCAGTTATGTGGTCCGTGCAGGTATTCTGAAAGCATACATGGCCAAACTGGATAATTTGGGTTGTAGGGCCCCTGAAATATCCTTTTGAGCTGTCCGTATGAGCTAAATTAAACAAATAATTACTATATTATCTTTGTATTTTATGTCAAGTCCAGACTTAATCACAGGAGAGAGAAATTAAAGAATATTCCCAAATGCCACTATACATTTTGGAATTATTTTTCTAATAAATCATCTAGGATTGATCCATTTCACTCCAGAAACAAAAACAAAGAAAAGAAACAATTTAGCTACATGTACAGAATTATTTATTTATTGGTTCTTTCAATAATGTTATCTGTATTATGAATAATCTATTTATTGATTGATTATTTTAAGCCAAAGAAAGTTTTGCTTGCTCTTTCAATATTTTTAATAATAAACATGCAGTAAGCACTTATTGTGTATCACATTATTAAGCATGTATTTTATTGTGGTCATGCATTTTCACAAATTATTTCTGAACCAAGTGAATGGTGTGGATAAGTCAAACCCAATTCTATTTTTTGGTCTCACTTACATCTAAACAATTTTTATATGTTTATGTATATTGATTTATTCACTCACTGAATAAGCATTTTATGTGTGATTATTGGGTATCAAATTCAGTGAAAGACAATGTGAGAAAAAATAGGAGTCCTTATTCTTGAGAGGCTTAGTTTCAGAAAACCTCAGTTTTCTGAACCTCAATTTCAGAATGAAATGCTCAGAACTAAAAAGCCCTAGTTGCAGTCCCAAATTACCCATTATTCTATAATGTTGGCTGGCATAATAGACAAAAATACTTAATTTCTAGTCCAAATTTGGGATAATTTAGGAGCATTAAGTTTGGGAACTCGATCTTAAACAATTTATTTGACCAAATTATGTGTAGGAACATTCAAAATGAGCAGCAGAACAAAACTTAAAAATTCCCACCAGGGAAAAATGTTCCTACTTTTCTTATAAGAATTTCCACACTGCCAAATTCCATTTGCAATAACAACTCCTACAACTAGCAAGAATCCATTCACTTGGGCTATTTTACTCATGGAAAAGCTATTTATGGTTTATGCTTTAATATGTGTCCTTTCTAGTGTCAGTTTAAAAATGAAAATCATTCTGCATTTATTGCTATATCTAAGTAACACAGTAATACTAAGAATAAGATGACAGTGTCCTCTGAAAGAACTACGGTCACACATAGCTTAACAAGGAGGACACATGCTGAGAAATGGGTCGTTGATCAATTTTGTTGTGGGAACATCATATAGTGCACTTCCACAAACCTAGATCACATAGCCTACTAGACACTCAGGCTCTATCTGTCGTATAGCCTGTTGTTCCTAGCCTACAAACCTGTATAGCATGTTACTGTACTGAATATGATAGGCAATTGTAACACAGTGGTAAGTATTTGTATATCTAAACAGAAAAGTTACAGTAAAAACATTGTATTATAATCTTATGGGACCACCATCATATATGCAGTCCATCATTGACCAAAATATTGTCATACAGCACATGACTGTGTTATAAAAATTATGCACTGGTTACTACTCAACACAATTTGCAAATTAGTAGATTTTGCCTAGACTAATAATTTTGTTATAAACCTAATCGTGACATCAGATGACACAGTAAATTCAAGCACTGATGTTCCAAACATATGCCATTGATAGATAAAACTTTGAAAAAGAAAATAAAAAGTACACAGGTTAGCTCAAATATAAGACAACCACCACTGTAGACAAGAAATGGAAAAATGCACCAAGTACAGAGCACATAAGCCATATGTCTGCTGTATTCCCAGTGCCAAAACAAGAAATCATGACCAGGCATTCAAGCAGTGTTGACTATAAGGGACCAAATAAGAGGAGGATAGGGCCAGGTCCACTGATTGAAGCCAGGGCATGGAAGTAGAGAGCAGAAGCCATGGCCCATCTCCCCAGCTCTGACTCATGAAAGGTAACAGAAAAAAATGCCAATCACAGCCAGGGTCTATGGCTATAACAGCCCCAGGTGATAAAAGGTCAACACACATTACAGACCATCCCACAAGTAGGAATTGGCCCAAACAGCCTGCTAGCTTGGTGACTCCATCCACTGTATCCCTAATATTACCATGGGCCAAAAGCCTAGAAATGTCCCTGTAAGATCTGATTCTTGTCAAGGCCCTGGAGAGCTAGATTTAGGAGTAGGGGTGTGGCAGGGAAATATTAGTAAGGGAAAGGGGAAACATTATGTAATAACAAGGAATGCTCTACCAGGAATATGTTAGAATTATGTATCCAACAATGTATCATTGAACATATAAAACAAAATTAATGGAATTATAAGGTGATGGCGACAAATTCACAGACATAGAGATTTTAATATTTTTCACTTTCTGAAACACATGTCTTACCAGGGTATAGGGACTATTTGCTAATTCCCAAACACTAGATTCAATCAGAATGAGGTTTTCAATATGGGGAATGAGCATGATGTCTTGCATCATGATAGAGGATGCCATGGAGATGGAGAAATTATGACAGAGAGTAAAGATCTGGCATGGCTCTTAGGTAAAACTGTAGAGGGTGCTGCTGTGCCTGCTAGTTGAAAGTAAAGGGTGACTGGTAGAATTTATTTAAAAAGAAAAAGAAAAAAATTTCTCTAAATCAATTGCTACAAACCAGGTACCACAGCATGTGTTGATTTGGTCCAGTAGAGACCACGTCTGGAATAGCAGCTGTAACTGGAATCACATCTTGATTAAGCTTATAACCCACTGTCATACTCCACTGTCATAACCCACTCCACTGTCATAACCCACTGTCATACTACCACAATCCTCCTGTTTCCTGCACAGGACAAATAGGCTAGTTTAATGAAGATGTAGGTGCTGTTAATATTCTTTAGACAAAAGGAGACTTATGTCCTCAGACAGGGGAGGAAAGGCTGTTTCTAGTGACAAAGGATGCTGGTGGGATTTGTGATTCAAGTTACACAGTTTCACCAGTATCTTCTCAAATGTCCCAAAACCAATCCTCAGAATTTCATACTACCTGGATCAATGCACCATGACTTTAACATAAGCGACATAGCAAGGTTGTAAACTCATTCCATGTTGTAATTTGTTCATCTCTGGTATAAGGCATTTGTTACTAGAAATCTCAGCCATGCAGCTACAAGAAATAAGGACTCTTTCATAGCAGTTAGAGAAGATGTCTAATTTTTATATCTGTGCTTTAAAGTTGTAAATTTAGATAACCAAGCTTGTCTTTTTATATTTCATATTCTACAGTGCAGTCATAAATAGTCCAACCCAAAGCCCTACATTTATTTTATCCATATACTTTATTAAAATTCTACATGGTTTCTCAAATCCTTAATTTATTTAATGACTCCACTCTGACAACTACTGACAAAAGGTTTTTAGTGAAGAAGGTTTATAACATACACACAAAAAGTACAAAAATCATAAGTGACCATTTTGATGACTTTTCACAAAATGAATGCATTTTTGTTATCAACTCCCAGGTCAAAAAGCAGAACATGATCAAAACGCTGCAAAGTACTCATGCTCTGCTATACTCAATAAAACCCCCAAAGATTAAAGAAAGCTATCCTGTTTTTTAAACCTATAGATTAGTTTTACCTATTTTTAAACTCTCTATAAATTAAGTATGCACATTTTAAAATCAACCTTATATTCTGAAGCTAAACCCTAGTTTGATCTGCTAACTTTCATTTGAGATTTTTGTATTTATGTTCATAAGACAGACTGGTTTCTAGTTTTCCTATATTTTATTTTCCTTCTCAAGTTTTGACATCAAGGTTATGCTGAACTTATAAAATGAATTGGGAAATATTCCTCCTCTCCTATTATCTGGAAAGAATTTATATTAAACTCGTGTTATTTCTCTCTGAAATTTCTCTAAGAATTTATTAGTGAAGAAATCTGATTCTGGAGTTTTCTTTGTGAGAAGATTTTTGTTAACATATTCTATCAATTTAAAAGATACAGAATGTACTAATTTTCTGCAGCTGCCACAACAAATTATCACAAACTTGGTAGCTTTAAACAACAGAAATTTATTTTCTCATAGTTTTGGAGGCCAGAAAATCCAAAATCAATGTGTCATCAGGGCCACACTTCCTTCAAAGGGTCTAGGGGCTAATCTTTCCTTGTCTTTACCATTGGATTTAGGATTCACTCAGATAATCCAGGATGATCTCATCTCAAAATCCTTAATTTAACTATATATATATATACCCCTTTTCCAAGTGAGGTCATACTCATAGGTTTCAGGTGGACGCATCTTTTGGGGAAAGTCATTATTCAACCCACTAAATAAGGCTTAATCAGACTATTTATTCGTATAATTTTACAGATTTGTTTCTTTATTCTTATAAAAAACTTTATTCTAGTTTTTAAAATAAAACTTTATTCTACAGATTTGATTCTTTATTCTTAGAAAAAACTTTATTCTAGTTTTTAGAATAAAAACTTTATCCTAGTTTTTTCTATTCCTAGAAAAAAATTTGTTCTAGTTTTAGTGCATTGTGCTTTTTAAGAAAAATTTCAATTTCTGTCTGAATTCAAAACATACTGACATGAAATCATGTATATTTTTAATATCTACAAAGTCCATACTGATGTTATCTTCCTGTTGTTGTCATTAGTAATATGCTTTATCTCTCTTTTTTTCTTGATTACTCTTGCTAGAGATTTATCAATTTTATTAATCTCTTCAAAGAATTAACTGTTGTCTTTGCTGATTTTCTTGTCCAAACTTTTCCTGTTTCATTGATTTCTATTCTTGTCCATTACTTACTTCTTTTGCTCTTTTGTTTTTCTGTTCTTTTTCTAACTTCATCCTGAGATAAAGCATAAAACATTGATTTTGGTATTTAAAAATTTTTTAATATATGCCCTTAAGGCTAAGTATTTCCTTAAAGAACTCATTTGACACCCCTCTCACAATTTCAATAGTGCATATATTAATCATCTGTGATTTAAAAACATTTTGAATTTGTATTCATTTCTTTTGGGTCCATGTATTATTTAGATATGTTATTTAATTTCTAAGATAGTAGATATTTCTTAGTTATCTTTTCATTATTTACTTATAGCTTGATTCCATTGTGTTCTGACAACATACTCTGAATGATTTGACTTCACTTCTTTGAATTTGTTGAGGTTTGTGTTATGACCAGAGAATTCATTTTGGTGAATGTTTCATGTGCACTTGAAAAGAATGTCTATTATTTCCTTGTTGAGTGTAGAGTTCCATGTATGTTAATTAGATCAAGGTTCTTAATTATTCAGATCTTATATATCTCTATTGACTTTTTATCTGCTTCTTTTATCAGCTACCAAAGAAAGTACATCAAAGTCTTAACAATAAATGTGTATTTTTTAATTTTTTTAAAAATTCTTCTTCCCTGTCCTCTCTATTCTTTCTTTTTGGAACTCCAATTATATGTATGTTAGACCTTATCATCTTATCCCACACATCTCTACTATTCTTTTCTTTGTTTCTTATTATTTTTTCTCTGTATACTTCAATTTGGATATTTTTATTAAGCTTTTTACCAGTTACTAATCTTTCCTGTTGTGTCTAATTTGCTGCTAACTCTATCTAATTATTTCTTAATTTATACATTGTATTTTTCAATTCTAGAATGTATATTTGATTCTTTTGTACATCTATATTTCCATTCTGTAGTTACTTTTATCTTTTTACCTCTTTTAATCATATTTTCTTTTATTAACATATTAATAACAATTATTTTGAAGTCCTTGTAAGATAACTCCAATACTTGGATCACCTTTAGTTTGGTTATTATTATTTATTTGTTTTCTCTTGTTTTGTTATGAGGTCCTGAGTTTTTTTTTAAAGCAAGTTTCTTAATTCTATTTGAATGTCAGTAGTACATATGCAAAATTGTAGATATTTCAGCGAATAGGCTCGCACTTCTTTCTGCCTGGCCTGTCTACTGGTGGCTGCCCCATTCTATAAATCAGGGATTGTGTAGGTTGAGGCTGGATTGCAGACATGGTAATGGTCAGTCTACATTTGGTATGCTCCTGGCTATTCAGAGTTTTCAACTCAGGATCTGAAATGTCATATATTAAGATAGTATTCCTACTTTAGTAAGTATGGCAATTCTTATATATTCTGCCTGTAATGCTTAGTCTTTCCACATTTCTCTTTTGACAGTTGACAACCTGTTAAGCACTTCTAATGGAGCCAATAGAGGGTGCTGTAAATCTAGGGGAGCAGGTGCTAGGAATGAATTCAGAGAAAGTATCCTATACATCTAGAGGGAGAGGGCACTACTGGAGGAGAATAAGGGATTTGTTGATTCCCATTTGCTTTATGTGAGCTTCGTTTGCTTCTCATTCCTGCCAATGGCGCCACAGTCTCACTCTTGTGGACACCGACTATGGCTAACAGACTCTTTCTGCCAGGCATATCTACTGGTGGCTGATCCTTTCTATAAATCGGGGATTGTGTAAGTTGAATCCAGTCATAGTAGTTGAGTCTAGTTTGTAGTTTTTCGAACTCTTAAAAAAAACTAACCTCTTTGTGCCCCATCAGAAATGCCAGACCCAGCCAGCTGGCACACTCTTCTCAAAGGATGGGGTTACAGGCAACCCAGGAAACCTTCCTTTAATTCAGAGACATTAGCACCAACTGAGCTCCATGCCTTTCTCAGAGATCTGAATGTCAACGCACAGGGGCTCATCTTCTAAGCTTTCACATTTTGCGGATCTTCTGCTCATTTGCTCATTTTCTTCTGCTCATTTGCTCATTTCCCCAAGTCTTTTATATAGTAGCTGTTTCCTGCTATTGTTTTTTTTAAATTACAAATCGATAATTGGTGATTGTATAAATTTATGGGATACAAAGTGACACTATAATTTATGAATACAATATGGAATAATTAAATCAAGTTAGTTAGCATAGCCATCACCTCAAATACTTAACATTTTTTGTGGTGAGAATGTTTGAAATTTACTCTTAGTAATTTTGAAATGTATAATACTCTATTACTAACTGTATTTACCACACTTGCAATAGAGCTCAACAAAATCAAACATTTTTTCTAACTGAAATTTTGTACCATCATCTCCCCATTTCCTCCATCCCCCAATCTCTGTAGCTACCATTCTACTATGCTTCTATGAGTTTGATTGTTGTATATTCCTGCTATTGTCTCTATCATCTATTAGTGCTCTATTTTTCACTTTTTCAGTCTTCAATACCTAGAGTATATATACCATCTGTTAAAATAATTGGCATGGCTTCTGTTTCTTGACTCTGCTCTGAGTAATGTGGAACATTTATTAATTTGTAGACAACCTGAGAAATCTACAAAAAAGCTACTACTATGTTAAGTGAATTTAGCACGGTCACAGGATATCAGGTCAAAATACAAAAGTTATTTTATTTTTGTATGACAGCAATGAGGAAATGGGGAGAGGAAGTTAAAAAAAAGGCATTTATAGCTGCATCAAAAAACCTGAAAACTTAGGTATAAATTTAAAAAACAATGTGCAAGTCTGTGCACTGAAAGTTACTAAACATTACTGAGAGAAATCAAAGATCTAAATAAATGGAGAGACGTACTTTGGTGATTTTGAAATATGTCTACAGGCCGGGCGCAGTGGCTCACGCCTGTAATCCTAGCACTCTGAGAGGCCGAGGCGGGCGGATTGCTCGAGGTCAGGAGTTCAAAACCAGCCTGAGCAAGAGCAAGACTCCGTCTCTACTATAAATGGAAAGAAGTTAATTGGCCAACTAATATATATACAAAAAATTAGCCAGGCATGGTGGCGCATGCCTGTAGTCCCAGCTACTTGGGGGGCTGAGGCAGGAGGATCACTTGAGCCCAGGAGTTTGAGTTTGCTGTGAGCTAGGCTGACGCCACGGCACTCACTCTAGCCTGGGCAACAAAGCGAGACTCTGTCTCAAAAAACAAATAAATAAATAAATAAGTGAAATATGTCTACAAATTGTTGATACTTCTCCCTTCAAGAGCTAGGTGCTAATTCCTCTGCCTCTGGGTGTGGGCTGTGCTTGTGAGGATCTTGCAGTGAGGACGCTCAGTGGGCCCTGCGAAGAGGCCTACATGGTGAAGAACTGAGTTTCCTGCCACGAGCCAGTGAGGCACTGAGGACTAATCATCAACCAGCCACGTGAGTGGGAAAAAAGTCTTCAGCCCCATCAATCAAGCCTTTCGGTGACTTCATCCCCATCTGGCAGCTCAGTTGTAACCTCATGAGATATCCTGAGCCAGAACCATCCCTCAAAGCCACTCCCAAATTCCTGACCCAAGGAAACCATGAGATGATAAATGCTTGTTATTTCAAGCCACTAAATTTTGGGGGCAGTTAGTTATATAGCAATAAATAACCACTGTGCATATCATGCTCACAGATTGCAAATCTCAATATTGTTAAGATATCAAGTCTCCCCACATTGATGTTTAGATTCAACCACAATCACAATTTTTAGAAAGTGCTGAAGACTTTTTTTTGTAGAAATCAAGCTGATTAAAAAATTTATGTGGAAATGTCAAGGACCTAGAATCTTGAAAAAGAAAGGCAAAGTTGTAAGATTTTCACTACCTGATTTAAAGACATTTTATAAAGCTACTATACAAAGGACAGTGATGTTGATATGTGGATAAATACATAATTCAATGGAACAAACAGGATAAAAAATAAATCCACACATATATTGTGCCAAGATAATTGAAAAAAGAAAATATAGTCTTTTCCACAAATGAAGTTGGAACACCAAGTTTTCCTTATGGAAATTACATTAAAATGAACCTTAACATTTATCTCATACCAACTAGAAAAATTAACTTCAAAGGAATCATAGACATAAACATAAAAACTAAAATTCTGAAACTTCTACTTTGGGCAGACAAAAGCTTTTTGTTTTTGTTTTTTAACATATCACTCCACAATTCTGCATCTAGATATTTACCCAGGAAAAATAAAAACAAATATCTACACACGAATTTTATGCAATGTTAATATGAACTTTATAATGATAGCTCAAATATTATTATTATTTTTTTGAAACAGAATCTTGCTCTTCACCCCAGGCTAGTGTGTAATGGTGTTATTATAGCTCACTGCAACCTCAATCTTCTGGGCTCAAGGGATCCTCCTGCCTCATCCTCCCGAATAGCTGGGACTACAGGTGTGTGCCACCATGCCTGGCTAATATTTCTATTTTATGTAGAGATAGTGACTCGCTCTTGCTCAGGCTGGTCTCAAATTCCTGAGCTCAAGCAATCCTCCCACCTCTGCCACCCAGAGTGCTAGAATTACAGGCGTGAGCCACCACATGTGGTCCCAGATTTGAAATAGTCCAATTGTCCTTCAATATTTAAGGACATTTAACAATATAAAGGGCATTGGGTAAATAAATGGATAAATAAATGTGGAGTAACATGTCATGGTTATGAATTAGAAAATATAATATTATAAAATATTAATTTTCCTAAAGTTGATATTTAGATTCAACAAAATCTCAACAGATCAATAATAATGTAGATATCTTGCTTTGAAAGTTAAGTACACATTATGGTATCTACTGGTAGTAGAAAAGGTTGTTTGTGCTGATTTTGAATGTTATTGAGAAAGTGGGTTTTAATGTTAGAAAAGGGATCATGGCCTCTGAGCTTAGCTCTATATCTTGCTACTCAAGTGGCTGACCAGTGAGCTAATTCAAAAATTTTAGTATAATTTATGATCAGTGACTTATAATTGCAAACAAATTAGTTGTGCAACAGCCCATGATATTTTCTAAATGGGGTAAATTAAATTCTAGCAAGGCTAGAATTAATTAATTTCACAAAATCTGAAACTTATATGCTTACACTAGCTCACCTTATACTTACTAGTGAATTACTTTTAGAATATATGATATAAAAATTATACTGTGAGTTTATGACAAAGGACAGAGGATAGAAAACTTTGGATTTTCACAGCATTGTATTCAAAGAGACTTCTTGAAAAAGATATCCTTGGTGAAGATGAAAATGGTATGGGTCACTATGAACACTATGATAATTATTAAAACACTAGTATGTCTAGAAACAAAAGATTTAGAGTCACCAATCAGCCTATATCTGGTAATTTAACCTGGACACTAAGTGGAATTACCTAGGAAAATTGTATAGACTGAGAGGCAAAAAAAAAAAAAAAAAAAAAAGCTGAAGCTAGAACAGAGAAGAAAGCTAATATATAAGACAGACTGAGGAAGAAGGTTCTTAGGGGAGACAAAAAAGTAAAAAAAAAAAAAAACCACTAGTATGATTTTTCTCTGGTTTAATCACAGTTTGTACTAACTATATTATGCATGATATCATCAAACAGAAATGCATTCAAACGCTCCCATTCCCACACCCATCACTTCCAGATTCAGAAAAAGAAACGATAGAGCAATGATCTCTTCTACCTTCTCTGGAATGTTGCTTTGTTATTCACTCTCTTCACTTCTTCTCTATAGCCTTGCTTTCACTCTATCAACAGGTTCATGTCTAAAGCAAAAAGTTTTCTAAGAATTTTTATCCTCCTGTCGCTATTATACCATCCTATTCTCTATTTTTCTTGTCAGTAAAGCTTCTTCGAAGAATAATGTACCATACATATTAGCATATCTTTATTTTCTAAATGGTCCTTAACATTGGAATCTCTCTCCTTAACCCTATCATTCCACTTACTATAATAATATCTTTCTAATTGTTTCTTATGGGCAGACTCTATCCAGTTCTCATTAAATTTCTCTACCCTCCTCAACATCTATTTCATCACGCCTTCCTCCTGGAAATTTTTGTCCCCCAGGCATCTACCACTCCCTGCTGGCTTTTCTCTCACCTGTGCGTTTCCTTGTAGTCTTCCTCACTAATTCTTTGTTCTTCACCCATTACCTAAATGTAAGTATTCACCAGGGTTTATTTTTAATACTTTTCTCAACCTATAGCTCTTCATAGACAATCCAATTCATCCTCTTGTCTTCAGTTCTTACCTATATCATAACTCCCCATGGTAACTCTGTTTCTGGAAGTCTGATTGCCTACTAAAAATTTCCACCCAAATGTCCCACAAGTACTCAAATTCAACATGTGCTAAACAATTCATCATCTACTCTCCCCCTCCCCCAACTCCTTTACCTAATTTTCTTTAATGCCATTTGTAATTCAACATCTACCTAGTCTCCCAAGCCCGAAACACAGATATTTTAATCTTCATTTTCTCACTCCTTGGTTACATCCAATCAAACATCAAATCTTATCTATGTTATCTCTCAGATATCTAAGTGTACCTTTTCATGGTCACTTTCCCATCCATGTATGAACCAAGGCCCGCCCCTGCTTAGCTTCTGAGATCAGGTGCGTTCAGGGTGGTATGGCTGTAGACTATGGTCACTGTCATTGTCACTGTCTTAGTTCTGAGTCTTCCCATCTTTTGCATGGACTTTTGTGTTAATTTCTTGACTTTCCTACCTTCAATCTTCTCCCTTTTCAGTCTTTGTTTTTTAATCTACTAGGTGAACTGTCCTTTTAAAATGCAAATCTGACACTCCTCTGCTTTCAACCCTGCTATGGTTTCCCACTTCCCAAGCCCAAGCTCAAGCTCCTCACACTGTAATTTAAAACCCTTCCTGATCTGGTCCACGAGTATCTCTTTAGCAGTATTGAACTACTTCTTCCATGATTTTGCTGTGCTGTGTAGGCCTCTCTGTCTTTGTACTTGGTCCTTCTACTGTGCTTTCCCCAACTTACCCATCTGATAGACTCCTAGCTGTACTTTAAAACTGCTTTTGGGGAGCTCCTCCTTGACAGAGTCAATCAGTAATTCCTTGGTTCTGCCTGTTTACTGTCTCTATACTTCTTTTATTACAGTTGTTACAGTGACTAGTAATTACTATTTATATTCAAGCTCAAACACTACATTGCAATTTCCTTGAGCACAGGAAGCATAGCTTATATGTGTATTTTCCAGTGTCTATCACAGCGCCCGGCACATAGTAGGTGCTCTAAAATATTTATTGAGTTGATTGATTCTATGTAGCTCTATGGCATGGTATTTCACAAATGAACCATAGATCAGATTGACTGATTAATTCAACAAAATCTCACTAGCATGTGTTGTGTGACAACTGCGCTGGCTTCTGAAGGCTCAGGAACTTGTCCTGAGAATCTTAGCACTTGCCCACATGGCACAGAGTTTTCTAGAACCTATCAGTGTCTTCTTCTCCCTGCCAAGACCATGGCTTCCTGCTCTCCAGGTTGTCCTGCTTTCTCTAGTCACCCCCTTCTTGTGGTTTGTTTGAATTTTGTGCTAATCTAAATTCCTCACGAACACCTTCCATCACCTGCTCGCTGATCCATGACCTGTTCTTTTGACTGAATTGCATTTTAAAGGTCCCTGGCTTGACTTTGCTGGTCCTGATGCTGACTGCCGTGAAATGACCTCCGTCCCAAGTGACTATCATTCATGTTTTCCCTAAAAAATACAATGTACCTACAGTGTTAACGCAAATAAGCCCCATGCCATATTAACAAATATGGTAAATTCAAGACCAGTAGACCAGAAATAGCCTGCCTCTTGTTATCTTATGCGGTCATGTGCACCACCTTGGAATATTTCTTCCCTCAAAGGTGGGAACTAAGTCAGAGGCCATCTGTGTGGCCCTTGCTCACCAGTCCTGAGCGGCCAATAATTAATTTAGGCTGAATGTAATTACTCCCTTGTTAACAGTAGTTTTTCTGCACTTTCCTCGGTTGGCTCTGGAGACACACCGTTGAGTGTGATGTATGACTCCTGGCACAGAATGAAACCCGAGCCCCGTGAAAGGACGCAGACAGGGAGAAGCTGCTCTGAACTCAGTTAATGAATTTACAGGCTCAACACTCTTATCTAAAGTGCAGCGGCAAGGTGCTCTTAAAGGGCGAGCTATGGTCCAGGCTGCAAAGAAGCAACAGAACAGCTTCATTTTCTTTGAATCCTATCCCCTTGGTTTGCACTTTAAAACAATTTACACCACTCTGAGGGAAAGGAAGTGCTGCGCTTATTGAAGAAAGGGAGGAGTTTCTAGTCTTAGTAAACTGAACATTTTTTTTATCAGAAGTTATAAAATCGACTCAATTGAAAATATTTCAATATATGAAATTCTCATTTAAATGGTAAAAGGTCACTTAGTTATTCTGCTGTCAAATCACTACATTTGTACGTTCTTACGATCCTTTTGTACCTACTTTGTATGTGGATTTTATGTAATGGGTAATGTTCTTTTCTTGAAGACTAAAAGCATTCATTCCCTTCACGGTAAAGGCATACAAAGCAAAGGAAAGGGGGAAGGAAGTGGGAGAAGGAGAGAAAGAGGGAGAGAGGAAAGGAGGAAAAATGGAGGAAAAAAACAATGGAAGGAAGAGAAAGGGAAGGAGAAGAGGAAGGCAGGAAGGTAATTCTTACTATGTACCTACTGTGTACCAGAGTTGGGCAGAATGGAATGCCCTGCCCCCACAGATGTGTGGCAAAGATGAGGGTAAGTGCACATGGGCTATTTGGGATACTGAGAGGCTGCCTCCAATATTCTTTAGGAGAGAAAGGATTGGCCTGCCTGTCCATGTATATGTAGTCCTAATGTAGAAGTTTGTGTTATGACAGCAAAGAAAGGCAAGCTTCTAGACAATTCCCCTCCTGATGTTGATTTAATTCATGTGGTACTTATATATCCAGCTTCTTTACCTTACCCATCTGTTTCAATGGTCCCATATTGTTGGAATGGTAACGTCAAACCTCGCTGCTAATTCACATGTAGGTTGAGAGATTAGCTTCCATTACAGCTTTCAGCTCATCATTGTCCACCTTGGTTTCAGATCTCCCACGTGGCTCAATTTCAAGATTAAAATCACTAGAACAGAACCTCCAAAACCATCCATGTACCGTGGTACTGTGTGTTCATTAGCCACATCCTTCCCAAACACTTTGTTGATATTTTGAGCTGTCTACACTGTATTGGTTCCATGACAGAATTAATATTAGAAAATAACTTGAATTTTTGACTTATCCGTGGTTTCACAAATGCCCTAAAAACATTTTGAAAGATAATCACAAGCCAAACATGTGTTTGAAAGACTGAGGATGTACCTTCACAATAAAAACAAGAAGTGTCAAAGTGAAATGTCAGAGATATCAACTGTCAACCTTAGTACTTAAGGAAATAGGACATTTCATACTTAATAGCCTAATACCTTTGCATAAATGGTGCAGTTAGAATAAGACATGATATATGTACATCTACTGAAAATACAAGAGAATCTTAATTAGCATAAAGAATTTTAAATGGTTAGGAGTGTGTCATAGTATCCCAGGATTTAGGACAGGTCTGCCTAGTCACGTCCAGGTCAAAACGCGAACACAAAGTTGAGAATTTAGAAAATCAGAGAGTGCTTCTCAACAATTCGTAAAAGCTAGTAACTAGAAAAATATCTTTTCTTTGAACTTATCCCCCAGAAGGCCTTACTTTTCCACTTTAATTTGCTGGTGTAGACTTGGCCTTCATTTTGTAAATTAAAAAATGTTTGAAAGGTATTTAGAAACTAGAACAGGGATAAGACACAAACCATGAAGGTAAAGCAAATTGAAAAACCTGAGTGAATACTGTGCACACTTCTAGACTAAACCGATCAAGCGAACAAGTTTGAAACATATAATATATTATACTTAAAACTGACATGTTACTTCTAAAATGTTTAAATTTGAGGTTGAAGGAGTTCCTCAAAGAATCCTAAAATTACTTAAGGCTTCATGAATAGAAAAAAAAATCATTATTTCTGAGAATTTTGCTGAAGTCTTTGACAACAGAGGGTTAGAAAATATTTCCAGTCTTTCTAAATAATCCCATTTTTGAACTTGGCAAAGTACCTCGTCATTGTGGAACAAGAAATTATTGTTTCTTGTATATTGAAACTTTCCTTCTTAAAGCAATCCTATAATTTCTCTGCACTAAATGCAGTCCTCTTTGGGGCCATCTTACTTCAAAAATGACCTCAAACATGAACTGCCTACCATATACTATTTTCACCTAGAGGCCATGATCCTGTACAAAAAGGTAGTTTGCCTTAGTAGTAGGTTCAGAAGAAACTGGCGGTCTTTGCAAAAGATCCTTAAAGAGAAGCTGACTTCAGTCAAGTTAAGCTACTTTTGGCACGAATTCCTAGCATGGTCCTTTGTAGATTTTCCCAGGCCAGAGTGGAAAATAAATGGGACATTGTGGTAATCCTGGCAGAAAAGCTGTTTTCAAAATTTCTGCACGCTGTACAAATACTGTTGGCAGAGAAGGTTGCGTGTGCATTTATGCAATTGTGGCATCTAAATAGAGTACATGGGTGTAATACTGTGTATCAGCAGAATGAATTGACCTTCATTTTAAGGGAAACTTTAGAGCCATAGAGTAAACTGCTGCAGATCCAAAAACAGGAACACATAGACATCTCCGTTACCCCATATTTAAGAAAACATTCAAGTTA
This sequence comes from Microcebus murinus, assembly GCF_040939455.1. Lineage (NCBI taxonomy): Eukaryota > Metazoa > Chordata > Mammalia > Primates > Cheirogaleidae > Microcebus > Microcebus murinus. The sequence continues at coordinate 69,925,218 of NC_134108.1, forward strand.
GTGGATCTAATTGCTAGTCTAAACCCAGATTGGCCAAATTTCCTCTGTAATATTTCTTGGAGTCCAGGGATGGTGGTTTCTAATCTTGTTGAAAGTATAGAACCTTCTCATCTCTTTCCAACCTACCTCCGTAAGGGTGATGGGTGGGAAGGACCCTTAGGTGATGGAAATTTTCTATTTCAAGAACCATCAATAATATCTTTAGAAAATATGTGGTTATTTGGAACACATAAAAATTAAAGTTTTTATTGAACAAACACATTGTGCTAGTCACTCTTCTAAATGCTACAAATATCGCCACCATTCATAACAAACCTATGTTTCCCCGTTTTGCATATGAAGAAACTGAAGCACATATAAGTATTAAAGTTAGATGGCTCATAAATGTTGGAGTCAGAATTCAAGCCCAGGCATTCTGGCTCCAAAGTCTGAACTCTTAACTATTATGTAACAGCACACAAGGTTTACTATTTGCACATCAATTCCACATCAGGTAGTTAGGCTGCTTGGAGCCTAAGTGTATCCACAAAGCAGGCACTTCCTTGCACTTTAGTTAAATGAAAAAAGAAGTAACCTGTTGATAATGATACATGTTGAGAGTGAAAACTTATAATGTAGTAGTGATTGTTCCCAATCTTCAGCAAGTACATGGGCGTGCTGTTCAGTTTCTTGCAATGTTTTTTGTACTTCAGATAAAATGAAATACCTATTTGGATCAGTCATTGAGTGTTCCTGTAAAGAATTGTGCTCTGGGTTCAAACAGTCAGATTTCATTGCCAGGTGATCAAAAACAGACTTGATGGAATGGAGGAGTGTAGAATAAAAGCAGGTGATTTGGAAGAGTATATTTCAAACAATTTTGGTATCTGGAAAGTCTGAGAGAGCGATGTGTCATAAATGATGCTAACATGTTGAAGATGGAAGTTATAGACTAAGTTAGAGTTGGTCTGTATTCCAGGCCCTTGCATGGTGAACTAATTTTACATGCCTGACATTTGACTGAGAAGATTGTCCACTAAAGGTTGGAACAGAGCTACCAATTTAAGTTAGTGGCTGGCACACAGTAGGACTTGGTTAACATTAAAAAGGGAACTTAGTACCATATATGATATATAATACATCTTCAATAAATGGAAGGACATTTACATTATTCTTCTTAAAATCTCCAGATATTTAGGTTTAATAGAACTAATTTTTTAAAGTAAATGTGGAAAACTAGATTTTCATAGCAAAAAAAAATCAAAGTCCACTTTATTCATGTAATTAAGTTCAAGGATATTAAGTGAATAAGTTCTATTTATTTCTTATTTTGAAATTATACCTTTATACCTTTAAATATTTACTCTGAAAAGTAAAGTCCCAAGCTTCCAAGGTAAACCAGAAAATATCTTGAAAGTGCTGCTATATGAAATTAGTTTTCTTCTATCTCCTAGAATTTCTGTGTGAACTCAAAGGCAGAGGCCCTGGTGGTTTATAATCTGAAAACGGAGGGCAACATTGGTGGGGAAGCTTTTCCCATCTCTTTTCAGAGTGGATAACGGTGTGGACAGTGACCAGGGAACTGCGTGGGTGGAAAGGTCATGTCTCAGCAGCAGCAGCAGAAGGTTCTCAAGCAGAGGTGGAGAACCTGCAGCCTTCTAATTCCAAGATAGTTCTTTTTAAGCACCAAAGGAAGCAAGAAAAGCTAGTCTTTTCTTGTTGCACCCCTTTTCTTTTTCTGTTGCACCCCTTTTAATAAAAGGAATTGTTTTGTAAAATTTGGATTCAGTCAAAAGGCTGCACTTAAGGACTTAGAAGCCTACATGTGGCCTTAAGACCACAGATTCCCCACCTCTGCCAGACAGCCTTGATACTCCCTTGATAGCTACTCTGATCACATCACCTCTCCAGGTCAATGTTCCTATCGCTATTTGGCTAAACTCAGAAATCTTTAAGAAGACCTCTGGGTCTGGCCCCAATCTGCTCCATTCCTCGCCATGCTGCCCACTCACCATGCACTCTACTCCAACCATCTGAGGAGCTCTCAGTTCCTTGATTCAAGGATGTTCTGTCTTATCTAGGGAACTTCTCACTATTGACTATGACTTAAGCACTCTCTTACTTCTTCGGTGGTGAACTTTTACCTCTACGCATGGCTCACATTTACAATTCTAGCCATATTTCTCCTCAGACCTTATGCTCCATATATCCCAGTGCTGCACCAACTTCTGCACTGAATGCTTTTGCATTATTTCAAACTCAGCCAGCTCAGTATTCAGCTCATGATCATTCTCTCTAAACCTGGTCCTCTTCCAGTATACATATTTCAGAGTGAGTTCTCCTTTCCATCCCGTTGGGTACACGTAGAACTCATCTTACCCCTTTTTTCTCTTTCACCCATTCCCATATCTGATCTATCACCAATATGTGTGACTTTATCCTCCAAGTATGTCTGGAATCCATTCTTTCCTATCCACTGTCCACCTCCAGTGTGGTCTCACCCTGAACCTTACTATGCATATGAGTGAGCCACCCAAGGAACTTGGTAAAAGGTAGATTCTGGTTCAGCAGGTCTTCAATTCTAACAGGCTCATACTGATGCTGACATGGTTGGTTGGCAGCAGCTTTTTGAGTAGTGAGACTGTAGGCCACCATCAGACCTTTCCTGGGTGATGGCAGTGTCACCCAGGAGTATGCCCCCTGCTGTTCCATCACCCACACTACACCAAGTGCAGATCTTTAGAGGCTTCTAACTGCTGTTGGTACCAAGACCAAGGGCACCAGCATGGCTAACAAACCCTTCGATGAGCAGCCGCTCCCTACCTTTCCAGCACCATCCTAAAGCAGGTCTACTGTAGCTTCCTGCATTCTGGTCACATTAGCATGCTTGTATTAAACTGAACTCCATGAACTGCCACTTTTGTAAGTCAAAAACAGCTGAATATCAGCAATTTCTTACTCTTCAACCTAATATAGTTCTTGAATGACCTGACCTCTTTCCCTACATAAGGTCTTTTAGAAAAAAGACACTCTTTGTTCCTCCTGTCCACTCTGTCATTATCTCCCACTCATCCTTCAGCTTTTAGCCGCATGGTTCCTTCCTCAGGGAAGCTTTCCAGACCTTCTAAGTAGTGTAAATCTCCCTAACAGTGAATATTATACCACGTGTTTCTCCTTCTTTGTACTGATGAGAATTGCAATTTTGATAATTCTTTGGTTATTGTCTCTTTCCTTACTCAAATGCAAGTCCCAAGAGGGGAGGGACCATTTCTGTTTTGTTCATTGTTATGTCCCTAGCCTCTGATCTAGTGTCAGTACATAGCAGGCCCTTAAATGTTTGTTTAGTAAATTGGTTATGTAATGAAGACAGAAGCAATGTAAGTATAGTTTAAAGATCACCTCTCTTGAATTCTAGGATGGTCTTGGGAAGGAATTAAGTTTCCAGGGATCACTGATGAGATGATTCAAGGACTTTTTTTTCCTTCTGGGACTATGATCCTTTTGCACAGAATCTCAGGTCCAAGTTGGTTTATATCTACTATATTAAATCAATCCAAACTAAATATAATGATTACCTACAGAAAACTAATCATGACCACTTTTGCATAGTGTTTTATAATTAGTGAAGCCCTTTCACATGTGTTATTTTATTTGGACATCTTAACAATCCTATTGCTATAAGTAGACCAAGCATTACTATCATTCAGCACTCTTTTGCAGATCAGTAACTGAAAGTCCTAACTTTTTATTGTGTTAAGAAACTCATACAACAAATGGCAGAATAGATTTTTTTATGTTGGGCCTTCTACTGCCAAATCTGGATTCTTGCCATTACTAGTGTCCCCACACATCAGGGTGACATGCACCTTCTTCCAGAGTCCTGCTTCCTGAGTGGGAGGTGGAGCAACATTGTGTTGACCTTATGCTGGAGTTAGGCTATAAGCATTCAAAGTCTCTTTGAGACTTTATGGTTGGTAGCTCATATATCACATAGTCATTTTATTTTCAGAGCAACTAGATTTTCCCACATTCCAAATTGTTAAGGACAAAGATTTCTTAAGCATGATAATGGTTGTACCAATTTACACATGTCCCATATAGATTATAGGATCCTTTTCCTTTTGTCATAGAATAGTTTGCATCATTCACATTGAAAATAACTATTTCATAGGAAACTAATGATGGCTACTTTCCCAGACATTTTCCAAATACTTTGCAATCACTGATGGGTTGACCTGCTAATTCTGTGAATCAGCACAGGGTCACAAATGATGGGGCTAGACACCAGAGAGAACCTCAACAAGGGGGCAGCATTGAATACTCTATGTCAGAACACTGTAAAATTATGAATAAATGACCATTAAAATGCTCATTGCATTCATAACTACTCACGATGCATTTGTTTTTGAATAAGAACCTCTTTCCAATAGACCAACAACGAAAAAACAATCAAACTTCCTCCAACTGATTTACCTACTATTGAAAGCCAGTGTTAGGAAAGAGATTCTCCCACACTGGAGAAATTCCAGATCTCCAAGAAGGCAGTATGTAATCTCTTGAATCAAAGAGGATAACTCACAGATTCTTGAGGTACAGTTTAAGAAGAGAGCACCTTATATGGATAAGTCACTCACTTCAGTAAAACATGGAAACACCAGAGGACAGGCACAGGGAGTCAGTCACCAGACCCCACGTCCTTCTGCTTTCCTCTCTTCACAAGGATCGGGAAATCCCTGAGCCATAGCTCTCATGACCACCTTTTCAGTAGAGCTGTCAACCTGGTGAAACTCTCTCCAGGCATCTTCTCATCACTGTTCATCCATCCTACCCCTCTTCTCCTGAGGGTCACACCTTGTATTCCAGAAACTTCTGGTTGCTCTGCTGTGCACAGGTCAGGAATGCCATCCAACTGGCCCAAGACTACTACTGTTCAGAAGGAAACTGGACTCTCTTGTTTCTAGAAATGCAGCTGTTTTAAACACTGGGGAGACAATCGCTCTGGATAGCTAAATGAGATTTTTTACATCTCACGCTGGATATCTGTGGCCAAGTGGATGTTGTCCAACCTACAGACTGGGCCGTAGCATGATTTCAATGACTTAGACATTCTTCTCCTCTTTAAAGAAGTACAAGTCTCTGAAATAAGTACATTTCAACTTATACTTAGTTTCATCTAAGGGCTGCATTTATGGCATGGGAGCTAAGCCTGGATTACTAAAGAGTCTCCAATCATCTTCAAAATCCACCCTAGGTAATATAGTATCACTGGATTGCTCATCCCAAAATTTTGTATTCATCATGTAGACTCCTGCTCAAAAAGTTTTAATGACTACATATTACTAACACAATAAAATCCAGATTTGTCCTTCTAATGGTAAATTTTTTCCACCATCTAAGTCCATTCTGATTTTCCAACATTCATGTCCCAGCACTTCCCACTGTAAATCCTTTTGTGTACCTAAAAACCAGTCTATTCACTATTATTATTCATTTATTCATTCAACAGATATTTATTAAGTGCCTATCATGGTTCAGGCACTGAAGATTACAGCCCTGAACAACAGAGATAAAGTTCATGACTTTTAGGAGATTATACTCTAATGGGGAGAAGCAGACAGTAAACAAGCAAATAAATATGTGATGGTACAGGTGGTGGTAAGGACAGTGATGATAAATGAATCCCTGGGGGAGACAGAGATCTAGGTGATATTTTACACAGGAGGGTCCAGGAAGTCCCTGATGAAGTGACATCAGCAAAGATGGAAAGAAAGTGAGGTTGCAGGCCATGTGGACAGACAGGTGAGGAGCTTTCCAGGCTGCGGGAGCAGCTCATGCCAAGGCCTTGCAGTGGGAACGTGCTTAGTGGGTTCAAGAAGAGCAGGGAGGCCAGTGTGAACAGCTGGGGTGGCATGAACAAGAAGTGATAGGAGATGAGTGAAGAAACAATGGAGGGAGATGAGCTCAAGTAGGACTGATCAGGCCATGGTAGGAACTTAGTCTGTTCTGATGAGACAGTTGGGAACCAGAGGGTTTGAGCAAAAAGAGAACACGACCTGATTTTCATCCTAGGAGGAATACTCTGGTTCAGTGTAAGAATAGCCTAGAAGAGGGTCAAGGGAAAAAGTAAAGACACTAATTATGAGGTTATTATACTAACCTCAATGAGAGGTAACAGTGGTGGCTCAGAATGGTGACAGTCAGGGTGATAAAAAGTGATCAGATTCTGGATATATTTTGAAAGAGGATTGGGCAGGATTGCTGATGGGCTGGATGCATAAGAAGAAAGAAGAAGAGAAGGTAGGCATGACTCTAAGATTTTTGATCTGAAGAACTGAAAGAATAGAATTTCCACTAAATGATTTGGGAAGCAGTTTTTAGAGGTAGGAGGTCTGAGATCAAAAGTTCAATTGAGGGCATAATTTGCATGGTTTTGAGCTATTATTATACACACAAAGAAAGATGTTGAATAAGCAAGTGGATATCCAAGTCAGTAGAGTGCTCTGAGTTGGTAATAAAAATTAGGGAGTTATCAGTTATAAGTGGCATTTAAATCAGTGGAACTGAGAGCAGATGAGGTCATGCACATTCAGGGTAGCGTGGGCATACAAATTGGTATTGACTGACAAACACTTAAGTGCACATATAGTAGTAACATCCATCAGGTGTCTGGCAGATGGGCAGGGGAGGAGGGGATGGGTATATTCACACCTAATGGGTGTGGTGCACACCGTCTGGGGGATGGACACGCTTGAAACTGACTTGGGTGAGCCAAAGGCAATAAATGTAACCTAAATATTTGTACCCCTGTAATATGCTGAAATAAAAAAAAATCAGTGGAACTACATGGCATCACTTAGGGTATGAGGCTAGGTAAAGCAGAGAAGAGAAGATTGAGCCTTTAGAGGTCACGAAGAGAAAGAGGAACCAGCAAAGGAGACTGAGAAGGGGTAACCAGTTAGGGGAGAGGACAGTCACCTGGATTGCTTCCTCCTTGCCTTGGCCCATGTCAGCCTATCTTTCATAAATGCCCAGAAATGCCATCGTTAATCTCCTCCATTTATTCACATCCTACCCATTCCTCACAGTCTGCCACTTAATGCTGTGCTGCGTGTGACTTCTCTTGTCTTGAGTTTCACATGACTATTTAACTCCTGGTAATGTTTTTAGCTATTTCTCGATAAATCATTTTGTCTTAATTAATCAATATAGCTTTTTATACTCAATACTATCCTTTGCTTTAATTTTGTTAGCTGACTCCTCTCTGAGTGTGTCTAGGCAGGTCAATCCTTCCGTGATGTCCTAATCATTCCAGAGCCCACAGGCAAATAGGCACGAAAATCAGTGGTAGCACCAGCCTATTTACAGATACCAAAAGAAACTAGGGGTGTTGGAGTCTGGGATTCAATTCCGAGGTAGCCCTAGAACCTGGAGATGTGAAATTTGCGGCCACCATGCCATGGAACGAACTCAATAGCACTTAGGATCATCAGTCAAAACAAATCAATAGAGATATGTGTTAAGCAAATTTATGGCACAAGGAAACGGAAATGTGTGGAGATTCCTGCCCTCAAAAAGTCCATTCTCCAAAAACAGGCAAATAAGTCAGGGAAAACAGTGACAATTTAAATAACTAAAAACTAAGAGGTTTGGAGACTAGTAGAGAAGACTTTACATTTTAAAACTAGAATTATTAGTTTCAAGATGTTTATAAAATGGCATAAAGCAACATACATTGATTCTTATTATCATTAACAATTATGCCATCAAAGTGTCCGGTAACAAGGAGAACAAAATGTTACATCTTGTCTATCCTGGTAAAAGACAACCTCTGAGCCAGACCTGGTCTAGGACAAGACCATCTGAAGGTTAGCAAGAGGTAAACGAATGTGGGATGCATTGGAAACTGACTCTGAATGCCAGCCTGTGAAAATAAGGAGGACGGGATGCCCCTTCCGCTGACCGGGCACAGCTCTCTGAAGGCAAGGGGCCATCTGCAGGTGGCAACATCTGCAGCTCGGCCTCTTTCTCTCCCTAAAGACATGCCGCTGTTATGTGGAGTTTAATTTTGGTTTGAGCTAATAACCCAGAGAGAACTATTTTAGACATTGGCTCTCTGGTACCTGAAATTGGTGTACATAACAATAAAACGATGCTCTTCCCCAAGACAGGCATTTGAGAGGGAAGAATGATTTTGAATCTGAGCTGTGATCACTACAAGTCCTTTGACATGTAGCACATGTGATCATAGAACATGAGTGTGAGTCTGACATCTTTTTGTTAAGTGATGGCCCTGGCATTGCCAATAGGAAGTAAGATGGTGTGGGTTGGTTTCATTCAGAACAGCCAGGGTGAACACATTCGTACTGATCTTATTTAAATGCTGGAAGAAGAACAGGAATGGAGCTATGACAGATGATCTGCTTAAGCCTTTAAGTAGCAAAAGACAGGGCTTGTTTTCTTGGCTTAAAGCCAGTGACTTAAATGCCCTCTTTTATCAACATTCAGATTAAAACTATCTAGATTTTTTTTACTTATGATAATGATTTTTTAAAAATTAAATAATGTTTCCCTGTAGATTTAATGTTGTCTCATAGTTAATCCAAATTTACTAAGTCACAAGTGAGGCAGGTAAAGATAAGTTGAGAAATTAAAGCAAAATTTCCACTTAACGATTGTGTGGGTTGCAATACTGGTAAATAATCCTTTAGGTGGAAAATACATGAGAGATAATAGACTATAATTGCCAAGGAATATTCTGTAAAACCAGATTTTAGATAATATCATCAAAAACTTAGGCTTAGAGTTATCTTCTATAGTAAAAAGAATAACTTATTTATATGTATTGTTGTAATTTCTATTACATAGAATTGTAACCTGATTCTGAAAACCATAGAGGTTACATTTTATTTTAATTAAACATATTAAATTGCTTACATATTTCTTTGGTTTATTTTGTTCAGTATATTCTAGTAATTTCTATTGTTTATTTTCAAAGAAGCATATTACTTTTAGTGAGTGGAAATTTAAATTTGAATAGAGCAGTCAAATTCAGGATGCTTTTTAGTAAATGAAAACCCAGACTAGCATTAAAAATGTTATCATTTAAATTTTCTAATCTTCCTTTCTTTTGTTCATGAGAGCTACAGACACCAAATCAGATTGTTTATGGGTAATGCCTTATTTTGTTTTTATTTAATAGAAATTTTTTTATTTAAATAAGTCTTTGTCTTAAATGAGAATGTCATCAGTCAAAATAATGCTATCACTTCTGAAAATATTTTCATTTTCTGACATGCACCGAGGTGCCATAAAGTAGTGTTGACAACTCCATCTGTAGCATTCCACAAATCTTACGGAGATATATCATCAGAAAACCACACAGTCTATATCCGGGATCTGACAAAACTAAAACATGGCCTGCCAGCCACAGATAAGGTTTTGAAATGTAAGTCACTGAAAAGGTGATAACAGAAACAAGGCTCAAATGCATGTACACCTTCACCTTTGGACGCCTGCGGTTTCAAGCCATGCCACTTTGGTAAAAGATATTGCCATTTGGCTTCTTGGCAAAATCAGCGGATGCACTGAGTGTGATACAACATGAAAATACATGATGGTCGTGGCGTTAAATTTGCTGCCAGGAGGGTGCTGGAATTAGGAGACACTGTGAAGCAATAGCACAACATCTCTAGCAAACAGAAGAGCTGGGGCTTAGGGTGGGAGCGGCTTGGACAGAGCTGGAAGGATCAAAGCAACATGCCATGGCGTGGCTGCCAGCAGTGGCACGAACAGAAGAAACTATGAAACATTTTGGAACAAGTGAAAACTTCCTCCTCATCATCTTCATTGTCTTCTTGTTAAATCCCCAAGTGTTTGGCAATTGCACACTGTTCTCAATTTTATAAGGAAATTGTCAATAGATAGAAGGGAACAAAAACCTGTAACACTGGACCTGGACATGAAATATTAAACCAAAGAATTTTTTTTTAAAACACTCTCCTAAAAACTATAACCAGAATGCCCACGAATACTACCTTTAAGATAGAATTTATAATCATTTACTTCTTAATCGTTCCTCCCACATGCCATCCATTTTCAAACAAAGCTGAGTTTATGGCCATCATACAAGATTACATTCCCGTGCAGTTGCAGTATTTCTTCTATAATGATTTATTTAAAAGGGCTTCACCATGATAGCTCTCCAACTTTGTTCCTTCCTGTATATCACTGTTCAGGGTCAAAAGCTGGGAAAAGGGCTAGTCCCCAAGGCCTAACATATTTCACCAGTGGAGACTCTGGCTTTTCACTTCTCTTTCTCTCCTCATCACTTTATGCTTAAAGAAGAACAGATGTGGAAACATTTAGAAAAAGACTAATTGAATTTCACATAACACAATTTAGCATTGTTTGAGGAAGTACCTAAATCAACAGCACATTTTCCAAAGTCCCAGCCTCGCCTAATTAGAACACCAAACGTGTGACTAATTGGCCACACTTCCACCAAGGGCTCTGCAGCAGATGAGCTGCTGCCGGTTCCCCGCGCCCCAGCTCAGGCCCTGGTCTGGCTGTGAGGCCAGGCGGTTGCTCTAAATGAGTTAGGCCGAGTATAACGGGAAGGAAACTCCGAGAACAAATCCACGCGAAAACAGGAGAGAAATCGGGATGTGTATGCTGTGGCAGCACCCAGAGAATTACCAGGAGATTATCAGCACATAAATTAAGAGATACTTGGAGCTCTGTAATTGGGACCGTTAATAGCCTGCACTTTATCATTTCAGCTTCATGGTCTTAGAATCTGACATCTAATTAAAATACAATCTAATATCGCCAGTGAAGGCTCCTCTTAACCCAACCCTTCACCACTGGCAGATCTGGTTTTTTGCATGCAACAAGAGGCTTTCTTTCTTCCTCACTTTATTTCCTGATGGTGTGCAGGAGAGCACGTGGGGGAGAAAGGGCGTAATTAGAGGAAAGGCAGAGGATGATTCTGGGCTTGGGTCTATTGTAAAACCCTGAACATTTTCCTTTAGGGAATCTTTCATCCCCCCACTTTCTCTTCCGAAGTATAAAACCCATGGAACTAGAAGTGACTTTAAAAGTCATTTGGTGCAACTTTCACATTTTATAGATGGGGATTCTGAGGCCAAGAAAGGTGAAGCAATTTGCCTAGAGCCACACATCTCTTTGGTGACCTATTTAGGACTAGAAATCAAGTCTCTGACACCCCACCTCTAGTGCTGTTTATAATTCCTCTTTCATGCCTGAGCTGATGTTAAAAAAGTAACATTATGTGCAGGTTTCACAGTTACCTACTGGTGGGACTGTTGGTTCAATCCCAATCCCTTAAACAACAAAATAACCTAATTTATAAATTTTCTAGAGAAACGTATGTAATATTCTAATTTATTGGTGTCGATCCTGGCTTCTGGTTTCCATCCATTAAGGGATTTCACCAGTTAGGATAATTGGCTATCTAAAAATTTGAATATTTGCTTTAATTGAATCATGTCATTTTTTTTCTAGCTGTTGAAAAATGATTTTTCTTCAATGGGAAAGTGTTTATGAAAAAATAGGCTGTTTCTCTAGACTCAAGGTAAGTAGAAAGGCCATTCATATTGATTTTGTGGCTGTTAAATTGGTTTTATACTCATTCAAGAAAGAAAACAATCAGAAAAATAAGTGTTCCATAAAGGGTTACTGATCATTAATGTGTATTATCATGGGAGAATTTTTAAGCTTCCCTTTGCCACCCAGGATGTGATTTTTATACTTCTTTTTTCACAGTTGGTTGATGAAAGCTCAGGGGAGAAAAAAATGTAGCACTTTCATAAGAAAAATATGATTATTAAAGGAAACGTAAATATTTCTTTGATCATTTATTACTCAGAATAATCCTTGCTCCTGTCTCTCCATGAGAAAAGACAGATTAGAGCTGATTCTACTTATTTAGAAGTGATCTCTGACTTCCACACATCAGTGAAAACAAGGTCATAGAACTTGTCTTTCTTAAGTTTTAATCAAAATTTTAGAAAACTAGAAGTTAATAAAAGAAATCACAATCAGATATTGGCAAAACCTGTCATACACCAACAATCTTGAAAGTTTCCTATTGATAAATAGCTTAGGTCAGACAGAAGAAAGCTGTCCTGGGAATATTTTTTTCCTTGATGAGAGATGAAAGTGTGTAAAGATGAATGATTGTGTGACATGGAGGTGTCACCAAGGAACTGATCACACAAGATACACCAGGTAAAGTTGTTTTGGCTTTTTCATAATAAAATGGGATTGTCCAGGGACTAGTTGAATCAATCACGTGATGTGGCCAAATAGACAGGTTAAGAAGTGAATCTATCATTTAGGAGGAATCAGCCTTGGGAAAGTTGCTTAGACTCCATTTGCTTCCGACTGTAAGCACAAGTGAACAAATGGGCTGTGGCATGACTGCATGTCAGCATGGTGGGTGTCAGCCATTTCTCTTCTTCCCTCTGTGTTCACCACAGCCAAATGGGCTGCTGGGTGGTCAGAATTTGTCACGAAGATAGACGGCCGCTGGGAAACTGCGCTGATCGGTCTTTGGGCTGTGATCCAGCACTTTGCTTTATGCGTAGAGTGCTCAGTGTCACTGTATATAACACGGTGGCAATATTTTCTTTCTTTCTTTTTAAAATTTTCTCATTGAGATAGATTGAGGACACCTAAAAAAAAATTGAGCAAGTATTTTGACCTCTTGAGAAGAAAGACCATTCAAATGCAGGCACGGACTGATATATTTCCCCATCACGCAGAAGTGATCAATGGCTATCTTTAATGTTGATAGAGTGAGTTGACTTTAAAATCACTTGTAGGCTGGTAAAGAAGCTACTTGATTTAAGAGTGTCACTTTAGAAAAATATTTTATTTAAAAAAAATTTTAGAGGCAGGGTGTCATTGTGTTGTCTAGGCTAGAGTGCAGCCGCATGATCATCGTGCACTATAGCAAGACTGTCATTGTTAATCCAGAAGTATAAGCAGAAAATAAGAATACAAACAACAAAGTATTATAGGTAACATGAATCAAACATAGATTTTTATGTTTGAAGGTAGCTATAGCTACCTTCTACTTAGACTGCTTTGATTTTTCCCCTTACTTCACTATTTTCAGTTATTTGTGATTATTTCACTTATTTATTTTTTACTTATTTTCTTAGATTTTTGGAATCATGTATAAAGACCTTTATTAAACAACAGTGTTTCTAAAGTCAAGACTTGGCATATCTTCTTTTGAAAAATCAGAATATTTCAAAAAGGAATTCCAAATTGACAGGAAAAAAACAGAAGACTGGGTACTTCAAACCACAGAACCATGGATTTGTACCATTAATTGTCTTACATGGTGATGGCTGTAACGTGACTTTTAACAGATTAGATAATCAACAAAACGAAACAATAAATGATAAAATTTTGGTACAATATGGAAGTATTGTACCAATTACTTTTGGTTTCCAAAAAAGTTTTTTAAATACTTGAATGAGGAAACTAGATTCTAGTCTTACTTATCTACTAACTCATTGCCTACTCTTGGGTAAATTACTTAATTTCTCCAGAGTTTGCTTTCCCTTCCGAATAATGAGAAGGTGAGACTAAATAGATTAGTTGTTCTCAACCCTAATTGTGCATTAGGATCACGTGGGAAACTTAAGAAATACTGACGTTCAGGCCCCACTCCAAATCAATTAAATCAATTAAAGTCTCCAGGAATTGGTGCTTTGTAAAGCTCTGCAGCTGATTTTAATGTGCTGCAGCGCTGAGATACAAACAGATGCTCTACCATAGCACTTGGAAGGAATGCTGAGCCTCTATAAAACTATCTGCAGCAAACTCAACAATTTTTAATGGCAAAAAATGTTTGATGTGATTTTTACCCTTTATATTTAGCAAGTAATCCAAAGTTATATTTTAAGGGAATACAGCAAGTCCTCCAAATTAATCACTGAAGTACACTCCTCAAATAATATATAAGCCGTTTCCATTTTAATGGATTATCTGGTTTGTATAATAAGTTGAAGTGGCACTAATGGGCCAAACATATAGATATAATAAAACACTTTTCTATTGATAATATGCCCAAGGAGCACCAAATGGTCAGATGAAAATGAAGAAAAGTCTCAATGTTCTGTCTGTAAGACCTGTAACACCTGGACTTCTTTTTCTTCAAGTCTGTTTCTCATCCACTTTCTTTATCCTTACCTATTTAATTTAGTACATTGTCTTGTAATTCATTTCTTTCTAAGAATGCACCTCTCTTTGTAGGAGTAATGGGAAAAAGACATATCCCAGATACACATTAATAGAAACACACATTTCCCTTTGTTTTCTTCTATTTAGATATCTCTAAAATATATGTCTTCTGAAAGTTTTATATCAAAGCAAAGTATTTTTAATTAAAGCTCTGGTCTCCTCTGAACTATGAAGACTAGACCAGACCAAGGACTGCCACATCATTTTTCTCCTCATTATCACCTCGTTAAGATCCCAGAACATGCCTCAGAGGCAGGGGGTTGAGACATGCAGCTTAACAAGGTGATAATGAGGAGAAAATGTCTCCAGTCTATTTGGGGCACAGCCCATGCCAGGTAGGATGATGGCAGACCAGGTTGGACTAGAGCAGGACACACTTCAGTTACTAAAATGTTGTTCTCTGAATGGGTTTGGCTAGTTTAAGGTAAATTGTATTTTCCTCCCATTGCCACTGGTAAACCAAGATGGAAAAAACATGGAGACCCAAGCCTAAGACTTAGAAGTAGGGACTACAAATAGCTTCTCAATATTCATTCATTTTTTATATATATTTTTAGTAATATGAACCATGATACACAGCTGAGCATTGCTATCCTGCTGAAATACTGTAGTCTCTACACTTCCATGATATAGAAATGCCATGTGACTGTGCTTTGGCCAATAATATTTAAATGGAAATATTTCTGCTACTTTCTAGAAGTCTCTTAAATTGAAAGAAGTGGCTTTAATTATTGATTCATTGATTGATTGATTGGCAGGTCTTACTCTGTTACCCAGTCTGAAGTACAATGCAGTGGTGCAATCTTAGCTCACTATAACCTTAAACTCCTAAGCACAAGGGATCCTCCTGCCTCAGCCTTCTGAGTAGCTAGGACTACAGGCATGCACCACCATATCCAGCTAATTTTTTTAGTTTTTGTAGAGAGAATGTTTCACTCTATTGCCCAGGCTGGTCTTGAACTCCTGGCCTCAAGCAATCATTCTGCTTCAGCCTCCCAAAGTGGTCATTTCTTCACCTATTTCCTCCTATATGCTGGCTAGAAAGTAAGTATGATAACTGGAGCTAGGGCAGCCATCTTGGACCATGGAGCGGCAAAACAAAGATAAAAAGAACCTTGACCTGAGAGAGAAACTGTCTTTTTTAAGCCAGCAGTTTTTCTTTTTGGTGGTACTGAGTCCAGTACTACTATACATATTAAAAAGGGTTAACTTTGTTAATCTAATCCAATGTGCATATCTTTTCATCCTCAATTTTCAGTTGTCACCTAAGCCAGAACACCTGGGAGCAGTGGTATGCTGGATAGAACCAGCTCATACCAGCTCACAAAAGCCAATTTTTAAATATGCAGAATTTTGCAAGCCAGTTGTTACATATAGCCATTATTAAAAATTAAATTATATAAAATTAAAATTTAATAAATAACTAAAACTAAAGGTTATAAATACTTAAAATTACCATTTACTAATAATTTTACTTTTTCCCTATGCTCTTGAGTTAACAGTATATCTGTATGTTGGAAACACTATATAATGGGGTGTTGGTATGCATATCTTTCCAATTCCTTGTTTAACAGCATGACACAGGTAGCTTAAAATTAGCCATAGTGGCATCATTTCCACCACAGAAATTGGCAAACGTTACAAATCAGGGTTTGATGTTTATTTTGTTGGTTGTATAGGCTTAAGAAAGTGAGGGAGAAAATGTTAATAGTGCAAGCTACTAGTGCTGATGATGAAAGAGTGTTTCAGTTTAATGAATGTTAATTGTATGAAGGTTGAAGTAGTTTGACAGTAGGCCACTTGTCAGATTTAGTGAAAATAATTTTATTGGATAAGGAGTTACCAGAATAGGATGCAATTTCATTTGTCAAACCATGGTTGAATTGCAACCATCAGTTGACCAAAGATTCAAGAGTTCAGCAAAAATTAATGAAAGCATTCTGTGAAAATCAGTTGGCTATAGAATTTACAATAAAAATATTGAATATTTTATTGTTATTTGTAAATTATGTATTACATATACTCTAAATAAGTAAAATTTATAATAAACTTATGTGATGATTTTATATATGCACACATTTTTTTTCAGAGAGCCAGATGTTAAAAATTTATTGGCACACCACTCTCGCAGATCACCTGCTATTTCTCCACGTCCCTCAGCCCACATTCAATTGACTACTAAATCCCCTTCATTTTAATTTAGAAATGTTATTTGGATCATATATTTCTGTCTACCTCATGGCTAATGCTGTAAGTCCTCATTGTCACTGTGGCTGCTTCCACTTTTATCTCCACTGTCACTGTCAAGTTCATATTCCACACCATCACCATGAGGGTCCTTCAACAGGACAGATGTGTTCCTGTTACTTCCCTGCTTAAAGTCATCCAGTGGTTCTGAATGTTATTCTCTGAAAGAACATCTCAGCTGCTTGGCATGACTCAAACTCCTGGCACATCTCTTCCATCATTCTGAACTCCTTGCTGCTTTCATTCTTTATTCTACCACCAAGTAAGGGGTCTACCTTCAGCTGGGCAAATCCTGGAGAGGGATGTAGCTATGAGCCATTAGTGGTTAACGTTCTCAGCACCTGAGGAAATGATGCACGCCCTGTAATAAAGGGAGAATCTGGGGAGATGCACCTGCATATTAACTACAGACAGTCAAAAGGAGATTGATGAAGTTTCACAACAAAGGGTTGGAGGTCACTTGACCCCCCTCTTCTGAATGTCTCCCTTCCCCCAGTGAATAGGAGATGACATTATTCTCAGATAAGTTTTTGAGTTCCACATCCTAATGCAACTGCAGAGCAGCAACGCTATTCCTATGTACCTCAGGTCTGCTTGCAAAAGCAGCAG
Organism: Microcebus murinus; assembly: GCF_040939455.1. Taxonomy (NCBI): domain Eukaryota; kingdom Metazoa; phylum Chordata; class Mammalia; order Primates; family Cheirogaleidae; genus Microcebus; species Microcebus murinus. Next base: position 69,942,330 of record NC_134108.1, read on the forward strand.
AGAAAATTATCAGAACAAAAACTTAGAGATGGGCATGTCACCTATCAATACGGCCATTCATTGAGATGTCTGTCCTCTCATCTCGCCTTCATTGATAGATTGCACAAGTTGCTAGGAAGTGGTTAAGAGCTCTGCAAACTCATTCTGCTGCTCCCATCAAGACGTGGAATCTATTTCACTTCCCCTTGAATCTAGGCTGGACTTGTTTTGAGCAATAGAAAATAGCAGGAGAGATGCTGTGCCTGGTCGAAGGCACCTGCCTGGAAGCTTCCACATTCACTCTTTTGGAACCCAGTTACTACTCTGTAAGGAAGCTGGTCTAGACTAGTACAAGGAGAGAGGACAAGTGGAAGAGAACTGAGATTCTCGGCCAAAAACCAGAATGACCTGCAAGTCAGTCATGTGTGCATGGCCATCTTGTATGCTCCACCCAGCCTGAGCTCCCAGATAAACGCAGCTGCATAAAGAACTGCAGTTGATGCTGTGTGGAGCAGAAGAAAAACCCAACTGAGCCTAGCCAACATACAGAATCTTATACAATCAGAAATCAATTTAAAACAGCTTATCAAGGTGTAATGCACATATCAAACAATTCACCCATTTAAAGTATATAATTTGTTAGGTTTTAGTAAATTCAGGGTTGTATTTCCATCAGCAAATCCAATTTTAGAAAAGTTTTTTTTCCTCACTAAAAAGAAACTCCAGACACATTAGCACTAACTCCCCATTTTCATCCATCCCCTCATTCTTGGCAACCACTAATCTACTTACACTCTCAATAGATTCTGGATATATAATATAAAAGAATCATATAACATGTAATCATTTGTGACTGGCTTCCATCACTTAGCATAATATTTTCAAGGTTTATCTACATTGAAGCAGGTATAAATACTTCTTTTATTGCATAATAATATACCATTGTACAGATATACCATGTTCTATTTATTCATTCATCAACTGATAGACATTTGGGTTGTTTCTATCTTTAGGCTATTATTAATAGTACTTCTATGAATATTAATGTACAAGGTTTTGCATGACAAATGTTTTAATTTCTTTTAAGTACATACCTAGGAGTGGAATTATTGGATCATATGATAACTTTGTGTTTAACATTTCAAGTAACTACCAAACAGTTCTCTAAAGTTCCTTCACCATTTTACATTCCCACCATCAATGTAAGAGGGTACTAATTTCTCTGAATCCTTGTCAACCCTTTTTACTATTTGTTCTTTTGATTATAACCATTTTAGTGGACATGAAATGAAATCTCATTGCAGTTTCCAATTACATTTCCCTAATGGCTGATAACATTGAGCATCTATTCATGTGTTTATGAGCCATTTGTATACCTTTGGGAAAATATGCATTCACATACTTTGCCCCTAGGTTGGCATAAGCCACTTATTGGTAAAAGGCTGTGCTAAAGCTTAGTTTCTCTGTATTTTACAAAATGAGGTAATTATTACTGCCTAAATTGTGAGGAATCATTGAGATAGCACTTATAAGGCATCTGACAACACAAAGTAATTACTTACTGAATGATAGTAGTGGTTATTATTATAGTACTAATAGTAGAAGTAACAAGGGGTATAAAAAACTCACAAGAAAAATAAACCTGAACAACTGACAATAAACTAGTGGCGAGGTATGCAAGGGGGATTGTTTCATGTGCTATGATTTATGCAAAAACTTAAAAGAGAGGTGAGAACTAGAGAAATAGACCCGAGAGGCCATTGCTTCTTGAGAACAGAAGGGTTGTGATTAAATATAATTCACCAACCAAAAAAATTTAGAGCAAAAGGACAGATGCAGAACTTTCAGAAATAACCTCAACCAAGAGGGGGTAGGAATGAGTAGAAGAATCCTAAAATAAGAACAAAAGGAAAGATAGAGAATTTAGAGAATCCAGAGAATATAGGCACCTTGAAGCCCAAGGAAGAAAAAGCACTGGGAAGGTGCTTATGTGGGGGGAAAGAGATGATAAGAGAAGAGCACTGGACCCTTTTGAAGGAGTGCTGCTTACAGAGGGGTGATGGTAGGAGCCAAGTGCTAGCAGTAAGTGGGAGGTATGGAAGCAGGGGTGGTGGAAAGACCTAGAGGAGCTAGCGACTTGCAACAGGGGCTTGAGGGGTGCTTGCTTTTGTTTTGTCAAGGGTTTCATTTGTTTGTGTGTTTAGTTTCCAGGATAAGGATGCGCTTTTAAAGGAACATTAAGGTAATGAGGGGTGGAAGATGCAAAAACAGAAGGCTAAGAAATGAAGGATTATAAAGCTGTCACAAGGGATGGGACTATGACAACAGGTGGAAGGGGTCAGTCTGCCATAGTGCTTTGAGGAGTAGATGAGTGATGCATATGAAAACACTATTAATACCTAGTTGTTGGAGGTAGAAAGGAGTTACATCATATAGTTTCAGACCTCCCTGAAAAATATGAGACAACACCATCAGCAAAGGGAGTCAGGAAAGCAAGTATCCTATTTAACAAGGAAACAGAGCTTGGGAAGATGTATAAAGGAAACTCAGGAAATGTGATGAGTCAAACGAGTATTAGAAAGTACTCAGTTGAGGTTGGTTAGTATAAACTTTTCTGTTCTTTTTTCTTTTAATATTCCCTGGCTATACCTTATATTCAGGAGAGAAGAAAGCAAATAAGGCAAAGAAAGGTATTGGTAAAGAAAGCAGACAAATTAACTCAGGACTGGATTAAGAGACAGTATAGGAGGCAGGCTGAGCAAGTTATCAAGAATGGAGGTGGCAACATTATTGAAATGGTAACCTATGGGTTTCTGCCTGGATTGGAGGCTGATAAGGCCATTTTAACCGATGCCTCTAAAGACTCACTTATGACAGGGGTTGGAAAACTATGGTCCATGGGCTAAATTCCATTTACCTGCTTTTGTAAATAAAGTTTTATTGGCACATAGTCATTAGCCATCATTTACATATTGTTTATGGCCACTTTTGCACTGCAAGGCAGAATTGAACAGTTGTGACAGAGACCATATGGCTTGCAAATCTGAAAATATTTACTGTCTGGACCTTTACAAAAATGTTTGCTGACATGAAAAGATACATATGACATATTGGTAAGTGAAAAAAAAGCAGGATATAAAATAATATTTGCAACATAATCCTGTCTTTGGAAAAGGAAAAATATATATGACTATGCCTAAAAAATGGCTAGAAAGTTATATACCAAAGTGTTAACAATTGTTTCCTAGGAGGTAGGATTACCAAAAACTATTATTTTCTTCTTCCTTCTCCTCCTCCCCCTCGTCTTCCTTCTTCTTCTTTGTAGATCCCCTATTTTCTAAAATCTGAGAGGATAATGGCACGAGGAAGGAAAATGTTGTTAAATGGTTATTTACTTGATTACAGTAAGGTGCTAAAAGCCACATGGTTATAACCCCTCCCCCCCCAAATGTATAGATAAGCTTGTCCTAAAGATAAAATCTATGTCATTGACTGCACCTTAACCTCAGTCATTCTTCCTCCAAAACTGTCACTTTAATCAACAGCAATGAGTGGTGAAGCAAAACATATGCCCACTTTTGAAATGACAAATCAAGGTATACATTGGCAATTTTATAGGTTGACATTAAGGTAAGTTAAGAGTATTCTAACAAGTATGCCAAAGTCTTCAAACTATCTTCATGGATTTTGTGGTTCCTAAGAAGGAATTCATATTCAGATAGGAAGTTACAGGTATCTATCTTTAGGTAGAGTAATTATTAGGACAGAATTATGTGTCTAAAGTAAGGTGAGTCAAATGCTTCGGAGAAAAAGGAGAATGGGGAATCCATATGAACTGTCTTATAGCCCAACAAACATTATTCTATCAGAGACTCTAAGGAGATGTGGCTGACTTTGATTACTGCCTCTTTCCTTAGCTCCTGCCAAGCTTTTTTCAACACCCTTACAGGACTGAGCAAAAGCCCATGAGGTACCATCAGTTTGAGCTACAGAGCATGTGTGGGGTTCTATGTGTTTAATTTGTTTGTTCTCAGATTCATAGAGTGTCACCATATTAGATATTGAACAGAATTTGTAGACAAATTGAAAGGTTGCCTAGTCTGGATTGGTGAATATTTGTTGGATAACTAAATCCATAGTTGGGGATCGAGTTGGCCTAAGCAAGGTTGAAGACGTTGAGATCAGTCACCAATGGGAAGAAAATAGATGAAAAGACAAAGACTGGGGAAGGAAGGGGTGTTGTCAGAAAAGTCAAGAAGGCAGGAGTAAGACAGGATGTGGGACATGGTGAGGAAGAGGCAGAGGCAGCAAAGACCAAGATAAGCTTAGGACAGCCACAGCCAAGCCGCAAGACTCCTTTCTCTTAACCCAAAGCTGTTCCATGTCACAAAGGGGACATCTAGCCATGGACACTTCTGAGAACAGGATTTGTTTAATTTCCCCCACTTCCCACCCCTCACAAGCTCTTGAGTTAGCAGTTTAGCATTTCAGGCTATAATCTGACTCAGATATTTTTGACAATCTTTACAATCTTTATCAAATCTACTTAACTAATTCTAAAAGTAGTTATGGTAAGAGAAAACTCTGTGGTTTGAGATCTTGGCCCTAGTGACCCTATTTGTACTATCTGAAAAAATTAATAATGTTGATTTGGACAAAAGTATAAATAACAAAAGCAAAAACATTTGTGTCAGGGAAAAATGGGACAGAAAGAGCTACTCAAGGTAAGTTGCTCTCATAGCATAAGTTTGGCCATCAATGAAGGTATGGGAAGAAGAAATGTAATTAAAACAAATACCAAAACCAACTTCCTTGGGGACTTCCCTCTTTTACCCACAATGGCCAGGGCTTATAGGACAGATGAGAAATGATCAACTACCCTATATTTGGCAACTAAGCAGGTGGCTGGAAAGGGCCCCAAAACAGATTTGCTACCTGTTCAAGATAAAATGGAATGCAAGATTTCTAGCACACAGGTCCTAATTCCTGCTTAATTAAAAAAAAAAAAAGACACCTCTCAAAAATAATCTGAGCTTGAATCCAGTTTATTCACAAACTCATTCATTTACTTTCTGTTATTTATTACTAGCTTAATTCCATTGTGGTCTGAGAGCAGACATTGTATAACTTCAATTATTTTAAATTTATTGAGAGTGTATTTTAAGGCTTAGAATTTGGTCTAGCTTGGTGAATAGTCCATGTGAGCTTGAGAAGCATATGTAATCTGCCGCTGTTGGATGAAGTAGCCTATAGTTGTCAATTATATCCTGTTGATTGATGGTGGTGTTGAGTTTGAGTATATCCTTACTGATTTTCTGCCTGCTGGATCTGACCATTTTTGGTAAAGGGGTGTTAAAGTCTCCAGCTATAACAGTGGATTCACCTATTTCTCCTAGCAGTTCAATTAGTTTTTGCCCTGTGTGTGTTTGATGCTCTGTTATCATTCATTCATTTTATTCAACAAACAGTTACTGGTTGCCTTCTGCAACCCAGCACTAATCCAGATGCTGGGATGCAAGGGTAAACAAAACAGACAGGGTCCTTGCTCTCTTGTGACATGGGGGTCTAGTGGAAGGAGTTAAACACTGACCACGTAATACAGTGTTTCTAATGCTGACTGTTCCCCTGAGACGCTGTCACAGGGTAGGCTATTAGATGGCTTTCTTCTAGAAAACAAAAAACTCGTAGTTTTCCCAGCCAATGCTTAAGTGTTAAACTGCATATTAGGGTAAGTCTGATTCAGTTGATGATGTGACTGATCAAAAAGTAACTCAGGGCCAGGTGTGGTGGCTCAAGCCTGTAATCCTAGCACTCTGAGAGGCCGAGGCAGGAGGATCGTTTGAGCTCAGGAGTTCAAAACCGGCCTGAGCAAGAGTGGGATCCCATCTCTACTAAAAAAATAGAAAGAAATTAACTGGACAACTAAAAGAAAATTTATATATATATATATATATTATATATATATATATATATATATATATATATATATATATATAAATTAGTTGGGCATGGTGGCACATGCCTGTAGTCCCAGCTACTTGGGAGGCTGAGGCAGGAGGATCACTTAAGCCCAGGAGTTTGAGGTTGCTGTGAGCTAGGCTGATGCCACGGCACTCTAGCCCGGGCAACACAGTGAGACTCTGTCTCAAAAAAAAAAAAAAAAAGTAACTCAGTAAAATGAGAGGAAGTCCTGTCTCTTTCAATCAAAAGTCATTGACAGCATGCTTTTGTCTAAAACAGTCAGTCCCAAGTCTCAGTGTGGTTTTCTGGACTCTTGGTGGTTCTGCCCCTGTCTGCCTCACTAACCCCATTTCCCGCCACTGACTGGCCTCCTGTGCTCCGTGGCTACACATACTGCATTACTGCATATGCTGTTCTCTCTGCCTGAACCGCAACTCCCGACACTGCGCTCATGAAGCATTCACATTCATATGCGACACCTTCTCTATGACTTTTCCTCTGACTTTGTTACACGGTTAATGACCTGTCACTTTATGCCACGGTCATCCTTACATTACTTATCATTTTATACCACAATTACTCACCTCTCCCAGCAAGCCTGGGATCTCTTGAGGAAAGAATTTATATATTTACTTGTTTCCCCAAGGGCGTAGACCACTGCTTAGAACTTAATGGGCATTTAACAATTATTTATCAAGTAAACAAATGGATGAATGAATGAATGAAAAAATGATATCTTAAGCAGAATTTTAAATGGAGACAAGGAATTGGCAAATGAGTTTATGAGACTCAGTGAATTAATCTTGTGTATATATGGATAAATACACACTGTATGTGTACATATATATATGTACACACACATATATATATATAGATATGTACACACATGCACACGTAGTTGAACACCAAGAGAGCTTACAAAGGCAGCAAAGAAATGGCCCTTTATCTCATGGAATATCCAATCTACAGTATTTAGGAAACAAGACTACTAGAAATAGTAAGTGGATGCGAATAAATGGAATGTCAACTCACAAACCCAACCCAATTTCTGCGGATGGATCTGCAGGCTAGAAGAATATTTTTTTTAAAAAAATGTCAGCATATTATGGGAGTACAAATGTTTAGGTTACATATATTGCCCTTGCCCCCTTCCCCCTCAAATCAGAGCTTGAAGCATGACCATCCCGCAGATGGTGCACATCGCACTCATTATGTATGTATATACCCATCCCCTCCTCCCCCTCCCATCTGCCCTATGACAGATAAATGTTATTCCTATATGTCCACTTAGGTGTTGATCAGTTAATATCAATTTGCTGGTGAGTATATGTGGTGCTTATTTTTCCATTCTTGGGATACTTCACTTAGTAGAATGGGTTCCAGCTCCATCCAGGAAAATACAAGGGGTTCCATATCACCATTGTTTCTTATAGCCGAATAGTACTCCATGGTATACATATACTCCATTTTATTAATCCACTCATGTATTGATGGGCACTTGGGTAGAACAGTGATTTTGAAGATGGCCAGCTCTTTCATGGAGTAAATGAATCTTACGCAGACTTTTGAAAAGTTGTTCCTGTTGAGTCAAGATGGGAGAGTATTTTAGAGGTAAAATAAACAGCATAAGTAAAGGTGGGGGGGAAAGAACCATTCTGCACAGGAACTGGCTGGGTGTTCGACAATCCTCCTTCGGCATGTTGATCTCTCAGTAAAGGACGATTCCAGGGCCCGGGGCTGCTACAGTGATTTCAGTGGCTTTCCGGGTCACTTGATGTAGCCATGGAATGACCTCAGCTGGCTGCATGTGTCTCCAGGGTGATGCTGAAATGAATCTGACTTGTGTCTAAAAATCACTCAGACTCCTAAGTCGAGGTGAAGTCACACTCGAGAGTCAAGCGGGAGCAGTGCAGTGGCACAGTGTGTGGTGGAGGCACAGCCACCCTCCGGCTTGTTAACATAGCAAACATGTGACCACAACAATTGGAGACGGCCTTCGATGGAAAGGCCTTTCCAGATCTGCAACGTGTGTGTTATTCGCTTATATCGGCAAAACATGTGTTTACTCTTCTTGTTATAGCTAAATAGACAGGACGATTGAGACATATTTTTAACAAAAATTAGTGATTTTTAATGAGAAGTTTTCCGTCAAAAATTCCTATCTGGAAGGAAGAGGAAATAAAATTGTCTGAGTGTCCTCTAGGTGTCAGTAATGTTTGAGTTCCCAAACCATCCTAGAATGTAGTGTCATTACACCCACTTTATGGACGAGAAAACCGAGATGGAAAGAAGTGACTTTCTCAAAGGCGCTCTCACTTGGATCTGAACCTCAGACCACCTGACTCCAAAGCCCAGCCTCTTTCCGCTGAACTTCCGTTACAACTGCTGTTCACGGGAGCCACCACCCTCTCCCCACACACATGCACAGTTGCAATTATGGACACCTCAAAACTAAGAAAGAGGCCGAGGCTGGTGGATTGCTCGAGGTCAGGAGTTCGAAACCAGCCTGAGCAAGAGTGAGACCCCGTCTCTACTATAAATAGAAAGAAATTAATTGGACAACTAATATATATAGAAAAAATCAGCTGGGCATGGTGGCGCATGCCTGTAGTCCCAGCTACTCGGGAGGCTGAGGCAAGAGGATTGCTTGAGCCCAGGAGTTTGAGGTTGCTGTGAGCTAGGCTGATGCCACGGCACACGGCACTCACTCTAGCCTGAGCAACAAAGTGAGACCCTGTCTCAAAAAAAAAAAAAAAAAAAACCTAAGAAAAATCATTTTATCTCTACAGCACTAATATTTCATAGAGAGAAAGAACTTTTTAAAAACTTATCTAGAGATTTACATATGTTCAAAACTAAGTGAGAATTTGGAGTTAAGCAAGGGAGCAAAATGCTTTAGTCTTCCACCTAGTGGAAGATCAAGACAAGGCAAGATAAAGAGATGTGAGATTTGAGGGCTAAGAAGGGTTCTGTCTTCCCCCCACATATCTTTCTCTTTTCCCTGCTAAGGTGTATGGGTTCATACGAGAAAAAACTTCCCTGGGTAAGACATTGTCAGGAAGCCTAGGTTAAGGTGTGTTTATTAGAGTCATTTCAAATCGAATCCCAGACAAGTACTTGACTGGAAGGCGGAGAAGGTGAGGGCAGGGTGATCTAACAGGGACCCACAGGGCTGGAGAGGCCAGGCTGCCTCAGCATGGGGCCCTCGGCCCCTCAGCCTGTAAAGAAAGGAAGCTGATGACAAACTTGAGAGTAAAACCCAAGGCTAAATTGTTCTTTAATTCTGTCTGGGGCTTCCATTTAAGTGGAGACAAAGAATGTAGGAGTAAGCTGATGTGTGTTAGGGTCAGAGCTCATTGTAAGCAGAAAAGGCTATCCTGTCAGGTGGTGAGCTCCCTGACACTGGAGGTATTTAGGGAGGTTGGGTACACCCATAGAAGGAATGTTGTGGGATGCTGGACTTTAAAGTCCCTTCCAATTATAAAATTCTATAAATAATTTAGCTAGGTTTCAGAGATTTCTTGGTGCCATCTTGTTGTCATTTTCATTTGTTCATTCATTCAAGAAACATTCATGTATTTATTAAATGCATTCTTTGTGCTAGACACTGTTAAAGAAGATAAGTACATAACCCCAAGTTTCTTAATGACCCAGGTAAAAGGGCAAAGCTGACAAGATGTTAGGATCCATAGGAAAAAATCCTAACCTAAGAATGTAAAATCCCTGGTGCCACTGCTATTTTTCTGCACTTTGTGTCTTGGTGTCAGACCTTGGGGTTTCACATTCTGAGCTGTTTTGTTCTAGCTCTGGTAGACTAGTATGGTAGAGATTTAAACCACACTTTCATTTTCAAAAACTGTAAAACACTGTATCAAAATAAACACTATTCCAAATGTTACGAGGTGGAAATGTGTTTACCCATGACCAATTGTAAACAAATGCAGGGGTGACCTTCCATCCTTTTGGGGAAAGGCCACAGCACCCAAGCCTGCAGTCCCTGCTACCCACTGGCTCCCCAGACCCAAACAAAGCCAGGCCCCAAAGCCAGGACTTCCTGGCTTTGCCCATCCCTTTATTTTTGTCTGCTTCTCTGAGCCTGACATCGGCCAAATTGAACTCTTCAGTTGTACTTGCAGAGAAAAATATTTGGAGGTTTGGTAAAAGTTATACATGCCTATATATGTGTGTGACCACAGTATAGGACTGTAATAAACAGATTTACTTTTTACATATAAAATTAACCACTTTTGAAATATGTATATGTATGTGTATATCTGTATATATACATATATATGTGTGTATGTTTGTGTGTATATATATATTTACATATATATGCACACATATATAATAGGAGCTGAAAGAGTGAACAATCTGAGTATTTCTTTTATAAAGTACAGATTGGGACAACTGTATTATCTGACCTAGCGTTTATCTACAATATGGATAAAGCAGCACTTGTGGCTAAAACCCTGAAGGTTGCAGGTCCACACTTGCAGCACGCACTATACATTTGCTTAGGCTAGTTCGTGCACTGCGGCAACGAATCCATCCTGCAACCTCAGTGACTTGACACATCAACATTTGTTTTGGGTTTTTCCCCCCTCACTCAGGCTCCATGTTCAATTATAAGTTGGTGTGAAACTCCGCTCTCTGTGGTTACTCAGAGACGTGGAAGGCACAATATATAACAAGTGAGTTAGAAAGATAGGGCAAGACCAAAAAAGACAAAGATATCAGAATTAGAACAGTTAGTCCAAAATCACAGCTATCAATTATGTCATTTAAAAAAGTTAAGTTCAGAAGGGTTCAGAATGTTATGAAAGAATACTTAAAGGCAGGGATGATATTAAAACATGTAGGAACAGATATTGTGCAAACACAATATCTATGCTCCATCAGGTAGGGCTTAGGCACACACCTGGCCAGGCACTAGCGGTGCATGCCTGCTGGGGATCAGCTCTACCTAAAGGGAGAAAGCCTGTGGATGGAGAAGATCGATGATCTCAAAGCAGGCAGAGTCCCCTGCTCACCAGATTTGGCGTTCCCTTAGATTAAATCAACACTGGACTGGACTGAAAGATTAATTTGTGTTGACAGTGGAGTTCCACTGTGTTATAGCACTGCCCTTGCGTCCCTGCATTTCTTTTCATACCACCTACAGCCTCTCTCCTGTTCCAATGATTTGTTCTCCCTAATTGTGCATCCTCCTATCCTTGTCAAGTGCTTTGATAGATGTGGACACTTCTTCTTTGTTTTCTTCACATTCTGTGCCTCTCATGAGTCATTTCTGAGGGCACTGAATCATTTTCATCATCACTCAGCCTCCTCCTGTTTGAAGTCCTTGCGTGGATACAAGCTTATTCATCACCGCTCTCCCTGCAGCCCACATGTGTCCGGCACACTGTTTACATTGGGCTTTAATCTGTTGTTAGTGGCCGACTCTAATGTCCCCTTCTTCCCCAAGGGGCCCAGCCCTGTTTCTCCCGCCTGTGCAGCTCCCAGTGGGAGAGCGCAAAGAGCAGGGGTTCTGGCCCTTAACCTTGGCGTATGGACTCTTGCCCAAATCTTCATTCCAGAACTCCCCTTTCTGCATGTCTTTTATAGCAGCTTCTTCCTTGGTGTTGTCTATATAGTCAAAGAAGAAGAAATGGGGTCCCTTCCAGGTGGGTTCAGAGACCCTCCCGGGACAACAGGCTGCAATGAGGGCTCATATGTTTTTTCTTTCCACCTGCCTTCTAACCTATGTTTTCTCCTTGCTACAAATGCCAGTGTTCTCTCTTTTGTTTTCTTTTGTTTTGTTTAAACACACTTCAAAGTGCAAATTAGATAATCCCCGCTGGTCAATGGAATGCACTATTTTATGACCCCAAACACTGGAACACAGGGATTTTGCATGAACACATTGATATTTAGTAATTGGTAATAGATCTTGACATTTCAACAGGCTCCAGTGGGTTATCCTCCATTCTCTTTTCACCTCCCCCAGCCAAGTTGCTCTGGAATTGATTTATGAAACTAGCTTGCTTTTTACTTATTTTATTCCTCATTATTCATATTTAATGTTACCCACACTTGACCTTGTGACTCTAATTCCTTAAGCTGAATAATATACACACATCGACTTTGTTCTTCTTGACAGGTCTTATCATTTTTTATCTTTGCCATCCCTCTTTCAGCCTTTTAAAGATCTAGGGCTCTCTGAATCTCTTATCTGTTTACATTCTTCATCATTATTTAGTATTAATGTTCTTTCAGCCATTATTCTCTAGGTTGTTATTTTCCCTCGTTTCCTGATTTTGGTCTCTCTGTCACTGAGCCAGATCTCTCACTACCACATTTTAGAGGTCGACCATAGCTTCACCCATGAAACTAATTCAGATGTTATAAAGAAAAAAAAAAAAAAACATTGAAACTGGGAATTCAGCAACAGTTTGATCAGTTCTTGCCTGAGACTTTCAGTGTCATTTAGGAACATCATTTGTGAGTTGCTGCTGAGAGATTCTGTTTTGGCAGAGAAGGAAGATCACTGGGTAGTTAAAGAAGAGCATATAAGTTTTACCCTTGAATAATTCTTAGGACACACACACACCCCAGAACACATATGGCTATGATTCATTCAGGGGTATTAAATAGGAAGAGAATGTTCTCCTTTGGGAATATTTTTTGCAAAGTCATGAATTGGCAACTAACCATTAATATGCATCCAATGATCTAGGTAGAAATGATATTCCTTTTCTTAACTTCTTATTAAGTGTCATAATGATGAATGGCAGGAAAATGAAATATAACATTGGAAATTCTGCGTTATGTACTTTTTACAGTTTGTGTGATTAGGTCAGTTATTTAGGCTTTTTTTTTTTTTCTGCTAAAGCCAAAAGTGGGTCAGTTAGTTTTGCATGATCCCCCCACCTGGAGGAAGAGTTACAAGTGTCTCCCAACTACACATTATAGATGGAATCAAAATGAACGATTCCATTGGAACTAAACCAATCCATTATCTGACTAGAGAAATGATGTCAAACTTCTAAGAGACAGTGAATTAGGCCCATGCTTTTTGGGGTAAAAGGACACCTACACTCTTCCTATAATATTATTCCTATTATTATTATTACTATAACTATTATCATGACATGTCACATATTAAGTTCAGTGTAGACAGGTCAAAACCACATAGTTCTTATCCTAGTTTAAAGTTTTTCAATACCACTATGTGGACTAATATTGTGTTTCTACTGCTGGTAAAATACCACTGTGATACAAAAACTAATTAGAATCATCTGGGAAGTAATAATATGTGCAAAATTAAAGACACTTCAATGATTTTTGATAACAAAGAACTGCCATGCAGCTTAAACTTGGCAGTGTTGCTTTTTGTTCCAGAGTCTTTAAATCACATTCTTACCACAAAAACCAAGACAGTATCAGCAAGCTATCATTATTTTCATGGCTCTCAGTTTTCCTTCCTTCATCGATGTAGTCCCCTAACAATAAAAGAGAAAGGATAACTAAATACCATACATTTTGTTTTAAAAGAAATTTTTCTTTCAAAAAATTTTTTATTTTACCTGATTAACTCCATTCTGCTGCAAGTCACCATTAACCAGACCCATTTGCACCTGAAGACAGGTCAAGTCTTTGAAGCTATAAATAGCCATTAGTCATCCACAGCAAGGGCCCTCTCTGTGGGCAGATGTGACTAACTGTGTTTGTTAAGGTTAAAGTAAACTGCAAAAAAGAAACCCGGAATAGAATGGCCCAAACACTACAGAAGTTCATCCACTGCCTCCCACCATGTTACAGTCCATGGAATGGGCAGGAAAGCATCTCCTTTCTTCAATATCATCTAGAGACCCTGGTCCCTTCTGTGTTGTTGCTTTGCAAATTCCTAGGATTATATTCTCCATATGATTGAATTAGGGCCACTACCCCAAGCCCAGCCTATGGGAAAGGGGAAAGAAATGTGGAGGTCAAGCAGCTTTCTTTCTAAGGAAATGACCCAGAAATTTTACTACTTGTGCTCGCATTTAAATGGCAGGAACTGAGTCACCTGGTCACTCCTGGCTAGCTGGTCATGAGCCCCACTAGAACTTATGAGTAGATATTCCCTAACTAAAGAGATGAAGATGGAAATGGATTCTGGGGGACAATTAGTGTCTCTGCTGCACTTCTTATAATTGGAAAAATGCTATTATTGTATATGTAAATGTTCAGAGAAAAGCGTGTGTGTGTGTGTGTGTGTGTGTGTATGTGTGTGTGAGAAAGAGAGATATGTGTATGTTCTCATATGCTCTGAGATTTCCCACTTTGCAATAGCAAGTGCTTACTCAACGTGCTTAATAAAGGAGAAATTGAGCATGGGAAAAAATGTAAGGTGAGCTATTTGAGGTCATCAAATAATCATAGAAAAGTATCTTGATATTCCAAATCCTATTCTGCTTAATAAGTGAGATCTGCTTTTTTTATTATTCATTAGAATAGATGAAAATCCTAGTCTTAGAATTTAACTTAGGGCTTTTCCACCTCACTCCTTCCCAACCTAAATTAAGTTTGAGTTTTTGAAATACTCTTTGAATCAACTTTTTCTGTTTTTATTTTATTTCCTTTTGAAAATTAGGGCCGTACACGTTGCTGATTTTAGTAAACAGAACAGACGAAATAATCAAATTTCGGGGCTTATTACCATTGACTAGACCCTACTTTAAAAGCTATGTTTTATTTAACCTTTTCGCTACCCTGTGAAATAGGTATCCTCATACCTTCTAGAGGTGAGTGGATTGAGACTTAGCACAGTATGTTCCTTGCACAAGGTCATCTGGCTAGTGTGCCTTATATCACAGCTTGGGCTCTAAATCACAACATTATACCTCTAATTGGAGATTAAGTCCATTATTCAAGCAATTGAGACATTAAAGCTATATTTTACTCATGTGGCTGTATCAACATAATGCGTGCAATGCATAACCTCCAATATTTAGAATAATCTGGATTCAACACCTTCGAGATCATGGCATTTTGAAAAAGATGTCAAAGGAGACATGTACATTTCTCAGCTTTTGTTTACTTGTCAAAAAATCACACTACCTTTCAGTACAATAGTAAAATTAGTGAGTTAGAACATTCCTTTTTAATGGTTTCATAAAAATGGAATTACTTTTGATTGTTTCTCTATTGCCAAGAGCAGAGGCACCATCCAGCCTGTTTTCTTACTGGAAAATGACTATAAAAATACAGCCCTCCATCTCTCAGCAGTGATAGATAAGACATACTAAAACAGCATCAATAATTAATGGGCAGACAAGATGAAACTCCAGTTGCTCAGACTGCTGTCTCCACATAATCTGTATTTTATACAAAAGGAGAAAGAACTCAATGGAATTTCAGCTGTGACCGGATAAAAACTGCCAGCAAAATGTGATAAGGAAAGTCTAATGTGTATATTAATCATGTTTATAGCTCCTCATTTGTTGATATATTAGCCTAAACTCCCTTTAAAAATACATTTTTGATAACCAGTAGATTCATTTAATGCAACCAAACTCAAATAGGGTCCAATTAAAAGTTCTAATTTTTATTAATCAAAAGTAATTAATCTATCTCATAAATCTAGGAACAAATGAGTTAAGAATTTCAGTGCAAGATGAGAAGCATTAAGAAAAGAAATCTAGAAAAGTTTGATGTATGATGTAAATATGCCATTATATGTTTATAGCTTGAGTTAACATTTGGCACTTTTATTATCCAAATTGTTTTTCTAGATGTAATGAACGTATAAAATGACTCAAAGTGAGGCATAGTTTACCCTTGAATGGTGTAGACTTCAAACATGATGCATTTTTATTTTCTCTGGATCAGTTATAACAAAACAGATTATAGGGTTGGGGCTGGGAATGGATTGTTTCTAGAGATATCCATATTTTTGTAGTTAAAAAGCCTAAGAAAATAAAACCTAGTGTAATCAAGAAGAAAAGGAGTTATGTAAAACTTGGTAAATGTTTTGATATTGAAAAAAACAAAATAGAGAAATAAAAACTTAGGAGAAATTTGTTCAATTATATATGTTCAATAACTCCTGAAAGTTACACGTAGCTATAGTCATTACCCAAATTTGGCACAAATATCAGGATTGAATGGCAGATGATGGGTGAAAGAGGGCAGAGGAAGATACATTAAATGTAGGAATGTGACATTTAGCCACATTATCAAGAATGTTGAAAAGGGAGAAAGCTTTCCCAGGTACACCCAGATGTGTGCTCACTATTTAGAACGGTTTATTACAGATGTATTTAAACATCGAGTCTTATCATTTAGATATTAGTTTAAATATTTCTCTGGTGGCCATGGTAGTAAAGGATAGACCATAAGTTTTGGGCAAAAATAAATCAGAATAAATTCTAGAGAAGTCAGACTATGGAAAAGTGAAGGAAAAAAAGTCATAAAAATGTTAAAAGGAAGACTAAAGGTTACCTAATAACTCTAAAAGGCCATAGGTTTTATTTGCTAAAAGATTTTATTAGTGGAATATGTTAACGAATAGAATCAAGGCAGAGTAGCATAGGAACAATGTTATGAGTTCATTGCTTATAAAGGCCAAATAAAGTTACATAGATAAAAGTAATTTTCCAGACCCAAATTCACCCATAGCCATGTCTATATGTAATAACCTGGACCACTGGACTCCACGGGGTGCAGGGAAGATGAAGCAGGGATGACTGAGTTCAAGTCAAAGTATCAACAATATTGGAAAAATAATTCATGTTATTTCTACCAGTAGCCAATCAGTATTATCCCTATTTCCATTAAAATGATAGTACATTATTAGTAAATTTAACAAAATTTTATAAGCTGATACATTGTTGGAAGCTTAGCTGCCAGGTCATCTAAAGCTTGGATGTAATTATGTCATGAATAAGGCACAAAGTGCATGCCCCACCTGGGCAAACAGTACCCTCCGTGAGTTTGTTTATTCACTTGTAATATGAGGATAATAATGCCTGATCTGCTTGCCTCACAGGAATCTAGTTAGGATTTTATTCTTAATGAGAAAATATGTGTAAAGGGCCCTGCGAAACTATAAAACCCACACAGATGTGAGGTGTAATTTTTAAGCTATGGGGTTTCTCTCCTTTCTGGAAGAATTCTTAAAAATCAAGGATTAAAACTGGGACCCAGGGTCTCCAAGCCTAGTTCATCTCTTCTACAAATTCTACCACTGGCTTGCAACCAGCATTTCCCAAATGAGGCCTGAAGAAGACTAGTTCCATGGAAAATTAACAAATCTCTTTCCAAAAAGGAGTCAGTCCTGTGGTGAAACCTGTTTGGGAAGCAGGTTTCTTTCCTGTAGGACTTCTCAGAGCCTTTAATATGCTAATTAGGGGCCTCTAACAGGAAAGATATTAGAGTTTTCGCAAACTTAGTTGACCATGGAAATTATTTATTAGAGATCATCTCTTTGGATTGTTATTCTGCAGAAATTCCTTTAGAAAACACTGATGAAATGTTTTGTAATCTCTCAAAATGTACATACCAAAGACATCCTTGCTTTTAATTCTCTTAAGGCTCACAGTGCTACTATTGAGACCAGCATTTCTCAAAATGTGGTCCCTTGAGATGCTTGTTTAAAATACAGATTGCAGAGCCTTGCCTCAGACCTCAGGCAGAATCACAGGAATCCATACTTTTATAAGTTCCTTGGATGATTTTGAACCAACTGACCCAAGACCACAGTCTACAAAATGCTGCTGCTCCAAGCGTGAGCAATGATGGCCCTAATGGTTTTAATAGCTCATTAGCATCATGAGATGTGTCACAACTATGACAGACCTATGCTTACCCAGAAAAGGTAAATTCATCTTCAAAAATCTCTAGGTAGTGCAATTCCTTCAGTACCCACTACTGCCCACTTCTGCTGATTGACCAGCAGGCTGTAGAGACAACTGTATTATGTATGTAACCATCTCCCAATGTAATATTCTGCTTTTCTTCATAATAAAAAAGAGACCACAGAGGCATACTTCAATGAGTAAGAGCACAAGTATTTCCCTACACGAGTTCTTTGAAAATCCAAATTTATACATCTGGGAAAGAAGTTTAACGTTTGCTAGCAGAGCTACTATAAATACAAACGGAGAGGCAAAACTGGACACCTCTCTTGGACTGTGAACATAATAGAGTGAAGTAATACTGTCTAAAAATATCCAAGGTGCCTACATAACATTATAAACACACTAAGCCTGGATAAGAGCACATTTTGAAATGGATCTGGAAAGTAGGTCTTAGGCTATTTTCTCTGTAAACCCTACCAATCATGCGCCCCATATTAACGAGCAGAAATGCTGCAATAGTGTGCATGCGAGGAGGAGGGGGCACATTTATTACCCTCTGAAGCACTGGATATCTTTGGCCCAGGACTCTTTTTTTTTTTTTTTTTAATGTATTTCCCCAAGGAGTATGACAGTGTGTATGTACGAGTATCCAAATGAGAAAAAAAAGTCCTTCTTCAGCTGGCTCTGGGCAGTATTTGTCACCAGCTGTTTGGTCCACCAAATTGCCATCTTATAAGTCAGCGTCTCATGCTATTTATGTATCATGGAAGAAAGAGTGGGTTCTGGAGTCAGTTAGCTAGAGTTTGTGTCCTAGCTCATCTAATTACTTAGATTCTTAAACTTTCAGAAATTTTATCTGTAAAAGGAGAACATACTACTACCTATTTCTCAGAATTGTTATGCAAATCAAATGAGAAATGCATGGTGGCTGGCACATACTAAGTGCTCAGAAATGCTAGTTGTTGTTATTTTCTCGTCCCCTTCAGCACTGAGACCCTGTGTTATAGCACTTTCCTATACCTCCCTGAGCCTGTAACAGAGAGCTTCACATATAGAAGCTAACCAAGAAATGCTTTTTGGAAATTGAAAGAATGAACATGTTGAATTGAATTGAGGACTTTTAAAAAAACCTCCAGATGTTTTCTTTGGACATTAAGAATAACATGAGGCAATTCTGAGAAGAGTAAGATATGACATGCTTGTGCCCCAAAATCCTGCTTCTCTACTCTGGCCCCCAGGAATCACAGTGGGTTTCCCACTCCTGAGAATTCTGCCCCTCCCTTGGCATCAGGCCTTGACTGTGAGCTCCTCTTAAGGCATTTTTCAAAATGATTCTTTGGAAAGGATGTAGCTGATTCTCATAGAGAACTTGGAGGTGAAACATGCTATCAAAATAATAAAATGATTTGTTTGTGGAATTACCACACTGTTGTCTGCACTTTGGTCTTTAAGAAAGTATCTTTTTGGTCCTACCAGAATAGCAAGCCAGTGAAGTACTTCATCAGCTGAAAGTAAAATTGCTACTATGAAAAATGTGGTGTGTGCTGACAAATATCACTTGCATGCTGGTGCGTGGTGGAGATGTAGCAAGACAGCATGCCAGGAAAAGCTCCGCTGGCTGACTGCACTTTTAACCCGATGATAAGTGGAACACTGAAAACTCGGTAGAACAATAACTACGCATATTTAAGCTATCACTTCACCTCTGCATTGATGATGGAAGGTTTTATCTTAAAGTCTGGATAAAAGTGAAATGAATTGCCTGTATCTACACATTAGCATTTGGCTAAAGCACAACTAGTATTTTCTTTGTGGCTGGTGTGGCCAGAATAGGGATTCAGGGGTGGAGGGAAAAGGGGTGAAGGGAGGGCCTAAAACTGACTCTTTCAGAGCTGGGGGAAAGTGCAACAGTGGTCTCTCCGCACTGGACACTGCCTTATGAACCTGTTCTTACCCTTGTTGGACCAGAATACAATTCTTTTTATGCAAAGCTAAATGTGACTTGTTGGGTTGAGACTCATTTCTAGGTCAGACAATCAATCTAGTGATTAGCAACCAGAATAGAATAGGTCAAAGTGCAAAGTACATTGTAAAGGTTAAATTTGTTTTGTGAAATTTTGTTTCAGTTATGTGTGTGTCCAGCAGGTTGTGTTTCTGACTTTGAAGTCTCAGTTTTTAAAATTCTGAGAGCTACTGACTAATAAGCAATGTTCCTGTGTTCGTTTGTAACATAGGTGACCACGGAACAGGGAGAGATGTTTCCACTATATCTCTCAAGTTGCTGGTCATTGCCTACATCTTTTTTCTGCGGACTTGAGTTGCCCACCCAGTAGCTAATGTAGCCAATAGCTAACATCACTGAATATTTATTTATGCTCAGGCAGTGTGCTATGTGTTTTAATATTTATTTTAATCCTTAAACCAACCCTACTCATTAGGTACTATTATATAATTATTCCAGTTTTATAAGTGAAGAAACTGAGGCACAGATGTATTAAATTACTTGCTCAAATTTACATAGCTAGAAAATTTATACTACTGCTAGAAATGAGGAGAGCTATAATTTGAACTCAGATATCTTGGCTCCAAAGGTTCATGCCTGATAATTATTAGGAGTCTGTCTTAGTCCATTTGTGCTGCTATAACAAAATATCATAAACTGGGTAGCTTATAAACAACAGACATTTATTTCTCACAGTTCTAGAGGCTGGGAAGTCCAAGATCAGGAATCTAGAATATTCAATGTCTGGAAAAGGCCCACTTCCTCATAGACGGCATCTTTTCACTGTGTCTTCACATGGCAGGAGGGGCAATTGAGCTTCCTTGGGCCTCTTTACTAAGGCCACTAATCCCAGCACCCTCATGACTTAATCACCCTCCTAAGGCCCCACCTCTTAAAACCATCACCTTGGGAGCTGGGGTTTCAACACATGAATTTGGGTGGAGGGTGAAGACACAAACATTCAGTAGAGTCTAAAGAGGCCAGCTCAAGAGGCCAGCTCCTCCTCCACTTGATTGCCTATACCATTCCTTCAGTGCCCAAACCAAGAACTTTAAAGTCAGTACCTCCTGTGGCTGTATCCCTGATTATCTCAACTTAACACAAAACTTACTATGTTGAACTATATGAAATATGAAATTACCAATATTTGCTAACGGTTGGGCAACATAAATGAGAGTTTTATATGGTTTGACCTAATAGCCCTTCCTATGTGCAAATGGGCAGTAAAGGATGAATAATGTATTATCCACAGTATTAATACATTTATTATCTAGGGATTGAAGAAAATAGACAATTAAGAGTTTTCACTTTCACTTTTCATTCCTTTCTACTTGGATTTTCACAGGGACATGTTTGCCTGAAAACAATATAATGGGATGGTAGAATATTAGTGCTGGCAAGAGCTTTAATGGCTATTCGAACTGAACACATTTTTTACATATAAGGAAACTGAGACCTAATGAAATTAAGTAACTAATGTCTAGAGTCAATTACTGGCAAAGCTGAGACTAGAATTCAAGCTTGTGTGCTTTTTATTTCCAGTCTTGCAGACTTTTGACTACATCTCAAAATAATTGCCTATGGATATATTAAAAGTCCTAGGATGTGTGGATCTTGTAAACTCCTCTCCCCTTGATTGCTAAGAAGCTCAGAGCCAAATTTAAAGCCCACTGTTAGTACTTCTCATCCAAGCTTTATTTTTCCTTTGCTTTAATTTACTTTCTATTAAATATTTTTGCCCTGATATCTTTATCATTTAAAATTTTACTTTGTTGTATAATTTTAAGGGCTGTCTCAATTTTTTTTTCAAATGAGAGAAAGTTAAATTTAAAAGTATTCTAGCTACATAAAAGAATTCAACCATATCCATTTGAATGCTCAAATGGGCGATGAGAGGTGAAGCATAATAAGGCCAGAAAGGAAAGGCAATGGGAGGGCGAAAGCGCCTGGAGACAGAGGGGAAATTAAGAAGCAGTGAAAGATCAGTCCTAAAGGAGCAGTGGGCTTGACAAGCAGCAGGACTGCGATAGTGACACCGAGCTGCTCGTGGTTCCTGGAGTGGAAACTAGAGCCAATCTGATTTGTGACTATACCGTGGCCTCCCCTGGCACTTCCTTCCACTACTACCCTACATGAACCCTTTACTATAGCAAAGTTGGACCCTTTTACTGTCCCCACTTATCATGGGGTCTCAGTCTCTGGTTTTAGCTGTGTTATCACCACCCATTCATCTCTAAATATATTAACCTTTCAAGGAATACATCCTTCATCATGAAATCTTCCTGGGCACTGAATGGCCAAGTAATCTCTTCTTTATCTTAATTTCTATACTAAGTGTAGTTACCAAAATGCTCATATTTTACACACAAATTTTAGATTGTGAGCTTCTTAAGGAATGTGGTGCGCATGTATACGTGTGTGTGTGCATCCCCAAAACATGAATCAATATTTTATACATTGGAGATGGCCATAATGTACATTAAATTAAAAGGAACAATGGAATTTGATCAATCATTTATTCCAACATAACACATTCAGAAATTAAAAGATGCATTAACATACAAAAGTTTGCCTCGCTCTTTGGGGCTCCAATTTGTGACTTCCCATGACCATTAGGAAAGTCCTCATTGTGACAGACACAAACAAATGTCAAGACCCTTTTGAATACTTGGTGGGATTTTAATGTTCAATAGATACTATTTATTTTTATCATTTATAAAAAGTTTAATTTTATGTAATGTGAGCTGAGTCTAGTTAATTCTTCTAAATCCATCTAAAAGTCACAGGCATTTCAAATGTTAGGAATGCTTTTGTTCCCCTAAAATATTTGTTTTGTTATGATCACTTTATTCTGCCACTGAAATGGAAAGGACAGAGATACTTCGAGAAATGTGCTACCAATCATTCTGCTTATTCCGTCATCAGAAGATTGTGAAATGAAAGCAAGATGGCTTCCAGAAGTTTCCTTTGATAGCTGTTACTTCAGTGACCCAGAGCTATGTAACTTTTCAAGTGATAACTCCCTAATTAGTTGGAGCTTTAGTATCCTCTGCCTACATCTTGTTCTCAGCCCAAATGTTCCCTTATCTAAGCCAAAGTGCTACATGACGTCTTTGTTGTTTTAGCAATACACAGTTACCATTCCCAGGCTGCCCCCATGCTATCTCAGATATGTGTTATATGACACATCTTCAAATTCAGAGAAAGGTGTAGAGAAAAAAAAAAGATCTTACTAATTTGAATGTTTTTGCTAATATTAATAATTTAAAATCACTAGCTCTTAACACGATTTTTACTTTACATGCTGCTGGGTTTCAGTTTTTATATACAGACCTAAAGCTTGCAATTGTCATGCATATAAAGTACAGGGAGAACTGAAAGGATTCAAAAGGGAGTCTTTCAGCAGCAACAATATGATTATGAGTAATAGTTCCCATCTGGAAAATACAGATATTTCACCTCTTATCTTAGAATTGTGAAAGAAAAAAGACATTTTGGAAAGGGAAATAAGAAAATATCATACAGAAAGGGGCTTGTGATTGAGAAGGCATCAGAATTTCTTTTCTGATACAGGTTATGAGGAGAATGACAGCTCCTCCCAGTAAATTAGGACAAACTAAAGGCATCCAAAAGTCATAAATAAATAAATAAATAAATGGAGAGGTCATAGGCAGTATGAAACGGAGTCAGGATGGTCAGTGTGGTTGAAGTTCAGAGTAGTCAAAGGGGTGAATAAGGTCAGAAAGAAGGAGTGACCAGTAACTTCTTTAATATGAGGATTCTCAATTCCAAGGTGGAGACCTTGATAAGGCCAAGAGGTCTAAGTCCTATCCTTAAAGTGGGGAACAAGGTTGAAAACAAGTGAAAGAGTGGAAACAGAAGGGAACATAGCCTAGCACACCAAGTATCATAGGAAAACTGAACTTGGTGTAAATTAAAGAAGGTAGCAATTGTCATATATACTGTGTGTGAGTGTATTTGTTTGTGTATTCCATGGGTTTTGTCTCTTTGGAGAACCCTCATATAGGCCAACGTCCAAGAAAAATAGCTCCTGAGGAAGCCCAGATGTTGAACTTAGACAAAGATTTGAAATCAACTATTTTAAATGTGTTCAAAGAACCAAAGAAAATCATGTCCAAAGAACAAAATGAAAACACCATAAAAGATTGAAAATATTGTTATTCCCAATAGAGGATATAAATAAAGAGAAATTATAAAAAAAGAACCAAATAGAAAGTGTAGAGTTGAAAAACACAAAAGCTCAAATGAAAAATTCAGTAGAAGAACTAAACATCAGATTCAAATTGGCCAAAGGAAAAAAAAATCAATGACCTTGAAGACAGCTCAATTAAGATTAGGAGTCTTAGGAACAGAAAGAAAAAAAGAACAAGCATAAAAAAAATAGAGTCTGAGAGACTTGTGGAACATTATCAAGCATACAAATATATGCATAATGAGATCCCAGAAGGAGAGTAAGAAAGGATAAAAGAGAATATTTGAAAACTAGTGGCCAAAAACAATACCAAATATGATGAAAACCATTAATCTACACATCCAAGAAATTCAACAAACTTCAAGTAGAATAATCTCAAAGACATCCAAACTTAGACATATCATAATCTATCTGCGGAAAGAAGGACAAAGAGAGAACCTTGAAAGCAGGAGGAGAATATTCATCAAGTAAAAGTGATTCTCAATAAAATAAAGAGTTTGCTTTTAATCAGGAACTATGAAGGCCAGAGAGCAGTGGGATGAAATATTTAAAATACTGGCAAATAAGAATCCTCCATCCAGAAAATTTATCCTTCAAAAATAAAGGAGAAGGAGCCCGGAGACCAGCGGCAAGGGTAGGTGGATCTGCTGTTTCCCCTCCCCTGCATTCGGGACTGCTGGTGGGCTCCCCAGCGGGTGGAGAGACCTGCGGACATCAGCCCAGAGACTGCCGCCGCCTGCCAACGGTGAGCCTGTAGCAGACGTGGCACCAGGTTCCCAACTTCCTCCGGGCACCTCCGTGTGCACGGACCGGAGCCGCGCGGCAGGCGCCATATTGCCTCCTCCTCCCCTCCGCCGACCCTACCGCGGCTGCCCAGAGAGACAATACAGCCACCAGCCGGAGGCACCTCCAGGGAACGGGACCTTCCCGTTTGGGACCCCGCCCGCCCTCCCAGGTGCTGCTGGCACCGTGTTCCCAGGAAAACGGTGCCGACTCAGAGGCTGAGAGACATAGACCCAGCTTGGGCTCCCTGTGGGTGAATTAGGACCGGAAATCCTCTCCCTGGTGGGAATACAGTTTGAACTCTGGGACCCAGAGGTCGGACCTGCAGACCAGATCCCCTGCACCGAGGGCTAGCATTGCCCAGGGCACAGAAGGGTTATATGTGAACAGCCTACTGAGGTCTGTGTGCCTCCAGGGGCAGATCAGCGTCCTAGAGGGCAACCCTCCTCCCAGGAGGAGGCCGTGCGCCCAACCCAGGTGGCGTTCCTGTGCAGGGAATCTCCCCGCCGGCATCAC
This sequence comes from Microcebus murinus, assembly GCF_040939455.1. Lineage (NCBI taxonomy): Eukaryota > Metazoa > Chordata > Mammalia > Primates > Cheirogaleidae > Microcebus > Microcebus murinus. The sequence continues at coordinate 69,967,606 of NC_134108.1, forward strand.
AGTCCGGGGAGGCCTGGTGGCTTGTGGTCTGGCCTGCTGGCAGAGGCCCAGGAGTAGCTGCGGAGTTGGGGAGGGTGGAAAGAAGCGAGGCCTGCTGCAGACTGAGGGTCTCAGACAGCCCCACCCCCACACCCAGACTTTCTGGCTGAGCAGGATCATTCCAGCCCCGCCCTGACAGCTCTCCCTGGAAGCAGAGAACAGAACTTTGACCCCTGCTAACGGCCTGAGGGCAGGCTTACCCAACCCAGCTCCGCCCAGAACAAGAGCTGATAACAGGACTCAAAATCAACACTATAGCCTGTTCCTCCAAACAAACGCCACCTACTGACAGGCATCTTGCACAGCCTTTCCACGGCACCCACTGACTCAATATACAGGGAGTGGTCCAATTTCACCCACAGGCACCACCTAACGCCTCAGAAACTAAACAAGGTGTGTGAATACCCAAACAATAACCTAAGGAAAGAAACAACAACTGATCGACATGGGAAGAAATCAGAGAAAGAACTCAGGAAATATGAAGAACCAAACGGAACACACACCCCCAAAGAGGAGCACCAGCCCCCTAGAAACAGACACCGACCAAAATCAGGCAACCAGTATGACAGAAGAGGAATTTCGTATGTGGAACATAAGAACACTCACCCAGCTGCAACAACAACTCAATAACCAACACCAAGAAACCACAAAAAATCTCCAGGATATGAGAAAAGAAATAGACACATTGAAGAAAAGTGTAGCCGAACTCCTGGAAATGAAGAATCAATTCAAGGAACTACAAAATACAGTGGAAAGTCTCAAGAACAGGGTAGATGAAACAGAAGAAAGAATCTCAGAGCTTGAAGATAACACCCTCCAATTAAATAAATCAGTCGCAGAAATAGAGCAGAAAAACAAGAGAAAAGAGCAAAGCCTACAAGAGCTGTGGGATTATGTGAAGAAACCTAATGTGAGGGTCATAGGGTTACAAGAAGGGGAAGAAGACAACACTCAAGGGTTGGACAAGCTGTTTGAAGATATAGTAGAGGAAAATTTCCCAGGCCTTGCTCAAAATCTCGATATACAAGTTCAAGAAGCCCAGAGGACCCCTGGGAGATTCAATGCAAACAGGAAGACGTCACGTCATGCAGTCATTAGACTGACCAAAGTATCAACTAAAGAGGCCCTTCTAAGAGCTGTAAGACAAAAGAAGCAAGTGACATACAAGGGAAAGCCAATTCGAATAACATCAGACTTCTCTAATGAGACTTTACAAGCAAGGAGAGACTGGGGCCCCATTCTCACTCTTTTGAAACAAAACAATGCCCAGCCTAGAATATTATTCCCTGCAAAACTAAGCTTCATATATGAAGGAGAAATAAAAACATTCTCAGACAAGCAAAGGCTCAGAGAATTCACCAAGACAAGACCAGCCCTACAAGAAGTACTTAAAACAGCGTTATGCACGGAACATCATAATAATAACCCACGGATATAAAAACAACCAAAACCCAAAGATATTAAAGGCCAGATATTACAATGGCTCAAGACAGAAACCATAGCAACAACATCCAACCCAACAGAATGATCAGTAATCTACCTTACCTATCAGTTCTCTCAATAAACGTGAATGGCTTAAACTCTCCACTCAAGAGACATAGGCTGGCTGAATGGATAAGAAAATACAGGCCAAGTATATGCTGTCTTCAGGAAACACATTTAACCTGCAAGGATGCACATAGACTAAAAATAAAAGGGTGGAGATCAATATTCCAAGCAAATAGAAGCCAAAAGAAGGCTGGTGTGGCAGTTCTAATTTCAGACGATTTAGTTTTTAAACCAACAAAAGTAGTAAAAGACAAAGAGGGTCATTATATAATGGTGAAGGGCACAGTCCAACAAGAAGAGATAACAATTTTAAATATATATGCACCCAACTTAGGTGCACCCAGATTCATAAAGCAAACCTTACTGGAGCTAAGCAAATGGATTAATAGCAACTCCATAATAGCCGGGGATTTCAACACCCCACTGACGGCACGAGACAGATCCTCCAAACAGAAAATTAATAAAGAAATAATGGACTTAAACAAAACTCTAGAACAATTGGGTCTGACAGACATCTACAGAACATTCTACCCAAAATCCACTGAATATACGTTCTTCTCATCAGCTCATGGGACATTCTCTAAGATTGACCATATCCTAGGACACAAAGAAAATCTCAAGAAATTTAAAAAAATAGAAATCATACCATGTACCTTCTCAGATCACAGTGGAATAAAACTAGAAATCAACCCTAACAGAAACTCACATTTCTACACAAAAACGTGGAAATTAAACAACCTCCTACTAAATGATTACTTCGTAAATGAAGAAATCAAGACGGAAATAAAAAACTTCTATGAAGAAAACGACAATGGAGAGACAAGTTATCAACTCCTCTGGGACACAGCTAAAGCAGTTCTAAGAGGAAAGTTTATCTCCATAAATGCCTATAACCAAAAGGCAAGAAGATCACAAATAGACAATCTAATGAAACGACTCAAAGAGCTGGAAAAAGAAGAACAGACCAACCCCAAACCCAGCAGAAGAAGTGAAATCAACAAGATCAAATCAGAACTAAACGAAATTGAAAACAGGAAAGCTATTCAGGAGATTAATAAAACAAAAAGTTGGTTCTTTGAAAAAATAAACAAGATTGACACGCCATTGGCTAAGCTAACGAAAAGCAGAAAAGAGAAATCTCTAATAAGCTCCATCAGGAATAAAAAAGGAGATATCACAACTGATCCCAAAGAGATACAAGATACAATTTATGAATACTACAAAAATCTTTATGCACACAAACTGGAAAATGTGGAGGAAATGGACAAATTTCTAGAAACACACAGCCTCCCTAGGCTCAACCAGGAAGAAATAGATTCCCTGAACAGACCAATCTCAACAGCTGAAATAGAAACAGCAATTAAAAATCTCCCTAAAAAGAAAAGTCCCGGTCCAGATGGCTTCACACCTGAATTTTACCATACCTATAAAGAAGAACTAGTACCTATCTTGCAGAAACTATTCCACAACATCGAGAAGAACGGAAACCTCCCTGACACCTTTTATGAAGCGAATATTACTCTGATACCAAAACCAGGAAAGGATGCAACAAAAAAAGAAAACTACAGACCAATATCCCTAATGAATATAGATGCAAAAATTTTCAACAAAATCTTAGCTAACCGAATCCAGACACTTATCAAAAAAATAATTCACCACGACCAAGTGGGCTTCATCCCAGGGATGCAGGGATGGTTCAACATACGTAAATCTATAAACGCAATTCACCACATAAACCAAAGCAAAAACAAAGACCACATGATTCTTTCAATAGATGCAGAAAAAGCTTTTGACAAAATTCAACACCCTTTCATGATACGAACACTTAAGAAAATAGGCATAGAAGGGACATACCTAAAAATGATACAAGCCATATATGACAGACCCATAGCCAACATCATACTGAATGGGGAAAGATTGAAATCATTCCCACTTAGAACTGGAACCAGACAAGGCTGCCCACTATCTCCACTTCTGTTCAACATAGTGCTGGAAGTCTTGGCTACAGCAATCAGACAGGAAAATGGAATCAAAGGTATCCAAATAGGGGCAGAAGAGATCAAACTTTCACTGTTTGCTGATGATATGATATTGTATCTAGAAAACCCCAAGGATTCAACCAAGAAACTCCTGGAACTGATCAATGAATTTAGTAAAGTCTCAGGATACAAAATCAATACACAGAAATCAGAGGCATTCATATACGCCAACAACAATCTAATTGAGAACCAAATCAAAGACTCAATTCCCTTCACAATAGCAACAAAGAAATTAAAGTACCTAGGAATATATTTAACCAAAGAGGTAAAAGACCTCTACAGGGAGAACTATGAAACACTGAGGAAGGAAATAGCAGAGGATGTAAACAGATGGAAATCCATACCATGCTCGTGGATCAGCAGACTCAATATCATCAAAATGTCTATACTACCCAAACTGATCTACAGATTCAATGCAATACCTATTAAAATCCCATCAGCATTCTTCACAGATATAGAAAAAATAATTTTACGCTTCGTATGGAACCAAAGAAGACCCCGAATATCAAGAGCAATTCTAGGCAACAAAAACAAAATGGGAGGCATTAATATGCCAGATATCAAACTATACTACAAAGCTGTAGTAATTAAAACAATATGGTATTGGCACAAAAACAGGAATATTGACCAGTGGAACAGATGTGAGAATCCTGATATAAAACCATCCTCATATAGCCATCTCATCTTTGACAAAGCAGACAAAAACATACGCTGGGGAAAAGAATCCCTCTTTAATAAATGGTGCTGGGAAAACTGGATAGCCACCTGTAGAAGGCTAAAACAGGACCCACACCTTTCACCTCTCACAAAAACCAACTCACGCTGAATAACAGACTTAAACCTAAGATATGAAACTATTAGAACTCTAGAGGAAAAAGTTGGAAACACTCTCCTAGACATCGGCCTGGGCAAAGAGTTTATGAAGAAGTCCCCAAAGGCAATCACAGCAGCAACAAAAATAAATAAATGGGACATGATCAAACTACAAAGCTTCTGCACAGCCAAAGAAATAGTCATGAAAGTAAACAGACAACCTACAGAATGGGAGAAAATTTTTGCATCCTATGCATCCGATAAGGGACTGATAACTAGAATATACTTAGAACTCACGAAAATTAGGAAGAAAAAATCAAATAACCCCATTAAAAAGTGGGCAAAGGACTTGAACAGAAATTTTTCTAAAAAAGACAGAAGAATGGCCAACAAACATATGAAGAAATGCTCAACATCTCTAATCATCAGGGAAATGCAAATCAAAACCACAATGAGATATCACTTAACCCCAGTGAGAATGGCCTTTATCAAAAAATCTCCAAACAATAAATGCTGGCGTGGTTGCGGAGAGAGAGGAACACTCCTACACTGCTGGTGGGACTGCAAACTAGTTCAACCTCTGTGGAAAGCAATATGGAGATACCTTAAAGCGATACAAGTGAATCTACCATTTGATCCAGCAATCCCATTGCTGGGCATCTACCCAAATGATCCAGTGACACTCTACAAAAAAGACACCTGCACTCGAATGTTTATAGCAGCACAATTCATAATTGCAAGGCTGTGGAAACAGCCCAAGTGCCCATCAATCAAAGAATGGATTAATAAAATGTGGTATATGTACACCATGGAGTACTATTCAGCTCTAAGAAACAATGGTGATATAGCACACCTTATATTTTCCTGGTTAGAGCTGGAACCCATACTACTAAGTGAAGTATCCCAAGAATGGAAAAACAAGCACCAGATATATTCTCCAGCAAACTGGTATTAACTGAGTAGCACCTAAGTGGACACATAGGTGCTACAGTAATAGGGTATTGGGCAGGTGGGAGGGGGGAGGGGGGCGGGTATATACATACATAGTGAGTGAGATGTGCACCATCTGGGGGATGGTCATGATGGAGACTCAGACTTTTGGGGGGAGGGGGGGAAATGGGCATTTATTGAAACCTTAAAATCTGTACCCCCATAATATGCCAAAATAAAAAAAAATAATTAAAAAAAAATAAAAAAAAAAATAAAGGAGAAGGTTAGGTGTGGTGGCTCACACCTATAGTCCTAGCACTCTGGGAGGCCAAGGCAGGAGGACCACTTGAGCTCAGGAGTTCAAGACCAGCCTGAGTAAGAGCAAGACCCTGTCTCCACTAAAAATAGAAAATGTAGCTGGGCATGGTGGCATGTACCTGTGGTCCTAGCTACTAGGAAAGCTGAGGCAAGAGGATCACATGAGCCCAGGAATGTGAGGTTGCAGTGAGCTATGATGATGCCACTGCATTCTACCCAGCGTGACAGAGTGAGACTCTGTCTTAAATAAATAAATAGATAAATTTTAAAAAGGCAAAACTAATATATACTGAAATAAACAAAAACTGAGAGAATTTATTGCTAGCAGACCTGCACTGTAAGAAATGCTTGAGAAAGTCCTTCAGTCTAAAATGAAAGGACCCTAGACAGTAATCTAAATTTCTGTGAAGAAATAAGGAGAACTGGAAAAGGTAACTATGTAGATACATATAAAAGATGGTAGAAATCCATTTTCTGTTTGTTATACTTTTTAAAAAATCCTATCTGATTTTAAAGACAACCGCAAAAGACATTAAGTATAAATTTGTGTTGAGGCCATATATTATATAAAGATGTAATTTGTGTGCAAAAGTAATACAAAGGAGTAGGGCAAAAATGGAGCTATATAGAAGTGAAGTTTTTGTATACTATTGGGATTAAGTTAATATCCATCTTGAGTATTTCAATTTAGATATAAATTGTAGTTACCATGGCAACTAATAATATAATAACTCAAAAATATAGCAAGAGAAACAAGAGAATTAATATGATACACTAGAGAATATCCTTTGGAAAAAGAAAGCAGTAATGGAAAAATAAAGGAACCAAAAAGACATAGAAAATAAGAAAATGGCACTTGAAAATTCTACCTTATCAGTAATTACATTAGTAAATGAAGTAAACATTCTAATCAAAAGGTGAAGATTGGCAGAATAGATTTTTTTAATTCCATGACCCAACTACATACTGTCTACAGAGACACATTTCAAAGACAAAAATGAATGAACATAAAAGGATGGCAAAGGTTTACCATGCAAATAGGAATCAAAAGGGAGCTGCAATGGCTACATTAATATCAGAAATAAAGTAGACTTTAAAACAAAATTGTTACTAAAGACAAAGAAGGACATTTTATAATGATATAAAGGTCAACTCATAATAAAATATAAAATTATGAACATATGTGTACCCCTAATAATAAAGCCCTAACATACATGAAGGAAAATGTGGTAGAATTGAAGGGAGAGCTAGATAATTCATCAGTAATAATGAAAGCACTGATATTCCAATTTCAATAATAAATAGAACATCTAGCAGATCAATAAGGAAATAGAAGACTTAAACAACACTATTAACCAACTAGATCTAACAGGCATGTACCCGACCAAAACATATATATATATATGCAGTTTTCTCAAGTGCACGTGAACTATTCTCCAGAATAGACCCTATGTTAGGCTATAAAACAGGCTCAATAAATTTATAGAATTAATAGCATACAAAGTATTTTTCATTACCACATAGAACAAAATTAAAAATCAATCATAGAAGAAAATTTAGAAAATTCATAAATATGGATTTCTTCACAATCTAGGAGTAAGCAAGTTTACTTAGACAGGACACAGAAAATACCAACATTTTGATATAGACAATCAAATTTTAAAATTCTGCTTATCAAAAGACACAATAAAGGAAATAAATAGACAATCCACAGATTGAGAGAAAATACTTATTAAAGATGTATTTAATGAAAGACTGTATCCTTAGTATATGAAAAATTTGTGCTTCTCAAATTTCTCAACCTTATTTAATTTTTTAAAAAAATATTCATTTTCTCTTCACCTTTTAAAGCTTAGGTTTTTTTCTGGGTGTAAATTTAAAGTTCGCAATTTATTTCAGCACCTTGAAGATGTCCTTTCAATATCTTTGGGGTTTTATTGTTCTTCATGAAAATCAGCTTTTAGTCTATTGTTTTTACATGAATAATCTATTTTTTTCTCTGCTTTTAATCATTTCTTTGTCTTCAGTGTTCTTAGGTTCCACTGTGAAGTGTGTAGGTTTAGATTTCTCACTATTTATCTTGTTTGACATTCATTGAGCTTCCTGAATCTGAGGATTCATGTCTTTCATCAATTCTAGAAAATTCTCATTCATATGTCTTCAAATATTTACTATACTCTATTCTTTTTTCTTCTCCTTCTAGAATTCCAGTCAACCATATGTTACAACCTTATTTTTATTACAGCTTTCCCTAAAGAACCTCTTTAAACATTTTACCCCTAATCACCCCTTCAATAAACTTTACTACCACAAATATACTGTGTAAATATCCTGTATATGTTTTTATGTACTATGGCCCTTTGGACAGATACAAACTATTGTACATAAGATTTTTCAAACCTTATTTTTCAAATACATAAGATTTTTAAACCATTTTCCTCAAGAACCAATTTTCACCAAATTGAGAATAATATTGCCACTATCAAGAATCTATGCTCAATAATAATACTCATAAAATTTTAAAATAGGCAAGCAATTTGAACAGTCACTTAGCAAAGGAAATAAATGAATGGCCAATAAACACATGGAAAAATGCTCAAATCATTAATCATCATGAAAATGCAAATCAAAAGCATGAGATATTGACACATAGCAACCAGAATGGCTAAAAACCTGGCAATATCAAATGTTGGTGAGGACGTGGAGCAACCAGAGCACTTGTACATTACTGGTGGGAGGTAAAATGATACAACCCCTTTGGCAAAAGGTCTAACAATTTCTTATAAAACCAAACACACACCTGACCTGTGCTTGAACAGTTCTCCTTCTAGGTTTTACCCAAGAGAAATGAAAACATACATCTACACAAACACTTATAAAAGAATTTTTATTGCAGCTTTATTCCCATAATAGTGAAAACATAGAAATATCTCTACCCATTCCTCTGTTCATCAACAGGAAAATTCATAAATAAATCATGCCACATTCATTCAGTGGAATTATACAAAAATGAAAATGATAAAAATAATCAACTGATGATTCATGCAACAATGTGGCTAAATCTCCAAAACTTTATGCTGGGTAAAAAAAAAAAAAATATCACACAAATAAGTTCTTACTGTTTGATTCCATTTATATGAAGTTCTAAAAAAGACAAAAGTAATCTATGATGAACAAAATCAGAACATGAGTTGCCTCTGGAGATGGAAGTTGGAAACAAAGACGACTAGAAAGGAGTTTGCTGGAATCTTCTGGGGTGGTGGAAATATTCCATATCTTGATAAGGGTTTAGGCTACTCTACAGGTGGATTTATCTGTCAGAAGTAATCAAATAATACATTTAATATTTAGGTGTTTAATTTTATGTAAATTTTACTTTTTAAAAGGAGCCTATTAACCAATGTGGAATCCTTTTTAATGATATGAGTGCTGAAATGTTTGCAGGTTAAAAGTATTGCTGTCTACAACTCGCTTTGAAATGCATCAAAAATAAGATGTCCCAATGGTTAGATATTCCATAAAGCAAATATGGCAAAATGTTAACAATTAGAGAATCTAGGCCATGGAAATATGGATGTTTGCTACATAATTCTTCTAAATTTTCTGTGTTTGAAATTTTTCATAATAAAATACACAGAAACAACTGTATTTAGTTAAATGTATAGAGATTAAGGACATTCCTAAATCCAGCATATTCTTAGGAAGAATATCAGACTGGTGGAGGGAAACATGAATTAAAGCAATGCTATTCAAAGACAGCTGTATAATCTTGAGTACACTCTGTAACCTCTCTGTACCTCATTTTACCAAGCTACAAAATGGGTACAATTAATAACTACCTTGTAAATTTGTGATAATGATGGGAAAGTCTTGGTTTTCAGTGAGTAATAAAAATACACCATCTAATTGATTGTCACTTACTGCAAGTCATGGTTAAGTTTTGCTTCTTTTTTCATACCAGATTATGTAGTGACACTTAATCTCCAAAGGTTGTTAGGATAATTAAATAAATGAATACATGCAAAGTGCCTAACATAGAACCTAGGAAAATAGATAGTGATTTAAAAATACATAGAACCATATAAAAAAGGCTGTGTTTTCTTATTGGTGGGTTTTTTTCTGTCAAAAACAATTGAATATTGATAGTTTCATATGGTTCAACAATGTGTCAATATGAATATAAAATATATGAGGATGAGGCATAGGCAAATATTCCTAGGAAACTCTCTCCAGAGTTGACCCACAGTGTTCAAGCAAACATTCTGGCATAGCTTTTATGCCTGAGCAAGAGCTCTCTTAGGCAACTTTGTTAAATGGCTGGCTATTGTTAGGAAGACCAACTCTTCTTGCATCCCTGGAAACCCATCAGTCCCAGGCAAACCAAGATGGCTAGTCATCTTAAGTTATATGAAAGCTATTTCCATTGCTAGCATTCAAGCAGGCATTTCCTCTGCTTTGGGTGTTGCCCTGTAACTCAGTGTTACAAACATATCATGGAAAATTATAGGGAACATCTACTTTCCAGTTGAACAGCACAATTGCTGGATCATATGGTAGCAGCATGGTTAGTTTTATAAGAAAACACCAAACTGCCCTTCAAAGTGGAAGCACCATTTTGCCTTCCCACCAGCAATCAATGAGAGTCACTCTTCCTCACCAACATTTGGTGCTGTCAATGTTTTGGATTTTGGCCATCCTAATAGGTATGACTCCTCATTGTTTTAATTTGCATTTCCCTGCTAACATATGATGTGGAGCATCTTTCCTATGCTTATTTTCTGTCTATTTTCTTTGCTAAGGTTATGGTCTTGTTATGGTCTTGGGGTCATTTTTTAAATAGAGTTATTTGTTTTCTTATTGTTGGATTTTAAGAGTTCTTTATATATTTTGGATAACAGTTCTTTAACAGATATGTCCTAATTCCCAGAGGGTAACAAGAAGACTTTCTAAAGTTTTGCTTCAGTCAAATGATGCTAATGTGTTGTTCTGAGCCACAGAACTTGTTCAATTCAGTTCACTTTAACTGAAAGTATGTAACATGGAAGTACAGAGGGCAGTAGGACTTGGTGATGGCAGAGTAAGGAATCTATAGTCCACTTTTATAGTTATTTTGAGAAGCGTCTGCAGTAACGCTCAGTGGAAGGTAGGAAGTGGAATGGGTGCACAGGAAGATCTTTGTGGTTACATCTTTTACAGGCAAACCCATCCTAGCAGCAAGGGGAGCCTCCACATTGTAACCTAATCTGGAGGTGTGTTAAGCATTAACACGGGAAGGCTTAATCTGCAGGGGGGACTCCCCAGCACGCTGAAGGCTGAACCCTGGGGAAATTGTGTATGAGCTCCAGCTGGAAAACACATATGGAAGACGAACAAGTTTATCTTTGCAAACTCTGTTTACAAACAAGGTGCATTTGTTCTCCACACAGTTTGTCTTTGCCACTGGCACTTGAGGACTCCAGTTTCAGTTTCAGAACTACAACTTTGAGTCACCCCCAAAATTGTGTATAGTTGCTTGCCAAGTTTCTTCCTTTTAAGGTAATCACCTTGGCCCAGAGTAGAGGAACTGGGATGCATTCATTCACTCAGAAGTGTATTCCAAGATGTATTGGATGAGCTCTATGTTCCAGGACATGTACCAAAGACACACAAAATGCAATTACACACTCTCTCTACCCCTAAAAGTCATCTGATAATTCATAGCAACCAAAAATGTTAACACAAGACACGTAATGCCATGAAAGGGAGCTATCAGGAATAACATCAGAAGAGAGTGGGAAGTAATCAGAAAGACTTGATAAACTTAGTAGTTTATGAGCTAGGCTTGAAAGGATGAACATGATTTCAACTAAAAAGAGTCAGAGTCCAGAGAAGGCTGTTGGAATAGACAGTAAAAGCATTGAAAGGAAAGCAGAGGGTGAGAGAAGAATGAATCATTCAGTTAAACACAGGCTACAAGTATAGTGTGAGAGAAATCCATCAAGAAAAGTAGACTAGAATCAAATCAGACAGGTCCAAGAATGCCAACCTGTTGAGGTTATAACAGGGACCTGGGGATACAGGAGTAAGCAAAGCAGACACAATTTCCCGCCTTCATGGAGCTTACATTAGAGAGAAGGACAGAGTGCCTTAAGGAAACCAACTGAGATGAAGGGTGTAGATAAAACAGTGGTGACCATGGTTGGTGCCTACCTAATGCAACCTAGTGTTGAGCTTAACACTACCTAGTGTTAAGCATCCTCCATATGGTATGCCAAATCTTCACAGGACATTTTAACCACAGGATTCAGATACAGAAACTGAGGCTCAGAGAGGCTGGTGAGTCACCCAAGAGTCTCCTGGTGGCTGGACCAGAATCCAAATTCATGTCTCTCTGGCACCAAAGCCCACATCATTCTGCTCCAGGGGGATTGAGAGACAGAGAGAGAGAAAGGAGAGACAAGAAGCTGGGAAAGTGGTTAGATTTCTGCTTTTAAGAATCCAAGAGAAAATTGGTAAAGACATGAACTAAGACTCTGGTGAAAAGAAAAAGAGAGGGTGACTGTCATTGATGTGTAGTAGTAGATTGATAAGATTTAGTGACTTATTGAATTTGATAAGGGAAAAAAGAAGGTGTATCCCTAGATGAACCTATGGAAGTGATCCTGGGAAAATAAGAAAAGAGAAATCCATGAATAAAGTCGTGGAAGAAATGGAAAATTTCTAAAGACTTGGGCATCAAGGGAAGTTCAGCAAGTTCATTTAACCAATATTTATTATTTGTTTGATTATTTAACAAATATATATGCCAGCCTTTATCTCTTGAGTGGAGCAAGCGATGTGCTAGGCACTGGTCAGGCACTAGGGATAGAACCTAAAAACAAAGCTGCTCTCCTTGGTCGTGTGTCCCTGTGAGGAAGAGGAGCACTAAAACTCCAATCACACCAAAAATGTCTAAGGACAAACTGAGGCAGGGCTCTACAGCAGTGATCTCTAAACCTTCCTACACACTGGATTCACCAGATACCTATGTCCTACTTCCCCAGAGTTCGTGGTTTTAATGATCTGAGAGTGACCTAAGATTTGGACATTTCCAAAGCTCCTTCAATGATTCTAGCATGCAGACAAGTTTAGGAATCACTGCTCTAAAGCAGAAGTTGTCAAACTATGGCCTTCAGGCCAAATCCAGCCCACGGCTTGCTTTTGTAAATAAAGATAGATTGGGACACAGCCCTGCACACCCACTTATGCATTGGCTATAGCTACTTTCATACTACAACAGCAGAACTGAGCAATTGCAACACAGACCATATGACCTACAAAGCTGAAAATATTTACTATCTAGCCCTTTACACAAAAACTTTCGGGATCCCTGTTCTAAAGGAAAGGAATATGGTCTCAGAGAACATATAACAAAGCAACATGACCTAGCATAAGTGAAGGGGGTTGGGGGATGTAGTTAGGAAGGCTTTGTTGATATCTAAGTTTGTGTAGGAAAGGTGTACAGGAGAAGAGCAATGCAGACAGTGCAGACAGAAGGACCAGCAGGAGCAGCGGTCCTATTCCAGTTGTCCATTGCTATTTCATGAACCACCCTCAAAAGTTTATAGTTCCAAACAAAAGTCATTTTATGATCATCTTTCACAGTTGTAGGGGCTGAGTGAGGTCAGCAAAGCAATTCTTGCTCAGGGCATCTCCTGTGGTTGTAGTCAGATCAGAGCTAGGGCAGGAGTCATCTTGAAGGCTTCTTCACTCACTGTCTAGAGGATGATGCAGCTGTTAGCTGAGCCCTCAGGTGGGCTATGGACTGAAACACCTACTTAAAAGACTTCTCCACATGGTTTTTCTGTTTCCTCACCACACAGTGACTGGATTTCAAGAGTTAGCATCACAAGAGAACCAGCTGGAAGCTATGTTGCTCTTTGTGACCTACCTTTGTAAGTTACACAGCATCACTTCTCCTGTAACCATAGGGACACCCAGATTCAAGAGAAGGGGGGCACGGACATCGTGTCTACCTAAGAGGATCATCACTGTCACCTTCTAAGAAGTGCGAAGTGCCTAAGGGTTGGGATATGTTGTGGTGACCTTCTTTGGAAATACAATCTACGGCAAGCACAAGGGAGCATGGACTGCTCCCATATCCCAAAGTAAAAGGACATAGGAGATAAGGTCACAGAGATGGTGAGTCCAGACCAGGCCTGTTAGTCATGTTTAAAATTTGTATTTTTTTTCATAAGCCATGGGAACTTCAGGAATTTTAATAATACTGGTGTTTAACACATTAGAGTGGCTATGAGCACAAACTCTGGAGACAGACAACATGGGTTCAAATCCTACCTCTGCCATTTGCTTGCTGGGTGATGTTGGAAAGTTATTTATCCTCTCTGTGCCTTGACTTACTCATCGGTAAAATGAGGAAAATGGTTATTTTCTACAGCACGTACCTCATACAGTAGTTAAGAAGATCAAATGGTTTAATACAAGGAAGTACTTAGAACAATACCTGGCCTTTAGTGAACACTACAGAACTGTTAACTAATATTATTACTTGGTACCTGCTAGGAAGTTAGTGTCCCATATCTTTGTCTTAAAGTGGAATAATACTAGCTTTCAGGGTGAGTTCAGTGCCTTTCCTACACACTCTACTCAAGGGATGCAGGTAACTGGACCCTTTGTTTGTTTCATTCTAGATTTTTAATACTGGTATCCAAAGACCTGACCAGCAGCCCTGTGTCAGCATCACAGCTTTTGCCTTTAAGTACAGTGTGGCTCCTTCAGGGGGAATCCTACCATTGTGCTTTGACATTCAGCATTACCTGGTGGGCTGTGTAGATGAGGTTTCTTATCTTTTCTAGCTCACCACAGCTTCCCAAGTCCTTTGTCCTATAAAGAAAAGCACTAGGTCTAGCCAGCTTCCTCAGTTACCCTCTCCAGATTGGGCTCTGTCTTGGCACCTGTTGGGTCCTCAGCCTGCAATGAGTGGAGGCTGCCTGCCCTAAATTCTTATTTTCTAGCTAACTCCTTCTTATACCTCAAGATTAAGCTCAGGCAGAACCTCTTCTAAAGCTCTTTTTCTAACCCTCTCCCTGCTCCACCCCCATAGTACACCATTTGCATTTCTGTTCAAACCAGAACCTAATTTGTGTCACCCAGGGCAAAATGAACAAGTGGGTCTTATCGTTCAAAAGTATCAAGAATTTCAAAATAGCTACAGCAGAGCATTACACCAAGCATGGATTCCTTACTATTACAAGATCTAGAATGACTGAACAGGTCACAGGCCCAAGAAGTTGACCCTCATCAAAACACTTATCATGCTACACTCTAATTGTCTGTACCCCTAAACTTCTTCCACTAAACTAGGAGCTACTTGAGGGCAAAGATAGGATAGCATCTTTGTATCACTGCTATAATAAATCTTAGAAGATTCATAGCCAAATTCTATCAGATCTACAAAGAACTGGCACCTGTCCTACAGAAATTATTCCATAACATTAAGAAGGAGAGAATCCTCCCTTACCAAATTCTATGAAGCCAGTATCACCTTGATACCAAAGCCAGAAAAGGACACAACAAAAAAAGAAAACTACAAACCAATATCTCTTATGAACACAGGTGCAAAAATCCTCAAAAAAAAAAATACTAGCAAACCTAATTCAGCAGCACATGAAAAAGATCATTCACCGTGATCAAGTGTACTTCATTCCCAAAGATGCAAGGATGGTTCAACATATGCAAATCAATAAATGTGATTTGCCACATAAACAAAAGCAAAAACAAAGACCACATGATCATCTCAATAGATGCAGAAAAAGTATTGGATAAAATCCAGCACCATTTCGTGATAAAAACCTTCAACAAACTAGACCTAGAAAGAACATACCTTAAAATTATAAAAGCCATGTATGACAAACCTAGTCAGCATCATACTGAATAGGTAAAAGTTGAAAGCATTCCCCCTAAGAACTGGAACAAAACAAAGGTGCCCACTGTGACCACTTCTATTCAACATAGTACTACAAGTCCTAGCCAGACCAAGCAGGCAAGAGAAAGAAATAGTGGGCATCCAAATCAGGAAAGAGGAGGTCAAACTACCACTGTTTGCCAATGATACAACCTTATAGCTAGAAAACTCTAAAGATTCCACCAAAAGTTTTCTAGAATTAATAAATAAATTCAGCAAAGTCTCAGATTACAAAATCAATGCACACAATGCCCCAAATCAATTCCAGATATAGCATTTCTATATCCTAATAACAGTCAAGCTAGGAGTCAAGTCAAGGACTCAATACCATTTACAATAGCTACAAAGAAAATAAAATACTTAGGAGTATTTTTAACCAGTGAGGTGAAAGATATCTACAAGGAAACTATAAAACACTGATGAAAGAAATCATAGACAACAAAAATGAAAAAACCTCCTATGCTTCTTGATTGGTAGAATCAACAGCGTTAAAATGTCCATACTGTCCAAAGTGATTTATAGATTCAATGCAATTCCCATCAAAATCCAATGTCATACTTCACAGATCTAGAAAATACAATCCCAAACTTCATTTGGAACCAAAAAGAACCTGAATAGGCAAAGAAATCTTAAGCAAAAAGAACAAATCTGCAGGCATCAGATTACCTGACATTGAATTATACTATACATTTATAGTAACCAAAATAGCACAGTACTGGTATAAAAGTAGAGACATAGACCAATGTAACAGAACAGAGAACCCAAATATAAAACCACATAACTACAACCAACTGATATTTGACAAAGCAGACCAAAACATACATTGGGGAAACAATGTCCTATTCAACAAATGGTGCTGGGATAATTGGATAGACATATGCAGAAGAATGAAACAGGACCGCTATCTCTTGTTACATCCAAAATTTAATTCAAGATGGATTAAAGACTTAAATGTAAGGCATGAAACCATAAAGATTCTAGAGAAAAATATAAGAAAAATGCTCCTCTAAGCATAGGCCTAGGCAAAAAATTTATGATTAATACCCCAAAGGCAAACACAGCAACAACAAAAATAAATAAATAGGACTTGATTAAATTTAAAAAGCTTCTGCACAACAAAGGAAATAATCAACATAGTGAACAGGCAACCTACACAATGGGAGAAAATATTTGCCAACTATACATCCAACAAAGGACTAATATCCAGAATCAAACTCAAACAAATCAGCAAGAAAAAAACCAATCCCATTTAAAAGTGAACAAAAGATGAACAGAAGTTTTTCAAAGAAGATAGACAAATTGCCAAGAAACATATGAAAAAGTGCTCAACATCACTAATCCTCAGGGAAATGCAAATTAAAACCACAATGAGATACCACCTTAACCATGTCAGAATGACCACTATTAAAAATTCAAAAAACAACAGATGCTGGCATGGATGTAGAAAGAAAGGAACGCTTATATGCTGTAGGTAGGACTGCAAGTTAGTACAATTTCTATGGAGATTTCTCAAAGACATAAATGTAGCCTTATCACTTGATCCAGCAATCTCACTACTGGGTATCTACACAAAGGAAAAGAAATTATTTTATCAAAGAGACACTTGTACTAGAATGTTTATCATAGCACAATTCACAATTGCAAACATATGGAATAGATCTAAGTGCCTATCAATTCATGTGTGGATAAAGAAAATATGGTGTATATGTGCATACACACGTCATGGAGTACTACTCAACCATAAAAATGAATGAAATAATGTCTTTTGTAGCAAGTTGGATAGAACTGGAGACCATTTTCCTAAGTGAAGTATCTCAGGAATAGAAGGACAAACACCACGTGTTCTCACTAATAAGTGAGAACTAAACAATGGGTACACATGGCATAAAGAGACATAAAGAACATTGGAAACTAAGAACAGGGAGGGGTGGGGAGGTGGATAAAAACGTAGCTATTGGGTACAATGAACATTTTCCTGGTGATAGGCACACAGAAAGCCCTGACTTTAGCATTATACAGTATATTCATGTAACAAAAACATTTGTACTCCCTTAATATTTTGAAATAAAAATGTTTTAATTTGTTGTTAAAAAATATTGAAGAAAAATACACTAATAGATGAACTGATAACACTAAAAATAAACTAATAACAAAGGTTGGAAAATAGGTTAAAAAAAAACATGTGTCTTGAATCTCCTGTAAACCTTAATAGGGAATGGATTAGATTGATGGGGGAATTTGGAATCAGATGTCATGGTGCTAACCCACTGAGACATCTTGAGACCTTAGCAAGTTATTGATACTTACCAATCCTCAGTTACCTCATCTGTAAAATGGACAAAACTATGGAACCTGTCTCTTAGAGCTGCTATGGGGATTGAATGAGAATAATGCATGTACCTTGCACATACAAATTAGTTCATTAATAAGTATTATTACTAATTATTACACATACAAATTAGTTCATTATTAATAATTATTATGAATAATAATTATTACTAATTAGTTCATAATACTAATTATTACTAATAAGGATTATTACCAATTAGTTTATTAATTTTTACTGATAGTTATTGCTAATAATGTACTAATAATTATAGAAGCAGTCGAACTTGGAATGGTGTTTACTACTTTTCAAAGTACTTTCATGTTCACAATCTCATTTAATTTAAAATCCACTAATATTATTTTAAAGATGGAGAAGAAAACAGGCTTTTAATCAGCTATCTAGAAGACATGGGCAGAATATACCAAGTTAGAGCTCTTTACCCCATTCAAATTCATTCAATCCCTAATTCAAATTCTTTCCATTACACCAGGGGTGATATTGCCTTCAATGAATTAAATCTATGAACATTTTCTGCAGATGGTCCTTTTAATTACATAATGAAAATTTTATTATTTTTCTGACCACAGTGTGTAGTAAATGCTGTCATACGATTTCATACACTCAGAATTAAGGAACTAATGGGGTAATTTTGATCTTACAAATGCTACTGGCTCTTTAAATGCAGGGAGACACACACTCAGACATTCATTCTTTAATTTGGTGCCACTTAAAGGTTCACTGCTTGATGATGGGTATGAAATACAGATCCACAAATAATTGTCATGGGGGGGGGGGAGTAGCCCCAAGGTAAAGATAAAAGCTTCGCTGGACCTTCCTCCCTAGGTCAGCCGGATGGTCCTTAAATCTCACAGTCCTGATTTCTCACTAACTGATAAGACATTTGTAGTTTTCTCAGGAAGTTGAAATATTTTAAAAGAATATAAAGGATTTCATGTTGAAGTAACTGAATAGACTTAGAGAAATTTTGAGATGGTTATTATATAGAAAATAGATTTTTCTTTTCCTCGAAAATTAAAGGCCCTAACAGAGAAATTCCCACATTTACATTAATTTGTTCTGAAGATACTTTCTCTGTGTTTAGAACAGTTCTGAATCTTTCAAATATATAAATGCATTTATCACAGTAACCAATGATTGTGTTTTGAAATGTCATGTGATTCTACCATGCCTTACTCTCGCTTCTAAATCAGAAGTGCTTGACACTGTTTTAATGCCAATCGGGCCCAGTCTTGATGTTTTTATTTCTATGTCTATGCAGTGAGTGTCCTTTGGTATCAGAACTTTGCTAATACAGATGCAGCTGATTTCAGCAGTTCCCTGGTCATCCCGGGTGACTGCTCCAGAAGTCAGGACACCGCACTGTTATGGAGCCCAGGCCCTCACACACTGGGCTCCTCTTCTTCCTATTCTTGCTTTGCTCACTCAGATGCTCCTAGTCTTGCCTGACTCTGCCCCATTCATTTCATGATAGAGTCCTGGCTTCCCCATTATTTTACAATAGTCTCTACAAAGTAGAAGGGAAGAGTTGGCAAGGCCCAGGTTAAAATATTGTGCTGGATAATCTAGATCCTACTTGCATTTTCATGGCCTGAATTATATAATTTGACAGTTAATTGTCTTCTTCACACTTTATCATATCAATCTAGCCTCAAAGGAAAATGCTCCTTCCATCAGATTATTCTTCAAGACATCTGTAGGAAGAAATTTTTCATCTTTCATAATCCATAGCCAATGTGAGCCACTTTGTCGGGGGTTACAAAGGAACCACTGATTTCAGCCTGTTCCAGGTGGTTGGCCCTTGGCAGTCATCTATTTCACTCCCTTCGTTTAGCAGGTGAGGGAACCAAGACCCAAGATAAAGGACTTATCTTCCATTAGCCAGCTGATGAGTCCTGGAGTTGGGGCATGTCATACTTCTTCAGGCAGGCTCAAATAGTAATGTTCAGGCTTCCAAATGGGCCCCCTTGGTACATGAGGACAGTTCCTGATTGTTTAAATGGCCTTTCCATACTTCTTCGCTAACAACTACAGCCCAAGTCTTCAAACTCATCGACATCAACGTAACCTGCAGCATGCTTTCCAGGCCCCTCTCTGAGGGCTCTGGGGGACGCTAGGGAGGGCACTGCACAAATAAACACAACAACACGGGCAGACTTTGCAGCTTTGCCTCAAGCAAAGCGCTGCCAGGAGTGAAAGTCATTAAAGACCTTTTGCGAAGGCTGTTAAGAAATGTGTAAACAGCCGTATAAACAACACCAGGTCAGGTCATGGAAGGAGACTAGCAACTGGGGAGGCCCAGGAGAGCCTGCCCAAGTGGGAAATTCCCAGCAGGGAGAAGACATTTGGAAAAACAACTCCATCAGGTTTTATCAACACAAATCATTTCCTAAGTGCTATATTTTATGTAGAGTATGTGTGGCCTAAATTTAACAAGGGAGGCTTTTATCAATCGCGGTTTTTATCGCTTCCAGATATCTCTGTTTCTGAATCACTGGCAACGTTGAGGCTGTGCTCATTTTTCTGGACTTTCCTGTCTAAACACAGCACGGGTGATACTCTCATTGTGAAGAACAGTGATGACCTGCACACACACTTCCTGTTGGGCGTGCTGTGAGGCTGGGGCCCTACACATGCTGCACTGTAAACAAACTTGCGCCTGGCGTTCTAATTTTAAGCCTTGGAGGAAACAGACACATTAATAATCACGGTGGTAGAGAAACACCCACAAACAGGCTGTGCCATGAAATACCAGTTTCTTTGCCATAGTCAAGGCTTTGGCACTTTCTTTTTGAGGGAACCGATGCTGGAGGGAAGGGATTTCGCCCATAACTTCCTTGACCTTCTCAGGAATAGCATCGGTGGCCACAAATATTCCAGGGGGTTGTGCTAGCTGCAAAGAAGTGATTTCTCTGTGTCTGGGACTTTGCCCACACATCGTGCAGAGCAATTACACGAAGACCAGAGAAGTCTTATGCAGATGACTGCCAGCAGCCTAAATTCTTCTGCTTCTCCACCCTGATTCTTTTCTCCCTGGCCATTCGAGAAGTTCTCCCTGTGTTTGGTCCAGCTTCTGTTCTTCTTCTGCCAAGGTGTGCTTCCTTTGCCTCCTTTGTTCACCAGAAAAAAGGGGGGGAAAGCCTATTTCCTGGTTCTTTAGGAGGACTGACTCTCAGAGCATACTCATCTGGACTTTCGGAGCCACAGACATACACGAAAGTTTCTTCCACAGCAGTTTCCTTGTTGTCCGTAATATTTTTTTTAAAAAAAGGGAAGCCTTTTTTAAATATACATCAATTGCATTAAACTGCTGTATGTCCTGAAAATCATTGGAGACATTGGCAGTGAATTTAGATGGTATGTTTGAGCTGCTCTGATTTAAAATATAGACCCTGTGCCTCATGAGGAATCGCCCTTGTGGCTATAGCTCAGAGAGACATGCCGTCACCCTCCAGGACAGCTGAAAGCAGAGTTCATTGAGGGGCCAGGCTGTTATGGATGCCCTTGAAAGAGAAATAAATCACTAGCCTTCCCCATGAGTCCTGACTGAAAGTCACAATGACAGACATTCAGAATAGAAGGCATTACTTTGTAATGAAGCTGCTTCTCACAAGTGCAACTCCGTGTAGCATTCACCAGGGCTGTAGCATCAGGGTTTTATTTGTTTACTGATAGTTTTTTTTCACCTGAGTAGCAGGGAGGGACCCATATTGGACAAGTGCAGCCCACATGGCCGGTTGTGTTTTCCTTCTCGTTCCACTTGGCATGGGGCTGGGGTCACTCTTCCAGAGACCCATATTCTGTGCTAGTCAAACACTCTGACTTATTTCCTCTAGAGAAAATCTAGTTATTTCTTTCTTTTTGTTTTTATTCTTAATGATATAAGTTATCTATTCCTATTAATAATAATACCAATAACTAACATTTGCTGAGCATTTAACATTTGTCAGGCAATGCCAAACACTTTCTTAGTTCTCATTTAGCCCTTTTAAAGTATATGACGCAGTGTTTCTTAGTACATTCACAGAGTTGTGCCACCATCATTATTATCTAATTCAAGAACATTTTAATCACCCTAAAAAACATTCTCTACCTGTTAGCAGTTACCATGTTCCTACGCCCATTCCCAGGGCCTGGAAATTATGAAATCTTTCTGTCTCTGTGGATTTCCCTATCTGGATACATCATGCAAATACAATCACACAATATGTGGCCTTTTGTGTCTGGCTTCTTTTACTTAATGCTGTTTCTAAGGTACATCCATGTTGTATCAGTACTGTCTTATAGATGAATATTTTATTAAATAAATTCACCAAATCTTTTTCACCCATTAATCAATGAGTGACATATCATTTGTTTCCTATTCACAATAGCCAAGGTGGACCTAAATGTCCATCAACAGATGAATGGATAAAGAAATTATAGTAGATAAACACAATTGAATATTTTAGAGCCACAAGCAGAACAAAATTCTGTCATTTGCAACAACATGGATAGAACTGGAGAATATTATGTTAAGTGAAATAAGCCAAGCACAGAAAGACAAATCTCACATGTTCTCAATCATATGTGGGAGCTAAGCATTAAAACAATTGATATCATGGAGACAGAGAATAGAATGATTGTTTCCAGAAGCTGGGAAGGGTACTGGGGTTGGGGAGAATAAAGTGGAGATGGTTAATAAGTGCAAAAATATAGTTAGATAGAATGAATAATATTTGATAGCCCAACAAAGCAACTATAGACAACATTAAGTTATGGTATACTTTAAAATAAGTAAAAGAGTGGAATTGAAATGTTTATAACACAAAGAAGTGATAAATCTTGAGGTGATGGATACCCCAATTTTAAATGTTTGGTAGAATTCAGCAATGGAGCCATTTTCTTCATAGGAAGTTTTATGACTACTAAGTCAATATCCTAGCTTGTTATATGTCTTCAGATTTTCTATTTCATCTTGAGTTAGTTTCAGTAATGTATGTATTTCTAGAAATTTATCCATTTCACCCATGTTATCTAATTAGCAAACATATAATTGTTCATAGTATTCCCTTATAATTCTTTTTATTTTTGTAAGATGTATAGTAATGTTCTCTCTTTCATTCATTATTTTAGTGCTTTGAATATTTTCTTTTTTTTCTTAGTCAATCTAGCTAAACCTCAATCAATTTTTCTGGTTTTTCAAAGAACCAACATTTGGTTTCATTACTTTTCTATTGTTTTTAAGTCTTTATTTATTTATGCCAAATCCTTGTCATTTTCTTCCTTCTTCTTGATTTAGATTTAGCTTGCTCTTCTTTTTCTAATTTATTAAGGAAAGGTTAGGTTATAAATTTAAATCTTTCTTTTTTTTAAATGTAGGCATTTGCATTTATAGCTATATATTTGCCTTCAATAGAGTACTGTTTTAACTGCATTCCACAAATTTTGTTATGTTGTGTTTTTATTTTAATTCATCTCAAGGTAGTTTCTAAATTCCCTTATGATTTCTTCTTTGACTTATTAGTTATTTACAAGTGTTCCATTTAATTTCCACATATTTGTGAATTTCCAGATTTTCTTCTGTTATTTATTTCTAATTTCATTCCATGTAGTCAAAGAACATACTTTTATAATTTCAATCCTTTTACATTTTTTGACTTGTTTTATGGCCTCACATATAACCTATCCTGGAGAATGTTCCATGTGCATTTGAGAAAAATATGTATTCTGTTGCTGTTGGATAAAATAATTTTTAGATGCCTGTTATATCTAATTAATTTACAATGTTCACATTCTCTGTTTTCTTGCTGATCTTCCATCTAATTGTTTTATCTATTATTGTAAGAGCAGTATTGAAGTCTCCAACTGTTATTTTGAATTTTCATTTCTCCCTTAAACTCTGTAAGATTTTGCTTAAAAAATTTTCAGGCTCTGCTTGTAGGTGCACAAATATATATCATTATTATATTTTCTTAATGGCTTGTCTCTTTTATGATTATAAAATATCCTTCTTGTCTTTAGTAACAATTTTTGTCCCAAAGTCTATTTTGTTTCTATTAGTATAGCCACAAAAAATACATTTAAGCTGCTATTTGTATTTGTCTGTGTTGTTACTCTTTCTGTGGTATATCTGTTTTTATCCTTTTACTTTTAACCTATTTGTGTCTTTGAATCTTACACTTATCTCTTGTAGGTAGCAAAAGATTGGGGTAACCTTTTTATATATTCTGCCAATCTCTGCCTTTTTATTGAAGCATTAACATATAGGCAATGTAATGAATGAAAAGGTATGATTTACATCTGCCATTTGCAATTTATTTTTTACATGTCTTTTTTTTTTTAGCTGTTCTATTTCTCCATTACTACTTTCTTTTTCTTAAATAGATATTTTATCATTTACCATTTTTATTTCTTTGTGATTATTTTGCTATTTTAAGTTATTTTCTTAGTAGCTGCCCTAGTGATTAATATTGTATAACAATCTAGTTCAAATTAATAACTTAATTTCAATAATATCAAAAAACTTTGCTTCTGTATAACTCTACTGCCTTCTCCCTTTCTGGTGCTGTTATATTTATACAACTAATATCTTTATATTTAATCTGCCCATGAACACAGATTTATAATTATTGCTTTTTGCAGTTGTTTTTTAAATCAGATAGGAGAAAAATAAGAGTTATAAATAAGAAAATACATTTAAGCTGTTATTTATATTTGTCTATATAGTTACCTTTATTGTTGCTCTTTATTTCTTCATGTGGATTCAAGTTACTTTCTATTGTCCTTTCATATAAGCTTGAAGGACTCCTTTTAATGTTTCTCGTTAGTTAGCAGGTCTGCTACCAATGATTTTTCTTAGTTTTTGTTTGCCTTGAATGTTTTAATTTTCCCTTTCTTTTTTGAAAGATAATTTTGCTGTATATAAAACTCTTGGTTGACAGTCATTTCTTTCAGCAGCTTAAATATATCATCCTACTGCAGTCTGGATGCCATCATTTCTAGTAAGAGATCACCTGTTAATCTTATTGAAGATCCCCTATACATGATGTGTTACTTCTTTCTCTCTATTTGCAAGAATCACTCTTTTTCTTTGTATTTTAACAGTTTTATTATATTATGATGTGTCTAGGAATAGATCTCTTTGAGTTTACCCTACTTGGAATTCATTGAGCTTCTTGGTTGTCTAGATTAATACCATGTTTCCCCCAAAATAAGACCTACCCATAAAATAAGCCCTAGCAGGATTTCTAAGCATTTGCGCAATATAAGCCCTATCCTGAAAGTAAGACCTAGTGATGGGCGTGGCTACGCAGCTTATTGCGCAACCCATGCATTTCGTCGCTGAGCGGTAAAGAAGACAAGCAGCCCTTCTCATCTGCCCCATCATGACAGCTACTATTCCAGAGGTACCCGGAAAGGTGCAGGCAGCCCCACCAACAAGGTCGGCTCCCCCTGTCAGGTCCTGTCCAGCCTGTGCATGCTGCAAGCTAGGCTTTGAGGGGAAAATAACCCATCCCCTGAAAATAAGCCCTAGGATGTCTTCTTGAGGAAAAACAAATATAAGATCCTGTCTTATTTTTTTTTTTATTAGAACATGATTTTTATTTCATCATATTATGGAGGTACAAATATTGTTAGGGTTACAAATATTGCTCTTGCCCCCTCCTTCCCCCCGAAATGTCCAATCCCCTGGTGGTGTGCATCATACACGTTATGGAAACATACATCCCTTTCCTCCTCCCCACTCCTGCCTGCCCACCACCTGCTAGAAGGTTTTTTTTGTTTGTTTGTTTTGTTTAACATTTTGGTTACATTGTATATCTTTGCCTCTCCCTAAGAAGGGTTCAAGTTTTGCCCTCCCCCTCCAGAATGCTCATCCCATCCCTAAGATTGGGTCCCCCCCCACCGAATCTTTGGTGGGTATTGCCACCATTTGAAAATTGAAGTTTAAATCAGTCAGTACCAATTTGATGGCGATAGATGTGGAGCCCATTTTCCAAGTCCTGTGTTGCCTCACTTTGGATAACAGGCTTAAGCTTAATCCAGGATAGCATAAATGGTGCTCGCTCACTGTCATTTCTTAGGATTGAGTAATATTCCATTGTGAGCATATACCACATTTTAACCATCCACTCATGAATTGATGGGCACCTGGGCTGCTTCCATGATCGTGCAATAGTGAATTGTGCTGCTATAAACATTCGGGTACAGATGTCTTTATAATAGAATGTCTTATGCTCTTTTGGGTAGATGCCTAACAATGCTATTGCAGGGTCAAATGGTATTTCTATTTCTAGCTGTTTGAGGTATCTCCAAATTCTTTTCCACAAAGGTTGCACTAATTTGCAGTCCCACCAGCAATGTAGGAGTGTTCCTGTCTCTCAGCATCCTCGCCAGCATTTGTTGTTTTGGGATTTCTTGATATAGGCCATTCTTACTGGGGTTAGGTGGTATCTCATTGTGGTTTTGATTTTCATTTCTCTAATAATTAGAGAGGTTGAGCATTTCTTTATATGTTTGCATGCCATTATTCTGTCTTCTTCGGAGAAGTTTCTTTTCATTTTCGTCGCCCATTTCTTGATGGGATTGTTTGATTTTTTCTTGTTAATTTTTTTAAGCTCTAGATAAATTCTTGTTATTAGGCCTTTATCAGAGATGTAGAGAGCAAATATTTTCTCCCACTATGTGGGTTGTCTATTTGCTCTATTGATGGTTTCCTTGGCTGTGCAGAAACTTTTTAATTTGATCAGATCCCATTTGTTTATTTTTGATGCTGCGGTGATTGCCTTGGGGGTCTTCCTCAAAAATTCTTTGCTAGCCGGGCGCGGTGGCTCACGCCTGTAATCCTAGCACTCTGGGAGGCTGAGGCGGGCGGATTGCTCGAGGTCAGGAGTTCGAAACCAGCCTGAGCAAGAGTGAGACCCCGTCTCTACTATAAATAGAAAAAAATTAATTGGCCAACTAATATATATATAAAATTAGCCGGGCATGGTGGCGCATGCCTGTAGTCCCAGCTACTCGGGAGGCTGAGGCAGCAGGATCGCTTGAGCCCAGGAGTTTGAGGTTGCTGTGAGCTAGGCTGATGCCACGGCACTCACTCTAGCCTGGTCAACAAGTGACACTCTGTCTCAAAAAAAAAAAAAAAAAAAAAAAAAAAAAAAAAAAATTCTTTGCCTAGGCCAATGTCTGATAGGGTTTTCCCAACATCTTCTTCTAGGATTCTTAAGGTTTCATGTCTTAAGTTTAAGTCTGTTATCCATCTTGAGTGAATTTTTGTGAGAGGTGAGAGGTAGGGATCCTGATTTGCTCTTTTGCATGAAGCTAACCAGTTTTCCCAGCACCATTTGTTGAAGAGAGATTCTTTTCCCCAATGTATATTTTTGTCAGCTTTATCAAAGATTAGATTGCCGTATACTGATGGTTTCATCTCTGGTATCTCAGATCTATTCCAGATATCTATGCTTCTGTTCTTGTGCCAGTCCCAGGCTGATTTAACTATGATTGCTTTATAGTACAGTTTGAGGTCAGGAAGACTGATGGCTCCCAGTTTGTTCTTTCTATTTAAGATTGCTTTGGTTATACGAGGTTTGTTCTGATTCCATACGAAGTGAAGAATTATTTTTTCTAGATCTGTAAAGAATGCTGATGGTATTTTCATGGGGATTGCATTGATTCTGTAGATCACTTTAGGTAATATTGACATTTTAACTATATTGATTCTACCAATCCATGAACAAGGTAGATTTTTCCATCTGTTTAAATCTTCTGCAATTTCTTTTTTTAGTGTTTCATAGTTCTTCTTATATAAATCTTTTATATCTTTCATTAAGAATACTCCTAGATATTTAATTTTCTTTGGGGCTATAGTAAAGGGTATTGCATTTTTTATTTGAGTTTCTGTTTGATGGTTCTTGGCATATATGAATGCTTCTGATTTGTGTATATTGATTTTATAACCTGACACTTTACCAAATTCGGTTATCAAGTCTAGGAGACTCTTGGAAGAGTCCATGGGGTTTTCTATGTATAATATCATATCATCGGCGAAGAGCGAGAGTTTGATTTCATCTTCCCCCACTTGAATGCCCTTAATACCCCTCTCCTGTCTAATTGCTATCGCTAGGACTTAGAGCACTATGTTAAATAGGAGAGGAGAT
Organism: Microcebus murinus; assembly: GCF_040939455.1. NCBI lineage: Eukaryota > Metazoa > Chordata > Mammalia > Primates > Cheirogaleidae > Microcebus > Microcebus murinus. The sequence continues at coordinate 69,995,722 of NC_134108.1, forward strand.
AGTGGGCACCCCTGTCTAGTTCCGGATTGAAGGGGGAAGGATTTTAATTTTTCTCCATTTAGGATGATACTAGCAGTGGGTTTGTCATAGATGGATTTGATAAGTTTAAGGTATGAGCCATCTATGCCTATTTTGTTAAGAGTTTTATCATAAAGCTGTGTTGGACCTTGTCAAATGCTTTTTCTGCATCTATTGACAGAATCATATGGTCTTTGTTCTTGATTTTATTTATGAAGTGAATTGCATTTATAGATTTGCGTATGTTGAACCATCCTTGTATCTCTGGAATAAAGCCTACCTGGTCTTGGTGAATTATTTTTTTGATGCCTGTCTTAATTTTGGGGAAACACAGTATCTGTTATCAAATTTGGGATATTTTTCAGCCATTATTTCTTCAAATATTCTTTCTCTCCTTTATCTCTCTCCTTTCTTTCTGGAAGTCCCATTAGGTGTTTGGTATGCTTGATGGTGCCTCATGGATTGTATTCAAACTCATCATAGGCTCTGTTTATTTTTCTTCATTTTTTTTTCTTTCTGTTACTCAGACTTGATAATCTTAACTGACCTATCTTTAAATTCATTGATTCTTCTGGAAATTCACATCTATTTTTTAGCTCCTCTACTGAATTTTTTATGAGTTATTGTTCTTTTCAGCTCCACATCTCTACTTGATTTATTTTTATTTTCTTCTGTTTATTGGTAGTCTCTATTTTGTGAGTAATTATTCTCATACTTTTTTCTTATCCTTTCAAAATAATTTCCTTAGGTTCTTGAACATATTTAAGATAATTGATTTAAAAATCCTTGTCTATTAAGTCTAACATCTTGGCTTCCTAGGGGAAAGTTTCTATTGACTTCTTCTTTTCCAGTATTTGCTGCCATTCTTTCATATTTTTTTACATTTGTAATTTTTTAGATGAAAATGAGACATTTTAAATAACATAATGTGGAAAATCTGGAAATCTGGTCCCCTTTCCTCTGAGATTTATTGTTGCTGCATTTGTTAGAGTTTGTCGTTGTTTTTGTTACTACTTGTTTATCTAGTGACTTTCCTGAATGTATTCTGTAAAGTCTGTATTCCCTTTCATTTGTGGTTGGTGAAGTCTCCATTCAGTTAGGCTAGAGGATGACTAAACTGACAGAGATTTCCTTAAATACCTGGAATGAATAAGTCTTCCATCCCTTGGCAAAAGATTCACTGTGTGTTCTGTGGAAGCACCTTCAACACTGAGGCAAGCAGGTTGCAACTCTGCCTGGGCTTTCACTTCCTGCTTGTGTGGCACTGCAGGTCAGACAGAGGTGAGTCTAGAACTTTCTTGGATATGTCTTGGGCATGTGCATGGTCCTGTATATGTACATGTCCTTCTAGATTTCCAGGAATAGCCTCCTATGGACATCTCACACTCCAACTTTTCCTTTTAAGTTGTTTGTGCCAACTCTTATAACTGCCTCAGATAGCTGCAATGTTAAATAACTTTTGCTGATTATTTTTGGCAAGTGCTCCCAGAGAAAAAGCTGTTTGTACTGAATAAGGACAAGTCCTTTAGGTTGGGGTTGGGAATAACCAGACAGGTCAAATAGTGATAATTCTCTGAGATTGACTCTTTTGGGGAGCTCCAAACCCATTTTTTTTCTCTTGGGTGGCTGCTAAGCTACTGATTTTCAAAGCTGTCATGGCTGAGGGACTGCTAGTGTTCAAGGCTATCCCAGACTTGGGGAGAGAGTGATGAGATTAGGACAAATTCAAGTATCACAAAGCCTGATGTTTTACCCAAACTTGGCTCATTTTTTGAAAATAAACTCACCTTGGACTGTTGCAAGTCTTTGGTTAATTTACAGAGTACCAAAAAAGTTGATTCTGACAATTTTTGTTGATATTTTTCTTGCTTTTTATGATGGAATGGCTCTTTAGAGGTCCCTACTCCACCATTCCCACTGATGTTATTTTCCTACCCCATGTTCCCTATTGTGTTGAAATAGAATAGTTATGACCTGAAATTATTGTGTAGAAAAATCTCAACCATAAATTTTTAAAATTATTTGCAAATAAGTAAATGATTTGCATATCCATTCAGTATCTATAACTGTATTATTCTTTCCTGCCAAGTTGTTCTTTGTGCCTTTGTGGAACATAGGTTTTCTTTTTCTTCTCTGCAGCCTTCAATGGACATCTAAAGAAAATAACGACAACAAGAACTTAACAGCATTTGTTTTGTGCCAGGAACTGTCTAAAACATGTCACAAATATTAACTCATAAGAATCTATGATATAGGTGTTATTACCCTTATTGTAGACATGAAACAGTCCAGGCACAGGAAGGGTAAATGATGTACCCAAGGTTACACAGCTAGTAATAGGCAGGCTGGGATTTGGACCCAAGCAGCCTTAGCTCTTATGTCTTAGCCAGGACACCATGCTGAAAACAAATTAACCACTCTAAAGGTTGACATTTATATTTGTTTAAATGCAATGCTCTTAACTTTTGTTAGTTTTAGGGCTACAACTTCTGCTGAACAAAAGGAATCATACACATATTTTCTGTCTTCCACGTCACAGATCATTAAGGTGTCCACTGTGGAAAATACCATGAAGGAGCAACATCAGCCAATTGGTGCTATCTCAGGTGTGACAGTGTTACATGATATGGAGTAAGCATATGCCATACACATTTTTTAAAACAATAAGAAGTCAAAGGTACAGATACAAACCTTGGCATTTGAATCTTGAATCTATTCCAAGTCTTTTCACTTTATAAAGATGTATAGTGCCAGACCTATTCTGAAGCTGTGTGTAAAATTCTACATGCTGCAATGAGATTAATATTTTTTAAAGAGTGATTTTATGGAAAGTTGGCACCAGAAAATAAGGTTCTGTTTCATTATTCTGACATATAAAAGTTTATTGAGGTCACAACGTATTCTTTTTTGGAAAAAAAAATCATTAGCACATGGTGAAATACACAATTTATTGGCAAAGTCACAGTAGCACTTTTTCTGTGTAAATTTCTCACAGTCCATCCAAAATGTATTTGAGACAACTTCTAAACAGAGCTAACTGATGAATAGATTAACATGAATAAAGTTCTTCATGCTGGTCTTTAAGTTTCTAGCTCTCGAATAACATTGCTAATCATTTAGCCACATAGGGCCTGCTTTATTTTTAAAATTCCTCTATACATGCTTTGCAATCAACACTTCCCTTTCAAAGGCCTTGTTCTACCTTCTTTATTAAAACACCCTCTGTGTGACAGCTCACTGAGCGCCTTCCTACCTCCCAAGCCTGATCTCTTTAGAAGGGGGTCTACTGTGCTTCCCCCCCCCCATCAATGCTAACAGCATAATGGAGGTGTTGATATTTTTCAAACACTA